>NC_071327.1:65893580-66231080 GCF_943734725.1 Anopheles marshallii
CGGGTGCATGAACGTACTGCACCAGCACCGGCAAAAGATCATCTTTTGAGCAAACGCAGGATGAATGAAGGATGTTTAACTAAAAAAAAAAGGAATCCCCAAAGGCACTCATTTCGAGGAATGCAAAGTGCAGCGAGTGATGAAAGACGATGGCGGACGGTTTTATGCTGAAAAGCAACAACAGCAACGCCCAAAGAGATAACGAGAACGAGTACAAAATTCATACTGCCTTTTCGGGGATTTTCAGCAAATTGCAAGTGAAGAAAAGCTAATGTGTGCATGTTCATTCCACTGTTCCTACTTTCGTGCATTTTGTCTGCAGCGTCATAGTGCAGTAATTAAATTTTACATTAGTTTCGTAGGTAAGCTTTCTTAAGTCTCGTTTTACATCCGCTTGACTATAGCTTGGAAGTATTTATAATTTAAGAGCCAGCCTTTTAGTAACCCAGTAATTTCAACATAAGCACGAAATTGTTTAATAAAACAATTCAACAAGAATTCAAAATGTTTACTTCATCATTCCGAACTCTCCTCAGCCTGCTTGCTGCTGTACTAGTTCAAAAGGAATTTTAAATTCTACAAAAACGCCAGTCTACTTCTTACCCATCCCGGAAAGTTTTCCCATTAATCCTCTTAAAAAGGTTTTTTTTTATTCTTGCTCAGAAAGAGAATTTAAAAACAAACTGCCGTTATGGTCTGCTGCCTGCAAATATGACAATCGTTTTGTTACGACCTTTCTCCCAGACTCAACCGTTCAAGCATCTTTCTCCAATTTTGGCGAATTCGGGCCTACTACGCCCTATGAACATGCTAAAATGACTTTTCGACTTTGTTGTCTAGTGCCAGTCTGTTAAGGTTAACAGAGCAAGTTGAGAAAATGTTTAACTTTCACAAATTATGCTGTAATGTTAGTTTGTTTATAATATGTGTTTTTTTAAATGAGTAGTTTAAATGTCTCTTAACATTTAGATGCAGAAATTATGTAGTTATTCTATTAGTCTGCTGTTCATATTTTTACTGGAATATGCCTTTTTAGTACCCAAGTTCATTTTTAATAAGTTCATTCTGTGCTAAATTTAATATTGCTAAATGTGGCCAAGAACTAACGAAACATGTTCAGGCGAAAAAGGTGAAAGACTTGCAACGGTGGTGAATTAAATATTTACAATGTAAAACGACCAGCGTAGCGTAGGTGCACTTTGCAGAGGAATAATTTATCTCTCATGAGGTACGGTGGCGTTTAGCACTAGCTTACAAATGCCTTTTGCATGCATCGAATGGGAAGCAGAGATAATTGAATGATTAAGTGTACAGCTATTCCTTATCTATCACACATCTTGTCTCGTGTGTGCCTCCTGTGGTTCACATTTTTCTACAGCTTGCACATGAATATGTCCTCATCAAGCGAACCCATTTACGGTGGTTATGAATTGATGCGGTTTTGTCGGGGATGATGGAGCATTTTTTTTTTCACTCGTAAACGAGTAAAGATAGAGATGGGGGGAAAATTGCGATTATTATCTCTGGCAGAAAATGCGCGAGCAGGAACAAATTACTAGCTTTGTGAGGGAAGATGTTGTGGGAATTATTTAAAGAGGTTTTAAATACATTTGAAGAAGACTCTAAAACAGGGTGGATTGACGTTAATGTTTCTGTCGAATAAAATGTAGCATCAATCTCAAAGAAATCCCTTTGATACTACCTTTACTACATACTACATTAAATTTGATACTACAATAAAATTCAGGGGTTGGAGCTTCCATTGGGAATTTCGTAATAAGTGAACATCCAGCAATGTGAAAGTTGTATAATCAATCTCACCAGGCCTTTAAATCAATAAATTAAACATCATACAGTGACTATTGATTTAGTGCTCTCTGATTATAAAAAAAAGACTCGGGCCTGTTCGAACTCTGCTGTGCAAGAGAACCGTTGAAATATCACTAACATCCGTGAAACAATTTCCCTCAAACCCTAACCCCAAGTGCTAGCCAGGTGGAAAATGAACACTCTAATGGAGTTGATTCCCTAACTCACCTAGCTCCTCCCTTGCTGCCCTCTAGCTGCTGGGGATGACAAAGGATTTTTTGGGCGTGTGTACCGAGCGCGCATATCACTTTCGGTGACACTGATTCACGGAGCTAATTATTTTCAACGCAAATTATTAATTAATGCTATGCCTCATTCGCGTACGACCAACACGAGCCTAAAGCTGTTCCCTTGAGCTGCACGTTGAATGAGTTGGAATAATGTGGATAGATTGACGATAAGCAAGAGCTTTGGAAAATGTTGAATTTGATACAAATGTGACTAAACAATGTAGGAACGATAGCTTGTACAATAATGAATGTTTCACAGCGTACCAAAAAAGAAATCTCACTCTGAAACAAACAATTCTATTGACACCAGTGTCACACACCAACACGTCCAAATTGCAGCGGGTAGCAATCGAAAACATGTCACCGAACGAGCTGAGATCGTTCGGTACGTGAGCGGCTTACTGACAGTTACAATTTCACATTGACTCATACATTGTCTGCTCCGGGCAGAAGAGAACGATCCACACGTCCACGTAGCTCCATCATGCTCCTTTCATGCTCCGTGACAATGACCCATCAACGTCAGGCACGGGTGTTTTGATTGTTTGCAATACTCGGTGTCATCTTTCACTGCTGTCCGCAGACAGAGACGCCTCGCAGGCATCAATCACACAGTGCCGAAACCGCTTTGCCAAAGTGCAGCCCCTTTCCTGGGTGGATCGTTACGAATGATTTGTGGTGAAATTATGATAAACTAACGGTGGGCTGACGGTTTTGGCAGTGTTACTCTGCGGCCGTGCCGGCGTGGTTGTGGGCACACATTTATCACACAACTTTGCCACTTTTGAGCCGTCGAACGTTGTGAGATTTTAGACAGGAGGATGGAAAAATCGGTTAAAATAATCTGCGATTAAATTTCTTGCCAGGCTTCCGGTGTTAGCTTTGATCGTGAATCTTACGCAAAGCTATTTCATCACGAGCAAGATCTGTTTCTATCCACCCTATTGGGATAAGCTTAACAACCAGGACCATCCGCAGGCTACTCCCTTGAGGGGGAGGTCTCCCTTGAGCGCTAATGCATAAATAAGCGTACATCTAATGAAACCGCTGTCAATCAAACTCGTTGCTACCCTGTCACACTCGGGGGCTCTTCATCACTCCCGATCGCAGCGCAGGAAACAAGGGCACCAGGGTGGAACGTGTCACGTAGTGTCTGTGATTGAAATGAAAGAATAACATACTCATGCATACTTCAACCGTTATGATGCTTCGGTTCGGGTTTGCTAAACTATATTATGCGCCTGCGGACAGGGTGAACACACATCAAAAGTGTCAGCCGGTGAACCTCTTCACTCGGCGAACCGAATTCGGCTGGGTAGGGTTCGCAAAAGTTTACCTTGCCAACTAGAAATCTTTGCCCTACCGTACCGGGCAGAAGTTTAAACTGGGAATGTTTACCCATCGGATGGCACATCATCTTCCATACGCCGATGCTCATAGATGGAACGGGTACGGCCAGCAGTTTGTGGAGCATTTTGCCGTGACTTGTCGCTTCTGCCGCCCTCGATTTGCATCAGCATCATCATCGTGCCGAGTGCTTGTACAACCGCTTAAGAAGCGTACACTTTGATGCATGTCTCCCTTAAATGGCCTTCCGGAGCAGTGCGGCAGGTTTCGTACGCATATGTTAGTGGGGCGTGAGCGGGGAGAAATGGTGCCTCGAAGGGAAACGTGTGTTGATCCATATTATTCCATTATCATGCTAATACAATTTATTCGCCGGACACTCACGTAATGCAAACAAAGCGCCGGAAGAGGACGACACACGGCACAACGGGACGGACCACCCAATCAGCTGCTGCTCCATTCGGTCTTTCTTTCACGTTTGTAAAATACGTGCGTTTGAAGATTGGCCTTCCCGTTCTCCGGTTACCGGTCACGCAGTAGAAAACGGAATCCGAAACGAAACGTTACCGAAATAATCTTACAATCTGTTACATAAAAATGGACTCGTTCCATTTCCGATTGAAGCAGTCCGTTTTGTGGAGGAAAATGACAAAAAGAAAGTTCTGCCCATTTTCGGAAGCCCTTAAAGCGCTTTCCATCCCGCTTACGCGGGGTTGATTGAGGTGAAGAGGGTCAAGGGGACAGGAAAGGAAATCAAAAACGTGCTGCGTCACGCAACATTCTTCTAAGGCAGGGTTGTGTGTTATTATTTTTTGCCCGTTTCGTCCGTTTGCTCTGTTTGCACGACAATCGCATGTCTACATTCATATTCGTCTATCGTTGTTCCATCCTTTTCCGGTCCTGCACAGGTATTTACGATACAAGTTGTCCAACCGAGCGGAACATGTGTGTGTGTGTGGGGACATTGCGAGCGAGAAAGTAAACAGAACTACTTTCTCCTAATGATGTAATCTGATTACAGCGATAACTTATGTCCAAACGTAAATGGTCGCACCATTCAACCCCTTGCCCATCGGAACCGATTAGCGTTGACGAGCTTGCACATGGACGACATCGTGGGATGGCGCTGTTGCGCTTACGTTAGCAAAAAATTGCTAAATGTTATGGATGGAATTGGATTAACATGTTTGCATTTGGTTCTTTTGAAAGCAATTAAGATAGCAGAGGAAACAAAGCTGAATGAATCACGCAATCTGAATGGTTCTCAATTGAGCTGTCTTTTAATATAAAGTAGTGTGCTAAAGTAACATTTCTTTCCCATGAATATGTTGGATTTGTGGAATACATTTTCTTCTTTATCGACACAACAACCTTAAGAGGCATAAGCCTGCCATTTTTGACTTTCTTTGACTCTATTTACTCGTAGCCTGCGAATGGGGGATTGGTCCGGATGGGATTTTGGTCCGGGCCGTTCGTGTGAACACCGGATACAGCAGGTTCTCAAAATATTAATGAATTATGAGCTGAAACTGACCCATAATTCATGACCCTGACACACATGTTACGTGTAAAGATAATATATTTTTCAAGCTTTCACAACAAAGTCCACACTTTAATTTAATCATAAACATAACCGCTCAGTTCTTGACAACTTCTTAATTATTTAAGATATGAAATTTTTCCATCATATCCGATACCTTTAACTATCCTTTCGTATACAAATATAAGTAAAAAAATAGAGGTTTTTTTTGCAATTCTCAATCGAAATGCTGACCAAACTATTTTATTCTTCTATTTATAACATCTCTCCAAAGCCAATGCCCTTCTTAGCAAGCGTATTCACAATATTATTTGTGATAACATGAGTTTCCACTCTGCCTGCCGAAGGTAACACGAGATAGGCTGTATTGCTATTCACAGTTCCCCTACATGACACACACGCCAGCGACCCTACCCAGACTGCAACCCTCGATAAACCGTGTATCCTGTGTGTCGTGTATCATTTCTGTTCAATTCATCTCGCACAGCCCCCGTACCCAATCAATCGAAGCTCCAAGGAGATTGATGACCGGCTTGTGCATGTCCATCAACCGGTGAGCACGATCCATTTCTTGTTTTCTTCTACAAACCAACTGCCTACGACATTTCGTTTTTTTTTCTGGAGCGTGTTCAGATTTCATCTACCGCATAGCTTTAGAAGAACACGAAGGGAAAAAAGAAGGACCCCGTATTGTGTAGGCCAAGTTGTTTGACAAGACTTTCACGCGCTCTTGCTCGAAAGTTCTAGCGCCATTGCCAAAAAGTTTTGGCGTGGTGAACACAAATAAAACGCAACAAACGAAAACGGAGCATCTCAATCAACAATTGGAAATGGTGAAGAATGGTGCGGAAAACCACATGCGACAACCGAGCTGGAGGGGTGGGATAATTCAATCAAGAGCCACTACGCCACACATACGATTGACAGTGGCTGTCAGTTCGTGTTTCAGCATTCGACCGTTGACAGCCTGGGAGTAGGGTGGAAGATTAAAGCCGAAAATAAAAAAACATCCGAAAGTAGAAATGCAACGAGCGAATAAAGGGGATAAATGTACGAATTGTGATCACGGGTACGGGGTTACGAACAAAACATATGCCTCCCAATAGCTGCAGTGTTCTCACAAACCCCACCTGCAGCTGCCCAAACAGCGTCTTTCGAGCAGCAAACAGCGTCGTGCTATGTGTTGAGCTGCCGCTTGTGTAGCTGTCACCCATCTAATGAGTTTCGCATGCATTAAACATAGCGCCCCGGGATGTGTTGCCATCGTTTGGATTCTACACCCGCTCCAAAGCACGCGCACACATCCACACACGGGATGGTCGGATTAGACACACACACACACACGAGTTAACAGATGACCCACATAACGACACGGTAAATAGTGTGCGAATTTCTCGGGCGAGAGCGTTGTTCCACTTGCAAGCATAATTAATTCGGCAACGCGCAAACGGAACTTTCTTGCCCGTGGAAGTGAAGCGTTGTGTTTGTGTGGATTTAGATCTACTGCTGCGGTTCGGATGGTTCGGTATCATCGGAGAGCTGAATGAATTTAATTAAACGCTCATAAGCCGTCTCGCTTGTGTAAGCACTGTTCGTTAATATATCATTCGATAATCTGTGCGTCCAATTATAGCCATTTTCCCCCCGGGAGAGAATTCGTCGGAATGAAAGTGAAGTAATGACGTTCGCTCGAGATATGCAACTTAAATGCAGGTAAAGAAAAAGATAAAAGTAGTTGAATAATTGGATTGAATTATTTCGTAACAATTGGAAATGAAATAATTGGTCTCGCTTAATTTAATTAAACTTCAATGTGAAAGCTTTATGGTGTGCTTGCAGTCAGCCTTTGAAGTTGTTCGATAGTTACAAAAATAAAATTCCAACACTGGAGGCTATAGCTGTCACAATTTAACAACATTCAGGGCCATTCTTGGCCGAAACATCACCTGATCCTTTCTTCCATCGGCATAACAATCCCAAAATGCCTCCAGATAATACGCCACTGCTAATATATTGTGTGTTTCCGGATTGAATTAACCCACGCACCATCAAACATACCGCAATACCAGGAACTATTCATAATTTAACCATTCGTGTTGATCCTGTTTAACCTAGCCTAATCACATTTACTGCCACTACCGAGCTCAAAAAGCTCAATTTGTTCTATCAACCATCGAAAGCGGCTCAATCTTTTGCGCCATCAAGATAAAGTGCCACCGCCTACGCAAACCCACCCGTTGATTTGATGGTTGCTGTCTGTACGCGGTCCATTTACAACACAACGCACAATGCGCCACTACCACACCGGTAGTCCATCATGACGGGGGAACGGCACACGTCATACATCATACGCGACCACTCCGGTACGTGATGGTGTTGGGGGATGAATTATTCACACCACACGAACGCTTTGGGACGAAAATAAACTTTCCTCCTTCCGACAACACAAACGCACTTCAATCGCTTTCACACCACCATCCATGGCGCATTATTACAACGGTGGAAGCCTTATTGCTATTTACGAACGCATCCGTTGTCATATCAGCACGAAATCTTTACCGCTCGTGTAAGAAATAAACACAAAAGAAAAGTGTTCTTTGGTGGTGAAGGGGGGTGGATTTGTTGAGGCAAACGTAACTGCGTGAGGCGACGCTACGATTGAGGCGACAGAATGGAACGTGCCGGAAATATCGATGCTTGGTTTCCGCTTCCCAAAGCCTTGCCGCACTCCTTCAGCCAGCTCTATTTTTCGGGTTTTGCTGAATAAAATATCGTCCCGTTTGCAGCGCTCCCACGGGACCAGCACAAACACGCGTTCACCACAAATCCTTACACGCTCCGGTGGAATTTCTTCTGCTCGAGTGCCATCCAGTCGTGGAACGAGGTGAGGAAAAAGGGATATGTTTTGGGGAGGGCCAAGACAACAGACCTAACAATGCGTGACAATGCGGGCGATCGTGATGAGGTGTGCTCTCATACCTTTCGTGTTGTTATGGATTGCTTGTTTTGTGCTGGAATGATACACCGCACAGTAATAATCCGTCAAACGTTTCACTGTGGAATAGCTTTACTTACGCACGAGCGATATGTCTTTATAAGCGCTAGCAACAACAAAACAAACATGGGCTAGGGCAAAGTTAGTGAAAGTTGTTGGATTTCGGACAGCTATCAGGAGAAGCGCACAATAAAACAGGCCAACAAGCACGTAAAAACCACGCCCGACTCTTGTAGCCCATTTTTCCCATCGACTGAGCCGTCAAGATGTCTTCCCCGAAGCATGCTCGTAAACTGTTACAGCTAAAGGGGAGGGAAAAAATTGCAAAACTGGGACCTAATCCCGAGCAAAAGTTTACCACCTAAAGGCAACCGGGTGATATCGTTACGGCAGATACGAGAAATGCGAACCGCCGACATTTGTATCATTTTACTCCACGCAGTAACGAGAGAACAGTGGAAAAAACACGTGCCAAACATTATATTAACACTTCCCCGAGGGTTCCCGAGGGTGGCCCAAGGATAAATCGTTAGGATCGTAAAGCTTGGTGTGTATAAAACCACAAAACACGAAAATTGAGCCATCTGCTTAAGATTACTAACTGCAAG
The DNA here is from genome assembly GCF_943734725.1 of Anopheles marshallii. NCBI lineage: Eukaryota > Metazoa > Arthropoda > Insecta > Diptera > Culicidae > Anopheles > Anopheles marshallii. The sequence goes on from NC_071327.1 coordinate 65,902,170, forward strand.
TGGCAGGTGCTGAGGCTTTAAACGAAAACTCTCCACGAAAAAAAAACAACGAAAGGTTTAAGTAATGTGAGCCACTAGGCGTCTCCATTTCACACGATCCTGCCGATGGAGACGCCTGGTCGCGCACGAATCATCACAAAATACGACTACTCTGATAGCCATTTTCTATTGCTTCATTCATTTACTTTGTTGGCCAAACTGCGAATTTGGTTCAATCGACTTCACCGGAAACACTTTTATCCAGATTTTTCCAGCACGAATGAGTGAGATTTGGTCCACTGTAAGGTTTCTTGCCGTTTCATTTAATGGACTCTAGCGTGCTGTACGCTGTTTTATGGTTGCAATAACTCAGTTCAATCTCGTCTTCCGAGCTTTCTAAGGGTGGCTAGAAATTTGAGTATTGAATAAAATGGTACACTCCCGTTGCTCGCATTTCAAAAAGCCGAAGTTGAAGTATAAATTGAAGCTATATATTTCTTATGTCGAACTTCGTCCGAGTTATGTTTAGAGTCGTTTTTTTGGGGAAATGTTTCATTCACAACCAATTACAGTGCGTTTCCTGATTTTTCGGGCAAAAAGTAAAGGAAGATAATAATAAAATTGTGATTGATCATCATCTGGCTAATCAGAGATGGATTCTGGTCATTGCGGAATATGCTTTTGTGGCCACATAAAAATAATATATTTATCTTTGTATTTAATGACGGCTAATGAAGATGTCTTTAATAATAAAAAGTAAGAAAATAAATATAACAAAAATTATTATTTAGCTTACTTTTCTGTCAAGTAGCCTCGCTAATGTATGTACGATGAAAAGCTCTTTTATGAGATAATAACATCATAACACGTCGTATAAAATAAAGTATCCAACGCCTCCCAACTTGTCAATAGTTTATGTGTGCGTATAAATTACACAACCTCATTACACTCGTAGTGCACAATCACGAATGGGAAACTCATTGAATGAAGTACCACTGACAGCGTAATGGATGAAGGTGCAAAGGTAACCCGAGGCTGGTCATCCACAGGTTGACAGCGCTGAAAAGTTAGCGTTGCAGAAACAAACAATTTCACACCATCTTGGCAACGAATCGAAAACCGATACTTACCAGGATCAATTTACTTTTCCTTTCATCGGTAAGGTTTTTGCGGTGCTCAGCTTGTCCACATTCAGCACGTCCCACATTACAGCAAAGAAAAGGATACGTAGGTCAGATGGAATTGGACCAAATACCCGTTTGAAACTAACTTCTGTTGCTACTCGTCCTGTACATCTTCTATTTTTTTTTTCAACAATCCCGTTCAACTTCTGCAAGCGTGAAAAAGAATCTTCATCGTGGAAATTTTCACACCACGTGCGGTGTAAGTGGTTATCCTGTTGCGTTCGGGCACTCCTTTTTCACACCAGCACGATATTATCCTCAAGTAGCTGGGTGGTAAAATTGCAAACACTATTTGCCACTGCCACCATGACACCACAGCTCAGCAAACGGATCAGATTACGTTTGCCGTACGTAGAGCAAACGATCGAGTACTTTTGTGCACGCGATGAGAGGGCGCACAACGACTTTCAACAACTCTCGTTTGCTGAAGTTTGTTCATTGAACGGTGAAATCTTTGAAATCTTATCTCAAAAAAAGAGGGAAAAAAGGAAACGAAAGGGTTGGAATCCGGTTCGACTCACGGCGGATGAGGTCCGGGTGTACAAAACAGAGTGGTAAAACTCTCATGATGGTTACGGCTTGTTGGCAAAACTGTTCTGATTGGCTAGGAAGGCATACGGTCCAGAAGTGGCACTAATGCTCGTTGACAATTTAACGCCAAGCATGGGAGAAAAAAACAAACGTGATAGAAAAATAGTTTAATCGAAGCGGAAAACAAATGCTTGCTCATGAAAAAATTGGTAGGACGCAGAATAGTGGTAATATTGGTACCTTTTGCCATATTCGATTTAAACTGAACTCAACGAAAGTACAAGCAGATGTCGCAAATGAAGTTGCTGCTGTTCCTATTAAATTTGTTAATTAACTGACATGTTTTCGCAATCAGTTAGGCAAGGTACGAACAGAGAATGAATCTCCCTGTGGTTGTGACAGTTCTGGCAACACTGTTTACAAAGGGAAGTTAGCTTGGAAATCTTGATGAGGAATCAATAATTGTACTCAGACGAATATAATAGCTCCTGAGAAAAAATTTAACTCCGTTTTCTATATATTCTATGAAAATTACTCAACTATTAATAAAATGTGTATTATTTTATAAATAATACTCCCGATATCCCAATCACAATTTTTCAAAATATGATTAAGTATTCCTTTCCAAGGTCAAACTGAACAATCGAACACAAGTTTTAAAACTGTGTTAATATGATTTGATTTAACCATCCGTGATGCAAATGTTCAATTTACATTAAGCACATTGATTTAAATTAAGCTCCATAAAATGAGAAATTAGAATCTAATGGTTTTACAGAAAAGCATTTCTACTCAGGATAAAGATTTAAAACTACTCGAGCAGACAACTAACGACCACTGAAATTGCTTTTGCTCAAGCACTGCTCGTACCATTGTTCGCCACGTTTTCCACAAGAATCCTTTCATTATCTATGCCACTGTCCATTAGCGACAGACATAAATTTAATCTCCTTCCTTGCGGTTATAATTTATGGTCATGAAGGTGAACCCGTCGCTATTGCTGTTGCTCTAGGGCATAATCTAAACCGGGAACGAAACAAAATCATGCCACCGTCATGTTCAAATCTTTGCTGCAAAGAAAGGCTGTTATGTGCGAAACAGTTTTTTTTAAATGAATTTCTATTATCATTCATGATTTCCCCGTAGCCAATGGTGGAATGTATTCCGGAAGTTGGTCATCCCTAATTTCCCTTGTGTGCTTCCTGGCCACTCCTATCCTGCCAGACAGCCAGACCCAGCCTCAATCCACTCGATTAGAAGCGTACACTCGCTTCCAAAACATTCCTTTCTGGCGGGACTTGCCACCCAAAAGGAGGTTTATTTCGCTCACTTCCGGTGGCCGGAAACACTGTCTAATGGGAGTATAACATCACACAAAATGAACTCTCCAGTCGGGCCACTTCCCAGCACGGTGAGTTTTCCTGAGTGGAGTGAATTTATTATATTTTTCTCACCTCATTTTGCTGGAAAAATTTTGCCTCACCGTTCTACAGCTGTCGGAAGCACCGCCGGAAGGAAGCGATAAGTTTGCGCTCCCTCTGACATTCGTTCGGGGCGGTTTTTGAGTTCCGTTCGTACCGGGGCGCTTTCTCTTTCGGGCGACCTTTCGGTTAGTAATTATTCAATTAGGATCCTATCGGTGCCCGAAATCTGCTCCCAAGCACAATCCATCAGCTTTTGGGAAGTACAGGAAAATGGAGTAAATCTAACCTTACGCCGGAAAACCGAGGGATGGTTTTGGGGACTACCTTCAGGCATCAGGAGCACCGACATTAGGAGCTAATTTCTGCGAATTATAAAGACAAATTATAGTTCTGATTTTATGTATGATTGTACTATAATCAAAAGCGCCTTTTTGTACATGGTTTTATGCTTTCCAATTAAAATAATCGCAATTCTACGCGCAGGGCCAGATTGGGAAAGCACGCCGCCATTAAATCGCTAATATCATTTTAATTACATGAACAAATGTTGATCCACGTAGCGTTTTATGAGACCCAAATCAGTACACTGACTGTAACCCTTACCCAAAGCACTCTGGCCATTGTTTCCACACTGCCACCCGTACCGACCAAGCGTGAATCCATTCCACGCCAACGCATCGTACAAACAGCACTAGGTGCAAAGTCTTTCGGTTGGCAAATTCGATTAATTACTTAAGGTACACTTAAACCAGTCACCAATCGCACAGTTTCACCTCACTGGTAAGGTTCCAGCAACAAAACACTGACGCTAACTTCATCGCATAGTTACGGCAGCTCCGGTGGTGTTCTTCATTGTGCGCTTAAATCAATACGAAACTCAACCACGGTCAAATGGTAAATTTCACCAACCTTGTGCAGGTTGTTTAATTTAATTTGCAGCTCTGTTTGGCTAGGTCAAAAAAGCTTCTTGATTAATTTGAATGTTCGAGATAATTGTAGGATAATTTAAACAATTTTATAGAAGAATAATAAAATCAAATATTACATTAACAAATCACATTAGTTTAGTGAAGCTAAAAATAAAAACGATGTTATGAAGAATATTTTTGAATAATCAATTCATGTTCTTCTAGGATATTCCATTATTGCGTTTTTTATTGACCTTTTTTGCTAAGTTTCCAATCAACTTCTTCAAAAGGGATTAGATTATCTCTTTCCCTACCGAAAACGACACGTGAACCTTACAAACACCCACTGGGATAGGATAATATGAAGAACTGTCCACAATAACGCAGTCAGACCATCGACACTCTACCGGCTCCCATCAGCACACCATCTATGTTGTAATTTGATTTACTATATTCTTCCTCACGATGTGAGTACGAAGAATACACCATCGTACCCAATGTCTGCCCAATCCATCCACTAAATCTTTGGTTGACGTTTCACGAAGTACCAACACGGCCAATAATTGAATTTTATCTTCCAGCCTTACCGTTTATTTGTTTGGTGTCGCTTATGTTTGTGTTCCAGTTTTGGAAGTGTTTGAAGTTTGGAAAAGTACAACCCCACCCACATACCACTGCAATGGTTTTGGGCGTGGTGGAATTTTCCACCCTGCGCCCCAACAGCTACCCACAATGGGCCTTTCGCCATCGTTTGGGTAAACGCGCCGGATAAACTTTTAAATCACGGTACAAACTTTTCTGCCCCATATTTACACACCGTGACGATGGCTGCATGCCCCCGTGAAATGTAGCTCAGCCCACGCAAAACGGCAGCGCGCTCAATCGTGCCCTCGGGGGAGGAATTGTGTTGCTTGAACAAAAACCGAAGCATAATCCCAAACCCCAAGCTTAGCCATTTTTGTTTCTCTCTCTTGCTGGTGGCTAGAAGCGCCATTTTTTCGTATCGGCGGAAGAGAACACGCCGCGGGCAATTTCACGGAACTGGTCAAAACATAGCCAACATCAGCCACTGAGGTTGAACAACTTTTCGGTTGAATTCGCCAGCGTCCAACGAACAGGAGCGTAAAACTTCAAAATGTCACAAATCATTCGGTCGGGAAGTTTCTTCGGTCGGTATAAGCAAAAGACAACAATCAAACCGTCTTTTGTGGTTTTGCTTGATGGTTGAATCAAAGGTTTGAGTGGTCGGAAAGCTTCTTTGCGCCGGGACAAAATGTCACAATCTATCAATTTGTCCACAGTCCATCAGTGTCCGTCACGCTTTCGTTTCGTTTTGCCATTTGTTTTTATGCTTGTTTGTTTGTAAGGGTCCCGTACACAAGTTTTAAAGCTTAATTCATTTTTTTCTAAAGCTGCTGAAATGTGATCCACTTTGGCGATGTTTGCACTGTTTAGCTACATTCACCAGAAAGTGGCCAAAAATGGTGCCGTGTCGAAAACTATGAATAAATGGTTGTTACAGGGTTTTCAAGTAGAATATATAAAGTAAGGCGAGCATTGGAAAGACAAACATGATTCTCAACGCTCATATTGACAAGCTATGTCAACTGACTGGGGCATGACCCCTGACTGACGTCACGTGAAATCCACATCTATCTAGACAATCTTCACTTCAACTCGTTCAAAAATCCAAGATTAGAATTTGCATTAAATTTCTCACTTTATCCCGAAAATCCTGTATTACAGTAAAACGTCGATTATCCGGGCCTGATTAACCGGCAGTCGAATTATCCGTGATCTAAGAAATGACAGCTAGTAGAATAGTTTTGACTTTTTTCAACCGTTTAGCCGTTTGGCCCGAGAAAAACATGAAACTTTTCTTTAAAATTTATATCAAGTTAAGCTCTCTAAATAAATATTCTCTATAAATTCTACTAAGCATATGAATGTTTTAAGCGTTGATCTGTCATCTTCATCATCAGGCATTGCACGTATAAAACTGAAGGGCCTGTTATCCGTGGTATTCGATTAACCGGCCGATGCGGCCGATCCACAGTTGCCCGGATAATCGACGTTCTACTGTATTTTCATTTTTTTAACAACCACTCTGTTGTACTTTGGTATTAAAAGATAGCAAAATCATAAATCTTATACTCTTTTTATATCTTGTTATCTTATCTTATTAAAGAACGGGGTTCCCATGAAGATTGAATTTCACAAAATGAATATTTCTTGTTAACTTCTTCTCCGCAACAGTGCAACCAAACCCGAAAACAACTTGTTTACGATCCAAAATTTTATACTTAAAGTATAAAGAATTCACCAACCAGTTTTCTTCCCGATATTCCCATAGTTGTTAAAAACATGAACATCAGAGCGTTAAAAAATGCTCATGCATATATCTCTCCTCCTGTACTTGCAACCATGTCCTCCCCGAGGCTCTCCCCACGAATGGCCTACGGGGAAGACAACGCCATCTAACAGTAGCACCGAAATGCACTCTCGCAAACCACTCGACTCATCCTCCAACGGTGCGACCGAATCGAGGCTTTTGAGTTATTTATGAGGCCACAACTATTGTTGACGGGTCTCGAAACTTCCCGGGGCTTCTTCGACGCCGTCGAACTTTTACCGGCCAAAAAGTCACCACACTGAAAATCGTTTCCACGCACCTCACGTTGCGCAAGTGTCACCGTAAAACGGAGAGCCCCAAAACGTCCCAAAACGCAGAGGATTGAAGTTTTCTGCCGTTCATTCTGTGGAGCGTGATGTTCCACGGCGTCTTCCGAGTCACTTTCTGTCCGAAAATTGCCGTCTTTTCGAGATGAAAATCATTTTCAACTACTGCTTCAGTTCGCGCCGAATGGAAAGGCTAGATAGCAGGCAGCTAGTCGGTTGACAACCGGTTAAATGCCGAGGAAGAAACGCTAGGAATTGGACGGTTTCAAACTAAACTTTCAATAAACTTGGCACGCGATAAGCCCCGTTTGCACGCTAGCTGTGGTTGAACAAGTTTTGCCCGAGCTTTTGTTTTCTTGTTTTGTGACAGAGCGGGAGTCTTCGCAACGCCGACAACATCCTCGCAAGGAAGAATATTTTGTGCATCTTCGCGTTTTTGGTAACTTTTGCATGCTGTTTGCTCTGTCACATCTTGTTGAAACCTCAATTTCTCAGCTACTCGTTTATTTCGAGCAAATATGCTTTAAAACATGGAATCTTCGTCGTTGTTCTTCATTTTATTCAAGCTTCTTTAAAGTGTATGGTTGATTCTTTAACTAAGCCAATTACATAAGATTTTCGCTACTTAATTCCACTTCAAGTTTAAAGCTTTTCCTGCCAAAGTCTCTATCCCTCAAAGCGCTCATGCTTGTAGAGAAAACACCAATTTTGCTATTGTAACTGGGCGGAAGAAAAACATTCACCCAGCAAATTATCATTCACGCCCTTCCTCAATTAGTGTCCCAGCGGAGGTTGTCCTTAAACGCATTTTCTAAGCGCTTAAAATTGTGGAAAAACTTTTTGCACCGCTTCCGAGGCTGTATGTCAAACGACAAATCCTTGTCAAATTAAGCCCTTTTCATTCCCATCCAGCTTCCTTTGTCCCACCGTAATGGGTTTCCGTCGATGCTGTGTTAATGCATGCGAATGTGTGTTCCATCCCAACGTTTTTTTTTCCACCAACGGAAAAATAAATTTAGGTCGAATGTTTTTACCAAGTCACTTGTAAGCTTTAACTTCCCGGGCTTAAAGTGTAATGGGTGAAAATTATGGCACCAACAAAAGTAACAAACGGCCAGGGCCGGGAAAGCAAGGAAGGAAAGTCCGGAAAGAATTTTTTATGTCACACTTTCTTGGTTCTGTAACTTGTTTTTTTGGGGGGATGGGAAATATTTTCACTCCCTGCGAAGGAGTTACTTTCAATGGGTAAAGTTTTCGACACGTTTTATCATTACCATCAAAATGTGTGAGCTACAACAGGCCCGGCCGGTCTCCCTTTTGCGCACGTACAGGTATTTGCGTGAACCTTATAGCTTTCATCCGTTTCGCACTGCTTTCCTTTAAAGTGCCTTCGTTCGAGCTTAATTATTATCCGCCCATTCAACGGAGCGTTTTTGTTAGGCAATGATCTTGTTGATGTTCGCTGGGAAGTAGGTTGTTTTTTTTTCGGTACATTTATAACGTGTGAAACCTGCTTTATGTTACAAGATTTAGCGATTTCGAAGGATTAAAATGTGTGAATAAGGCGTCATTAGCTTTGCTTTGAGCCTTTTCTATTGAAAAAAAAACTCCTTACTTATATCTTAATGGTAAAAGGACTTTGACACAAAGGATCATTCCAAAGCGTTATTTTAATTATTTGTGGAACTATTTATTGGGATGTGAACCAAAAAACCTGATTGTTTAGATACAAACCTAATAACCTTTTGTTGCTTTCTTTCGTGCTTAATATCTAAATATAGCGCAATATTCCAGAACGATGGGAGGCATCCAGTTAAAGCCTCATTAGCTAGCTCAATCCTCTACATTCCATCAATCTTCCATCAACTCATACCGTGACCTGATTCGGAGGATGTTTTTTTACCTCCTGCAACGTATATGTACTCTCGCAATAGGAGTAGAGCTATTAAAGTCTCATTAAATCGTACGCAACTAAAACGGATCAAACCTCCCGCACACTCCAAAGCCATCAATTTCAATTGAATGATTGCAGCAAAAAAAAATCCACTCTCCTGCTGAACGAATCAGATAATGGAAAAAGCTACATTTCATCACTAGAATGCGAGTCTTCATAACATAACCGCCCGAATAACTTGTTTGTGTAGAAACATTTTCGTTGCGCTGTTGGGCGATGTTTATCTTCACGTTCGTAACGACCCATCTAAATATCTTCGCAGTAGGCCATCTTGATTTGAGCTAAGCTTTGGGGTGGGCAGAAAAATTGACCTTAAGCTTAGCTGTAGATCGTTCTGTTTGGTGAGCCTTTGCTGAGAAACTATCGAACAACAAACAACTTTCGATACGTTCGGGAAAAGAAAAAAACATCACATTACTCTCAATATCCCTGAACTACGGTATCCGAAGGAGATTGGAGGTGTCCTTCAAGTGGGGAGGAGGAAACAAAAACAACCTCCGTTGACGACCGGTGGCATTTGAGTGGATGAGTGTTTGTTTTACCACAGCATGTTGCTTGACCTTAACAAACCATCACATATCATGCTGCTTCGGCTCATCATTATGTTCCTCAAATCCCTGACTGCCATGAAAATGTAAATCTAATAAATTTGATATTTTCTTGTTGTGATTGGTATTTTTTTTTTTCTAAACCAACCGGTAGTACGTCAATGAATATTCATTGGTTTTTTTGTTGTTCTTTTTTCGATTGATCACATCTGTCGAATCGATGGCAATTCTTAAAACTAATAAGTTTCGAAGGAAGGTATTAAATATAAGCAGTCGACATTTGGTTACAAAACATAGCACGATGTGTCCATCATGTAAGTGGCAATATTATTAGCAATACAACCACACCATCTAATACCATCCATTCGTATGTGAATCGTACGCGCATCAACTCTATGCAAGTGACTTCAACTCCACCATTCGCTAGAGCAAACACACTTAAAGAAGATCGAAATGCAAAACAAAAAACAACAAAATCTCAACTTTCTCATACGCTCCCATGTACCGTGTGCTATTTTCTACCACACACCACGTACCACACGTTTTTAAGACGATAAAAACAAGCGTCCTCGAGAGAACACCCACAGAACGTGTTCAATATTAATGTTGTCAATTCTTCAAAACACGCAAAAATACACGCTGCTGCGCATCATTTTATGCGAATGTGGAAGCCAACCGAAGACCGCAGAACAGAACAAGCAAGAGATGATTGCTTTTCCATCCCCTCGGTACGAGTGCTCGAGCTCGAGCAGCTAAGTAGAGCTGTGAGCCGATCATCGGGGAGCCTTCTCTTCGGTATCGGGCGAGTGGAATTAATCAATGATTATGTTTTAATGTGCTTGTAACGATGTTTTGATCACGGTGCTTCCCGGGGGGATGCAAATGGGCGTACTGGGGAGGTGAAAGTATGAGGTAAAATTAATGAAAAACATCGATCCAAGCTGTGGTCTTGGGCGTTTGTGGTTGCTTCCCCAGACGCTGCTATGTTTGCTAATTTTTAAAATAAAAATCTTTAAAACGGTGTATACGTGTGAAAATTAGCTATACAAGCTGCAAAATATCAGTTAAATAATTGAAAACAAATGCTAAAAATCAATTAAAGTACAACTAGGCCAATTTGCTACGCCTAAATGTATGCAATTCATTGTTAAAATGCTATTATTTAAGTTTAAAGGGCAATTCTGTGATATTCAGTCTTAAAAAAATATTTACCAAACAAATGCATTCAATTTGTTATTGCTGAAAATTACAACTACAAACCAATGCAGAAAATATTTTACTACATCATCTGTTAACGTTCGTTCCCGCTGATTAAATCAACATTCTGAATAGCCAAACTTGCATGTAACAACACAAACTCGATTTAAACATGCGCATAATTGGTAGCACATCACACAGCATAATACCCACTCAGCACCTGTTTCGCGTGTCAGCACTCCGGGAACAACTAATTAATCTATTATTTTATGACTTGGTCCGTGTACGTCGTAACATGGCAATGGCCGCACCGTCGCTGTTGGGTCAGACAGCAACATGACAATGACAGCTTGTGCAGCGGATGGGCAATGTTTTGCTATCCAAACCATTGCTTTCCGAATTTCAACAGCTGTGAGTGAAGGCACCGCACAATATTGCATGGCGTTGGTTGAAAGTTGTGTCCACTGTGTCCACATACGAATGCTTTACGCTTTCACGCTTACATTCAGCGCAGTATATTGCAAATCGTCTACTCATTCTACCGAAATGTCACTGTCCTGACAAATTTGGGACATTCACGGAGACGTGAGAATTACAACGGGCGTACTGCAAGCAATGCTCTAAATGGAGCCTCAAAGGTAATTTCTTGTCAACAGTTCCGTGCACTTACCATAATCACGTTATGCACCAACACACTTTTTCAACACACAACACACACACACACGTTGGAGTTCTTTTGACATCACGTGAACCACAAAATCATCGTTGCACCATAAATCCGAGCTCCCCGTTGTAACCTTTTGAAGATTGGCTATAACTACTCGGCCCCCTTCGGTACTTCTAACCACTGTTGACCACAATATACACACACACACAAAAAAACCCACCAGACAACTCTCCATGTGAACCATGTGCTAAACGCCTTCAATCTGTCGTTTCTACTTACGGGAAATAGTCAGCAAACCGCAGCTGCCAACACATTCCATTTCATTCCTCTCCAGCTCGTGGCGCAATGGGTGATAAATGTGTGCACTTCTGTCACCAGTACTGTCTGGGTGTACGCGCGTCTCCACGATCGTGCTGTGGTGACCGTTTCCGGACCGCGATGAGATGGCACTTGAAGCAACGCGCTTTGCTCGATGCACGGAATAAGCAATTTTTGGATTTACTGTTTCTGGTCACAGTTGCCCGATGCAACCGGCGTTTGACCTCGAAACGTCCCACATAAAGCAACATGAATATACTGCAACACTGGCACAGTGCTATAACTGTCTCGAGCAATCTGGTTTGACCGGAACCGAGAAGCGAAACACTCCACCCTAACCTTGTTAACTGCAGTCGTACCGAATGGCCGTACGACCCCGGGACGCAACGCGCCGAATTGGGGCAACGAATGGAACTGCCATCTCTATCGCCGTCCGGATACGCCCGTGCACGGATGCCGATTTCGATACAACAAACTACACACAACTAGCAGCAAATACTCGCATATCCCGGCACCGACCGGGTAGGCTCGAAGTGTGCCTTCCTCGTCCGCGTCCAGCGGTCAGTTCCGTTTTGGGAAATAGGTCGTACTCACAACCGGCTGACGGCGATGCAGAATATGTACATTTCCTGACCACTGAGCTTTGACCCTTTTTGGGGGTATAAATCGTGCCGCAGCCGCAGCCGGTGAACTCAAATGTGGCATGAATGCGAATCTTCGACATGTGCGGGCGAATGTTTCCGTGATGATGAATATTGGCCGTATGGATTTAAAGCGTGCAATGAATGTCCGTTTTGTGCACGAGCAGAGAACGGAGACCGGAGCTGCACTTTTAGTGCCATATACAATGTTTCGCGTTAACTATCTTAAGTAATGTGAAGCCGTAATGGAACGGGAACTGAACATAACGTTTAAAACGAATAGAAAAATAAGTTGATTTTGTTTGCTGTATTGCATAAAGTTAGGCGCAGTGTGTTAAATAAAGAACTATTATATTTATAAGAACGATAACGTTAACGCCCAGCTACAAAGTCACGTTTAAAACATTCCTTAGAACAAACGTCTTCCTCCTAACTGCCAACTGTCCTGTTTGATCCTGCTCATATTGCTTACCTTCCAGCTTGCAAACGAAACAAAAACTCCCATCTGCCAGTCTTTGCATTAATCATTCCGCCCGTTTGACTCGGCTGGCCCGCCGCAGCCTCACAATAATATAAGACAATACGGCCCAATGGCGATAGTTTTTTGGGCACCGTGCCAACTCAAACAAATGAAGCGAATGATTGCCGCTAGTGTCACTAAACGGCAAGCCGGGCGGGAAACGGTCCAACTTTGCCGATGGCTTATGCATGCCGGAAATAAATGACTGCAAAGTTAGAATTGCAATACTAAGTGGTAGATCAACGCTAGCAGCTGGTGGGAGGAAGCTTGAGTGCACATTTGCATAAGATCGATAAATTGTGCTTAAAGCTGTTCTTGTCGCCTGCGAGCTGGTTTGTCGTTTGGGGCTATACAAATAGCAATGTGGTCTGACGGAACGCACGAAATCTGAGTGTGAATCTAAAATGGACCTTACCATCCATGCCCAACACTGACTTATACTGCTGTGATTATTTGAAGTCACTGGTATTAATCCATAAGAAAATGCACCCAGGCAGACAGCGAATGGCTTTAGAGTTGGATAGGATTAATTTACATTCATGTTGCATAACTTTGGGCGTTTTTTTATGTTAAAGCTTTACTTACGCATTTAACATTGGCTTCAAACAGATGTACGTTCACCTGCCACTTACAATTATCCGTTATAACGCAGGATACAATTCTTTTGCATTTCTCCAAATGAAAAATTCATTCACAAAGCCCCACACCTAACCATTTCCTGTGCACCGAACAATCCTTCAAAACGTTTCCCATATTAATCTACCCAGTGTCAGCAGCAGATCCTTTCAATGTCATCTACATATCAACGCCTTGCCCTTAAAATCCGCCAGCTCGTTGCTTGAGTGTCTATTTTGGGGTATCATTGGGCTCATTTCACAAGTTATCCTTTAACCTGGAGGACACCAACGCCGCTTCTTCCACAAAGGAAGCAGGATTTGGTACTTTCTCCTCACACGTCCATCGCCTGGTGCCTGATGGCTTGACCGGTGACCAGAAGCGTCCGTATTTTATCCTCACTTTGAAAACATAAGAGCTTCATAAGCTCGATACATTTATCACACCATCATGGCAGTGTGTGGTTGCCATACGCTAACCGTGACAGCAGCAAGTAACCCTTATTCATCGCTTATTCATCTTTTTTTAGACATATTTTTACCCTTTTCAATGTATAACGCGAGTTTTTTTGTGCCTTTTTGAGGATTGATGCTCGTGCTGGAATATAATATGATCAATATATTCCGTGCAGGATGAAAGAAAAAAACAAGAAATCACTACCAATCCGGTCTTAAAGTGGAGTGAAAATTCCTTCAAGCACGATGACACCTAGCCAATCCTCTTTCTCTATTGTGCTACCGCATGTGGAAGGCAATAAAATTTTGATACAATCTAATTTTGCAACATTTCTATGGTTTAGCCACGGATGACGATTGTGGACAAGCAGTAGTACATGCTCACCGCGTCCGGCTACCGAGCTGAGCTCGTGCAAAACGGTTTCAAACATATTTCCTTTGGTCAGCATACCACCGTTCTGGAAGTATGCTTCTGTGCCATCCCTTGTAAGGTGACCCAGTATGCAAAGTATGCTCGAACTGACCCAACCGAACCGAGGTGACATGTTTGGGGATGTGAGCTTTTCCTGTGAAATGACGATGTAAGCAATTTTCATTATGCATTATGATTATTCCCAACATTCTGTGCATACGTACCCAAATGTGGGGAATAGGTCAGCTGGTTCGTAATCCAGAAGTTAATCATGCTAAATGGGATCGTACTAAAGCCACTGCGATGCATCGCAGGCACGTTTATTTTAATGCTTTATGGAATATTATATTACATCAAGGAGAATAGAGAAACTTTAAAGCAAATTTCACTACACACTACCTTCAGCTACTTAATAAAGTTACTTTAAACTCTTCTGTATTGAAAGTTGGCTATATTATTTCCATACGCAAGAATTATGAATGTTCAAAAAAAAATATTGCGTTTGCTGGATGTTTTCAATTGTCTGAATGATAAAGTTAAGCTTGTGAGCAAATGTCGTAAAACCAAAGCCCGGGCAAGAACAATATGTAGTCAGTTTTGACACCAACCGATAGATCTTCCCACACAAGTTTGCAACAAAGAACAACCATTTGCCATTTGGTTCAATCTTTCAAAATACGCTCCAAGTGATAGCGGGGATGATTTATGCAGTTCAATTTAAAATATGCATACAAACAGCTTGCGTTCACAGAAACTCCCAAGCTACTGCTAACAAAAACGACACCGAACCAATGGAAAACAGTCCGGCCGAGTTGCGTTCGAGGAACATTTGTCAGAATTCACTTCTGTGTTTGCGTTTCACATTTCGCCACTGCGAGCCAGTAGCATGAGTTTATTTGTACAAGAAACGACGCTCCGGGGCAGTGCTACTTGCAATATTTCTCTCGCTACCGTTATTCATTATTGATGAGTTTATCGACAGCCGACCGGTCACCGGTATTGAGAAAGATTGCCGGGTTTTGTTTTATTATTTTTGTTTTGCTCGAACAGAAGATAAATGAATGTCTCGATGAAGATGTTTTCCAACTCTGAAGACCAACGCACATGATCCATAAAATTATTTAAATTTGTACCTGACATATATATGGCTCAAAAATAACATTTATTATCGTTTTGCTTTTCAATGGAGACGCCTGGTTTTTCACAATTTATTTCGACCGTTTATATGGAGACGCCTGGTACTTTTTAGATCTCAACAGTTTCTAATTAAACGACGTTGGGAAAATTAAAACCAATCCGAACCACCACCAACATGACCACTAACCGCTAGAACAGCGAATGCATGAAAATTCATTAAATGCTGTCCATGGGTTTTCATAAATTAATCCGCTTTTCAATGCCGAACCCTCGAACGTTCGTTCAACTCCATCGCACACCAATAGCCCGAAAAGCCACTGCTACATTGGATATTGGATGAAATCCGGCTCAGTCAAGTATGGTCAAACGAAAGGTTTACGACCCCTTCACAATTAAACCGATTTATCACGTTCAAGATTACCGGTCCGCAACGCAATGCCCGTCCAGTGTTACGGAAACTGTCATCCTTCAAATGCATGCTTCCTCCGGTTCTACACACCACGCAGTATTCGTAACACGTGCGAAGCGAGGTTCCTTTTTTCGTTTTCCCCGCAGCAGTTTTGAATTTTCCAATTCGTTTCATTGCATAGAGGTTGCATGGGGAAACAGGGTTTCCTTTGCAACAGCAACACGCACTGGACTGGTGCAATGATGATAAGTGGTCGTTGCATCACCTCCCGAACCATACGCGGAAAAAGGGATCAATTTACCACCAACGGTTCGTGCTGCAAGTAAAACCATTGGTCAATGCTTCTGTAGCACACTGCGAGCTTTATCCAGCGTTATAAACGGTTTGGCTGTTCTTCCTGTACCCGGGCCACAGACATGGCACTATTATTCACATCCACATTCGCACGTACCCGGATGTTACTCGCGAGGATTCCATCCATAAAGTGTGCTGGAGTAAAAACAGACCAACACCGAAATAAAATTAGACAAGGGCTCATCTCAGCTCATGAAACTACCAGACCTGACCAGCTAGGTGGACGCTTTAGTGAGTTTTCCTTGCAAGCTCTTCTTACTTCTGCCGGGCGTGGTCACCTTTACGCTAGCCAATCGACACTAATTCTTCCAACCTCCGAGCAGCACTAGGTAATTTCACGCTGTACCAAATTGGACGCAAGTTTTTGTGCCCTAGGGCACAAATGTAATGACGGCCACGGACATAGCTTAACCTTCGGCAACGATTTGGAATAATGACCGGGGAATGAAATCTGTGATCTTTTCATTCTTTCGTTCATGCTGTCGGGCTGGAAGCGCTACAACCCCAACTTTTGGGTAGAGAAAATTGGACTCAACACCGTGAAGAAAAGAGCGATTGAACTGCTCCCTGATTGTGTTATTCAAATTGAAGGAAAGATTAGAAATATCTTGCATCGTCTGAAAGTTAAGGTGTATTTTCAGAATATAAAGGGAGGAAGCATAATTTTGTTCACCAGGGAAAATATCCGATTATAAATTTCTTATTACCAAAAAATATATATATAAATTACAAAAAAAATATCAATTTCTTATTACAATTATGATGGTCGATTAAGCCATAATGCTGTGAAATTATTAATAAAACATCATTTTCCAGTCAGCCAATAATTTTAACCATTCCGAAACCTTATGCTACCAATCCAGGACAATGCAATAGGAATAAAGACAAAAATAGTGACACCAACCATCTACACCAAGAGGCTAAACTATTGCCAAACCCTTAGCACCGTTACTGTCGCGTATGAAATATGTGCTATAAATTTGCCTGCTTTTATTGTCTCCTGTAGGTCAACATCGAACACACAGCACAAAGCTTTCCGCTGCCCGATAACATACCATACCAGCGAAAGGAACCCATTAGCACCATCGCGCTGACCCAAACATTATCTTCATCGGCGATGCATGCCCGGACTGAAGAGCTATCGAAATTAAAACAAGCAACAAAAAAAAGAACACCCGAAAAAGCATTCTAACCGTGCGCGTTCCACATAAAACTTTTGCATTCATACTGAACGCTCAACCGGACCGGGGAACAGGACAAAACTCACAAATAAATAACTTCGACCGAACGGAAGAAAAACAACCGCCCGTGTGGTCCGTGTGCACAAGGGAAAACAAAGACATTTCCCGGCGCAAAACTGCTGCTGCTGCTCTACATAAATTAGTCCTGGCTGTCATTTTGCTACGGTCCGGCGGCAAAGGCACATAAAATCTAATTAAATTAATCGTCCCAGCGGGATGGTTTGGCAAAACCGGGCGCAAAACAAATGCTTCGATACGGGATGGTCAGTGGCTTTTTGTGGCCCGATTTAAGGGCAAGAAGGCTCAAAATGAAATGTGGACCAAGCAATAGACGAGACGGTTCACTTGATTTGACACAACTCGACAGTGTACTCCATTTTTACGCAATTCATTATTTGCTTCGTTTGGCGAAAAAAGCCTCTGGGTAGAAATGTGAACTTCATGCAAACGAAAGTTTAAGAAAAAACTGACAGCTTTCCATTCGGATGGTAAAATTACATTACCTCGCTACCTTATTTTGAGCGGTTTGAAGAGATAAAAAAACGATGTGTAATTTGATGAAAATAACAGAAGGAAGATGAAACAAAAAACTTTCAACATAGAAAACCATTCAAGCACCCCGTAACAAATTTCGTACTATATCAATATTTGACTTACAAAACATTAAAAGGTAGAAAAAGATAGGCAACAAAAAACCCCACCTGTGACAGAGAAACGTTTTTTTTTGTTTTATGACAAACTCTTCGTTTTCCAGAACTTGGCAAATGCTGTCAAAAAGTTGCCAACTTCAAAGGCAATGAAGCAAACCGCTTCCGCGGTTGTTAACGTGCGCAAAGGCAACAACGAAAAAAAGCACATTGCTTCACAATCGTTAATTTTCATTCCCACAATCATTCGTCTTGCGCGTAGCTGATGACCACAGGGCGGCACGCGAACGCGATGTGAAAATAAAACCCCCAAAAGAATATCCAATTTTACCGCGAACCCGCAACCATGATGGAAAACTTTTGTCCTTGCGGCAGAGGGTTTAATTAAGTTTTTACCTTTCCACTTTCTAATGGTTTTTTTTTGTGCGGCTGGTTACGCCGGTTACGCCGGGAATGAAAATTAAGTCGACACTTGGACTTAATCAGTGAGCAGGGAAAGACACACGAGCGCACCACGAAAAAGAACGGATGAGTCTCATCTTCTCACCATTCGTTGCAGTGAGCTGATCGGAACAAGCGTGAGTCAAGAACAGTGGCTGATTTCCAACGCGCGCAGTATGGAAAACAGGGAAATCGGTATCGGGAACTGATTAAAGTCACACCCAGCTGCTCATTTCAATTGCTGTTACCGCACAAAAGATTGTGCATCTGCTAATGCGGGGTCGGGCACGCAATTCCCAAAGCAGTTGCAATGCATCGGCAGCAGTAACCGATTCAGCAACGGAGGTAGATGCAGCCACCGGTCGGTACGGTACGGTTTCTGGTAGATTTTTAACAGCTTGCAGCTGTGAGCACTCATTTGCTTTTCCGTCAGCCGTTGCTGCAGCACTTCCAATACCGATGAACGATAAAGCGTACAACTTCGTCCACGCCGTTGCAGTCATTAAAGGGACAGATAAACGGACGTACAACTCGTAACCACCGCATCGGGTTTACGATCTCTGCGCGGAAGATACGCTGTTGCGAGCGACAATACCGGTGCTGCAATCAACCGGAGTCACCCGGATGGTTCGGTGTATCAAGCGTGAGTTTTAATGAGACAATTGTTTAACGATCGATGGTACGAAAACCAGATTCACAGCACAGCGCATCATTTCATTTGGTGGTTTTTGGTGGTATTGGATATTGAAGTTCACAGTTATTGGGATAGTTTTGTAATGATTGCAGTTGGTTGTAAGTATAATTTATGTACAATTGTACAAATTACTAAGATCATAAATTATCCTCCACTAGCGATGAATAGAAATAATTTTGAAAAGAGTAGACCATTATTCGTGCGCCTAAAGTTATGCAATTTCCACAACGTTTGGACATTTTTAAATAAAAACA
This sequence comes from Anopheles marshallii, assembly GCF_943734725.1. Lineage (NCBI taxonomy): Eukaryota > Metazoa > Arthropoda > Insecta > Diptera > Culicidae > Anopheles > Anopheles marshallii. The sequence goes on from NC_071327.1 coordinate 65,921,379, forward strand.
CACAAATCCTAATCCAATTTGTAGTTAAAAAAATGTCCTGCGGCTTACTTTACATTTACATGTTCGGTTTCTACACATTTCTATCGATTTTTCTAGACAAATTTGCAAATTGTAAATTGCAGTGGACACTCCTCACACGATTGACTCGGTTGAGTGGTAAACTCAAACGACCGATGGTAACTATTGCACAAAAGTTATTCACGTTTCGAACGGCGCGCAAACGTACGGTACGAAGCGGTGAACTTTTGTTTCCACTTGTCCAATCTAATTTTAGCGCTATTGATCGGATGCAAATGTATCTTCACTCTTTGTCGTTCGGTATCGTGTATTAAATTGACCAAAAACAGCATTTACAAAACCGTTGCATGTTGCATTTTTTCCCCTTGGAAATTCATCCATCGAAAGGAAAGGGAAGGAAACAAAAAAATAAACACACACAAGAGACAAAACTCCCACAAGCCATCACAAATTAACCTAGAAGCGCACGGTGCAAACAGACCAACTAGCGATTGGAAAGCTGCAAAACGCGGGAGTGAAGAACGGAACATCAAGTAAGCTGTTCCACGTGCATTGTTCATTTGAGTATGAGATCATCAGCATACGCTCACCAGCTACGCTCGATCTCCAACCGAGTACGAACGATTCCACAATGGAAAGCTTCCATGGAATGGAGTGGATTTTAAACTAGATTTATGTAGTTCAGTGGTTAGCCGAAAAGAGTAACAAACGATACCGGCGGATTTCGATATTGATTGTGCGAGCTTTTCATTTTTGTGTGCCGGATGATTTTTGTACGCGAGAGGGGATGGGGGGAAAAAAAGAAACGAACACTGCAGGTAACAAATGTACTTCAGAGGGCTATAATTAAGGTTGATCTAAATCCGAGCCATGATGGCGCCGTTTTATTCGCTGAAAATGAATGTTTTTTTTTCTGTGTTTGATTGGAGATTTTTATATTTATTTAGAATGCGCAAATATTTTTGTACAAACGAGCATTATCGATTTATTTCTGAAGCTTTATATTGAGTTTTGAATATTTGTTTACTCTCTTCCGGGTGTTTTTGGGAAACCATTTTGAAACTATTGCAACTTTGAAAGGGACGAATATTTAAACGGGCTGTTGATGACTTACCCTGCATTACGTTTGTTGAATTTTCTAGAATAGTCCGTTTATCTTCCGATTTTTAATTCAATGTACTTCTTATTATAGTTTATCGCCACCATAAATCGATTACTGATGTTGCTTAGTTTAAATTCAGTTGTATTCTTTTCCTTGCTTTCTCATACCCGTTTATGTACAGGGGTTGAATTCTTCTCCTCATAACGCTGCTTGTACTAGCTGTTCAAATACCAACACTGGCATTACAATGGCTATAACAGCAATAAAACTTTATTCCTCAAGAATTGCAGTACGAATAATAAAACATTGGCATAAGTTTATTTATCTCTGGTGACATGTTCCAAACCCAGGCAGTGTGGTTGTTATTGATTAAAATTTGAACGCTGACAGCTAAACACAGTATCAGTAATGACTCTTAATTGGATTGAAATTTAGGAATTTCTACATACTTTGAGGACATAATAATGTTTGTTATTGAATGATTCTAAGTGTCACCAACCATAATTTACCTACGAATGTCTAAACCGAAATATAATTGTTTAATTAAAAACAAACATCATTTGTGACGGTACGAACGCATACTTTCGCAAGAAATAATAATCTCAAACCGTCGAATAAACTCCAACACTGGTACAACAAACCAACCGCAACCAAACGAATTATGGCTCAAAAGTTCCACCCGCGGATTGTGCAGCTGACAGGCGACATGATTTTACAGCATGCAGACCAACGGGACTGCCGTCCCAAACAACCCATCGGGAATGGATCACGGTTCCGGGAAGGTGTGTTTTGCAATCAAAGTTTTGCTCCGACCCGACTGCTTTGTGAACCGCGAAAAGTGTCCAAACTTTAGACCCGGCTTCCGCCAACCTTCCGCCACACATACACGTTCCAGCGCTACGCAGGGACGGCATGGGGCGTTAAGTTTTGTGGCAAACCAATTATCAGAGTATTTACCACTATTTCAAACGGAAAAGTGGCACAGAAGATGAGCGGATGCAGACGTAGGTCCCGGCGATCCGCAGACGGCCCGCATCAGCACCAGCCAGCGCAAGGATAATTGCAAAAGTTTCGCAGCTTCAAACGCGGCTCCAACGCCCACTGGTGCCCGGTGCTTAGTGGTCGCTAGTCCTAATCTTATTTCCGAGGCCGTTATCCGGTGGTTTGTGGTCTGATGGTCCTAACCTTGAGTTGGACGGTTATCTGGCGGGGTATAAAATGTGGCGCTCGTTCTTTTCGCGTTTTGATTCAGCAAACGATGCCGCCGTCGTTTATCTGTTTCGTTGTGGGTTGATGAGAATAAATACGCCTTAAAAATCCTGCCTATTTATCAAGTTAACTGACAGCCTGTGGTGATTTCAGACGGTAATGAATCAGTGTTGAGCTTTTGTTAATTTTAGTTCAAAATCCTATCTTCGTAATCCATAGACTTCAGAACCACGAAATAGAGGTACCGATGGTACCAAAGTTTTAAAAATAACAGGACTACAACAGAGAGTAATTTATAGTATGATATACTAATTATATAGTGCACTCATCAAACTAAAAAAATTACCTACAACTTTGTCTCTGTTTTTACTTACAGTTGATGGAATCTAATAAATGTCTCCCGAGTAAACAAACCGAACTGAAGCTACATCAATACCAACAGCATGTCATCTCCCAAGCATAATTGTGTCAGGCACTAAGTGCAGTTGTACGAATTTCTGACACCCAGCAGGAAAACAACCAGCACTGCTGCCGTTGTCTCGCCAAACACAAACACGAGGGAAAAACATACTGCACCGGCATATATTGCGAACGGTACGTGTCCCTAGTGCAGGGTTGCCAACGGCACCGGAAGCTACAAGCGGCTGGTCAGCGTGGCGGACTACGACGAACTCAGCTCGTTTCCACCAGAACTACTCGGTGCATTCGAGAACAGCACCGAGCTCGAATGTCTGCTGCGGGCACACCAGGATGCAGAGTCCGAGGTAAAACGAGCTGGCTGCTGGCATGGGGTTTTCGGCGTCAGGGACGATGTCATCTAGTCACTATTTTCACCGAGCTAACAATGTTATTGCATCTCACCCAATGAACCAATCGACGTACCAAACGGCTACGTACAGCAAAAAAATACAAAATCAACCTCGACAGTTGTTTATTTTTCCGAATCTTCTGTCCCCCGACAGACGCTGTTCGATGGATGTCCGGTGGACTTTGACCGGATTCTGTGCTGGCCGAAAACGGACCCCGGTACCTGGGCAGTGCTTCCCTGCTTCGAAGAGTTCAAAGGCGTCCATTACGATGTGACACGTAAGTAAACGCATCCCCCAACCCATTCATCCACCCAACCCGGTTCGTTTGATTTGCTTTCTGCCCTGCAGATGTTGGGTACGGTACAGCCCTTACAAACACGAGTAGCAAACTTACACGCGGCGTTTTCGAGCCCAGCATGTCTGACGAAATATGATCGGCACAAGTAACAGGCTAGGCAAACATGTATCAACACATGTGTGTACTCTATGAAGAAAAATACCCTGAATAGTGTGGTCCTTCTTCAATGAACCTACGCAATACCTTGTTAATGGATGCTTTAGTTGAGCTTCATACGGCAGCAATTTGATCAGGCAGTAAATTGCCACCTCTCTCTTGGTTTCGATAGAATGTCGGTGTGTATGGTTCGCACATATCAAAGATCATTGCTTTCTTTATGCTGTTTTTTTGGAATGAAAGCAGTGCAAACATTTTCTTAATAGGGGTAAATTGCGTCTTGTAATCTAATTCCCCAATAGTTCATCAGGTAGAAACTGATACTTGCTTGTTAATGAAGAACTGTTCTCTCGTATGTGGAAATTATATACAATCAACTGATATGCTTTGATATTCGACCTGGTAGACATTATAAGTCCTATAACAGCTGAATGAGTACATGTAAATGCATGAATTTGTGTACACAAAAGGAATATACTTTGAAATAGCTGAAAATGTTTATCTAAACCTTCACCTTCACAGCAAACAGTTTCGTTACAGTGTATACGCCTAAATCTATGCAATCTGTCTTACAACTTGTTAAGATTTGACGAGAAATGAGCTGTTAAGAGGCTTAAATAGTCCTAACAAGACGAATATTGCTAACCCGGGGGTTTATAGACATTGAACATTGTGCAAAAACTGTCAAATGTTATGGAAAATGTATTCGACGAACAAACAATTTCCATACAATTTGACAGCTTTTGCTCAACGTTCAATGACTGTAAACACGTGGGTAAATCGAAGACACATCCCGAAATTACTTTAAGGAAACCCTACCAGTTCGTCCTTTTAACAGATCATAACGAAACATATCTTTACTCTTTCTTCACTTTATTCATGTTTTTGCATCTTAAACACACACAAATAGATGTCAAAAGTCTCGTTTTGTTCGTTAAAACAAACTTCCCCAACAGGGTAAAATATCTACTCCCTCGTTCAAGTTAACATCTTTCCGCCTCCAATCCATCCAAAACCAAACTTTAAATAACATTCATTTATGAGCATACGGTTTGGCAAAGTTTCACACAAGTGCATACGAACAGAAATATCAAACCTTACTACATCCCTTCGACGGTTGTTTTACGCCAGCGTCTCACAACCACACGTACACCGCCGGTATGACATTCAATTAAAGTTTTCCCAACGGCGTAATTGAAACTTGGTGCACTTGCACTTTCAAAACCCCATGCAATGCAAACCGGCGTACAGACACTCATTCTCTCCTCTCCCTACTGCAGTGTGGCTTAACGCCCGCATGGACGAAAGCGAACGTTCGACCCGCAAAACCCTTTCCCGCAAATCATCGAACCACAATCAAGCCCGTTCCAATGCTCGGGGGAGCGAAACTTCCTCTACAACGGTGACAAACTTGAACTTGAAGTGCACTGTGGTAACACCGCAGCACCGCCGGAATGTCCGTTCGACCTCGTCTGAGTCCTTGGCTGTGTGGTTCTCCCTTTTTTATGGTTTGCCTGTTTTTTGAGTTCCAACACCGTCTGACCGATCGACACGCTGGTAAACGTGGGTTCTGAAATTTAATGAGCAATTAAATAATCTTCAACAACCATCGTTGCTGAACCGGTTGTGGCCATCGATCGAAACCATTCTGTTCCGGACACTGTGGATAATTGTTTCTAATTGTGACCTGCCCCTCCATCTTCGCCAGAGAACGCTACCCGGTACTGCCATCCGAATGGTAGGTGGGACAACTACAGCCACTATGCCGCCTGCCATCACGTGGACGAACCCCCGCCGGACATTGTGGAAATTTCGTCCATTATCTACTACACCGGCTACATCATCAGCCTGGTGGCGCTTAGTCTCGCTGTGATAGTTTTCGTTTACTTCAAGTAAGTTGGTGCTACAGTGGCCCAAAACTAAATGAAGGGTAATCCCATCAGCGTGCCAACCAACGTTCCCATTTCATCGACAGGGATCTGCGCTGCCTGCGGAACACGATCCATGCGAATCTCTTCATCACCTACATCCTGTCGGCCTTGCTGTGGATCATTATCCTTACGCTGCAGGTAAGCGGGAAACATGAGTAAATTGTTTATTTATTACTGCTACTATGAGCTACTTCAGAAGTAGGCGTAGAGTTTTTCAGAACAGGGTTTGCTTGAGAGGACTTCAGGTGATAAAGGGGTTGACATTAATTTGTATTGATTATTTTTCCTAAAATGCAAATATTAAGCTTTACACATAAGTTTCAAGGAAGTTTCGTAATCTACAGTACAGTTACAGTTAAAGTAGTACAGTTTGTGAAACCCTTAATAGTCCATGTTCAGCGTGATCAGCTACTGATTACTTCAATGACAAGAATACAAAATATTTTGCAATAATAGAAAACATGTAGGCGTCTAGGGAGCTGTTGCTGAATATTATTTCCATTTTCTGTAAAGGAACTATATCTTCCTCTTTATTTTGACGGTTGGCAAAATAAATTAGAAAAGTTGGAGTTTCAAAATTAATGAACGATAGCGAGAACATCTGAGATTCTAACCAAGTGCAGTACTACGAGAAAAGTCTCCAGACCTATAATTTATCTCTAGCTTATTAACGTTCGTAATCCCTCGCCGATAGAAAGGAAGGCGAAATTTTATTCCTTCAGTATTTGATCAACACTTGATCGAGTGTACCTTTGAGAATTATCCTCCTCAAGAGTTTTTATACTAACATGTCCATCGAAGCAATTCGCAGCATATTCAACCCAAAATTGTATTCTATCTAATGCTAATGCTCCTTTTGCGTTCCAATCTCTCTCAGCTTTCCAGTGGCAACAGTACCGGCATGACGAGCTGCGTCATCTTCGTCACACTGCTGCACTACTTCACACTAACCAACTTCTTCTGGATGCTTGTGGAAGGTATGCTTAACTAGCTGTTCTTACACATACAATCACTGTTGGTGTATAAATCTAAACGTGCAATTGAAAAATGTAATTCCTGCATTCTTCATAATTTCCTGCCCCTTTAGTAACGCCCGCAATACGCCAACGTATCAAATCACACGTTGCCAAGCTTTTTTGCCAACGATTCTACAAATTGTTTGCCCAGCACCGTACACCGCATCGCAGTTTGCTTCAACAGCTCTTCCCTCCCCACTTTTTCGCCTATTTAAATAAACACCATCGTTTACAGACGCGATCTTTATTTGCTCGCGAAACGTGAGCCGCCTCTCGAGTGGTGTTTTGTCGTCGTGTTGATATCATTAAATTTCGCTCCCGTTTGGAAACGGGCGTCCCATTTCGTGCAGCTGAAGGCATCGACTGGTTTCGGAAAATTTCCACTCCATCCTTGAGTCGACGAAAAACGGAAACCTGGCGGCTGATGCTGTCGCTTGGTACCACAGCCGTTTGCTAATATAATGCCATCACCCAGGCTCGCATTGGTTCGTTCTGTGCGAGCGTCTTGTAGTGCGTTTTTTCTATATCTTTCGTCACCTTGAACACATTCAACAACTGTGCATCCCAGTCATGGAAACCAAAATCTTACCAAAATGAGCCCACGTCATACGAAACCGACAGAAGTACACGGGCTTCTTTTCACGGCTACAGGAAACCCAGCACAACAAGCAAGTAATGTTTAGCATTACCGATGCTTTAGAGAAGAAATAAAGGATCGTTCTGTTTTTTCTAACTCCACATCCTTCCGGCGTAAGGAAACCGGAAGCTTTCGCTTGTTTACTGTGAGGTAGCGCAATACCGTCTGTGTCGTATATGTCGCTTCGTTCTTAGTTGGAAGCCGTACTCTTCAGTGCAATCTTCGCCACTCACAACAAGGACACTCACAACAAAGGACCATACGGTACATCGACGTACCGCCTTTACTCGTGCCGGAAGAACAAAACAAACACTGCGTCGGTCGGAGCCAACCGGATAGCTTAGGACGTGGCGCATGGCGAGAAGCAAACATTCAGCCGGCCGTGTTTAACATTTATCCCCATTTGCTGAAGCTTGCTTTTTGCGAGCTAGTTGGGGGAGGGTTGCCTCTTTTTCCTTAAGGGTTGCAAACACACGCGTAATTGAAGTTTAGCGTTGACAATTCATTTAAAAGAACAACATCATTAGTTAACTACGTGAAACATTCATTATGTCGTACGTTGTGACCGACTGTGAACCAACCGCGGTACATCATATTTTGGGAAGAATTTGGCTTTGAATTTAAGTAAATGTGGTTTAAAATGATCTCTACTGACTAGGACGGTTGCTGGAACTTCTGAAATGTACGCAAATAGTCAGAATTTTAATCAAACAAAACGATAAACGTGATTCAAAATGTCCAATAAGCAAGCAAAAATGAGATTGTTCTACTGTTCCTTTCGTTGTGCACTTTATATATTAAAATCTTACCCCTTAAACCCCATCCTTAATACAACAAAAAAAAAACTACGCAAGTACTCCATTACCGTCCTTTCAGCCACGTCCAAATCAGCCACGTACCAATCAGCATTAAAACACGTTCGCCCAGTTTATTCTGCTTCGCCTAGCACAGATGCAGCTCATCGCCCATTCACCGTACGGGCTAATGCGAGTTGATCGTTCGTGAACGCGCTGTCACAAAACCAGTCGTCATGCTTAGGCGAAAAGAATGAGCGAACGGATTGCACCGGACGTTACAACAAAGTTGCAACAAGCAGCTTTTAGTTTCATTTTTTTTTTTTGCATCTGTCCATCCGTTCCCGGTCGAATTTAAGACACTGCAACACGCGAACGTGAGCAAATTCATAATCAGCAGCAAGGATTTTCGCTGCCACCGGTTTACATCGCTTCGTCAGCTACGGTTCGAGTGAGCAAAGTAGAAAACTTTCGCTGGTCCAGTTATGGACAAAAAATGGGACAGAAAAAATGCATCTACCCGAAAGTGGTCGGTTTCTTTATGTTTGATTGAGATTGGCTTTTTTTTTGCTGGTTGATAACAAGAGCACTGTTCGTGGTGCAATAATGATGTTCTGCGAAATATGATCATTATAGCGATCGGAATAGAGATCGGGTTGCAATGGATGCATAATTGATGGAATGCAATCATTTTCTATTCAGCGAAGGGTATTCATTTTACTGATGGCAGCTTGCTGATTAATATTTTAATGAGAAACGTACAAGTAATGAATTAGAACTATCGATAAAAGTTCCATAAGTCGTCATATTCGTAACGATTCTCAATATGCGATACAATATTCAATTTATGCTGTTTTTTTATGCGATTTGGACCATTTTGTTATGCGGATTGCATAGTTTTAGGAGCTCTCAGCTTTTCAAAAATGCCTTTACGCACGAAAGCAACTACTTAAACCTTTATTAATTAATATAAATTGATAAACTTTCAAAACAAAACAATATAAATTTATTTATTTGATTTAACAAAAACCCTTCGTTCGTGTATCATTTTCCCGCCAAAACATTCCTAGATGACGGTTTCGTAAAGGGAATTATTTGCACATTTTCGCCAGAAAGGACTCCGCTGTGACACATGAACAAAAATGAAAGGAATTGTTTAATTTCATTCCAAATTTCATTCCCAATCCAATCGCTGTCTTCCATTGTGCGACTTTCCATCCGGCAGGAAGGACAGCACGAACGAATGTTGACATTATCCCCTGACCGAAAATAATTGTTATCAAATCAGGCTCAGACCCTTCTAATCCGGTGCGGCGTATTAGATATTCCTGCCGGGGGCATGATCCTACCCTCTGAATTCCCGCATTTCCCCATCCCTCCCCAAAATGACAATGAACCCCCCTCCTTCGTCAGAGGGTGACATCAATCTGAAAGACGCTCTTTTTCGTTTCTTTTTTTCATTACTTTTTGCACTTTTTATTTGATAGAACAGAACGTACGTACAAACGATGTACAAGCGCATAAAGGAAAGAGCTTGTAGCTAGTAACGAAGGCAAACCCCGTGGTATGACGCGAATAAAACCGCCGGCGGTAAAAAGAAAAGACGACTGAAGATAAATATTGATTATGGATTCATCGTTCACCGGCATTCGAGTGCTTGAAGGGAAAAACTGTGGTGAAATTGTTAGCAGGAAAAAAAATCCCCCCGTGCAGCGGGTACTGAGACGAAACGAACGAACGAAGATTATGGTCTTATGTCCTTGGCAGAAGCACGAACGTTAATGGTGGGATTAACTGGGTTAAATCGATCCGGACAAAACCAGAATCTTTCACCCCTCCGGCACACCCCAACGTTACAATTACCCTTCCCATGCTACCGACCATCTCGATCGGAGATGGAAAGTTTGTTCTAGGAAAAATAAAACAGAGCATCGCAAACGCCACATGCCCTGAAGGGAAGCATCCCATAGTTGGTGGTGCCTTGGAGCAAAGTTACATTCCCTTCTCCAGCGCGAATGCACGGATCACTCGTTTTGCGATTGGATTTAAACCGATCGAAGAGAGATTTAGCTTCCGTTTGGCTTTGGATTAGTAACGGGATCCATTTGTCCTTGGTGAAAGCTTTCGATTCTTTTTTTGTTTCCCCCGTCTCCGTTCTCGACCTTGGGAAGGATCGATTTGTAATCTGATAGTATTTACGATTAGGTTTAAGCGAAAGATCGATTCGCGCCACCAAACCCCAGTGCCGATCGAACATCTTCTCACCAATTAACGCAACGGCACTGATTGCTTTCTAGCCCACGTTCATGTCGGGATGTACCGGTCCGGTTGGAAAAGCGAACACACTTGGAGCGTACTAGGTTAACCCGCACCCATACATTCTTTTATCACCACTAAAAGCAAATTCTAATGAACGTGCTTGCGGTCAGCGGTGAACGGGTTGGTTCGATTCAATTTCCATCGCTTTTCTTCCCTCTGCTCGACAGTAATTGAAATAAGCTTTCGCCATTCGTTCCCATCACGTCCGATCAATTAGGGCGGGAAAAGCTAAACAATATTAAATCGGTTTTGCTAGCCTTGCCTCGAATCTGTGAACTGTGGTGAAGCTCGGCTCCTGCCTTATTGCGGCTAGAGTAGTTTGATCTGTGCAAGAACTTTGCAGCGAGAACAGAACATTACTGTTGCATTGCGTGGGTTTGTTTATTATTGCGCTTTACAATAAACAATGTCTTGATGGCTTTTATTTTAAATCATGATTTAAATTTTATAGAGTTAAACCAAAGGTTGGTAAGTAAATTCGTTTGATATTAAATCATCTCATAAACTCATATTAAAACGTGGTAGACGAAAATATGTTTTTGTTTTTCTCACTTTTGGTTGCGAATTCTTGATAAATTCTAAGCATCAATACGTGCTGCCCTGCCCAGCGAAATTTCGTTGAAATACCCTCAAATAACCTTTAATTTACCGGGTAATTTAAGGGTAACTTAAAGGAAAGTTAGTAGTTCCTTTCGAGCCGTTTTTTTACATGTTTAATTTGGTTCCTTGAGGCATGAGGATTTTCCCTTTATTTACCGCTGAATTAAACCATAAATTTAGGAAAAATCTTTCACATTCATATGTGAAACGTTTTATAGCCATTTTCAAGCCATAAATAGCCATAAAAAACACTGATTTATTGGATGCATTGTGGGACGCCTTCCCACTACTTCCACAACACACGAGCAAATGATACAGCCTGACGACGAAAACTGCTCAAATGTGTAAATTAACAGCGCGCTGTCTGACTGGGTGGTTCGCTTATTGAAACCTCTGCACTTTTATTTACACAAATGTTATTGAATTTGTTGTATTTTATTGTATTTAAAATAAGCTCGAATTAATATAGACATTATAATTTTTTTCAGTATACCATATCAAGCCTGTTAGAATTTCTATTGTTCAAATATTATTTTCTAAGCCAGACTGCATATCAACAAATCGTTCTTTTCTATTGCACACCACATGGTGCTAAACCAAAATCCAACACGTCCAACTTTCACAGCCGCAAATAAAACACACACCCTGTGTGTGTGCACAGGCACTGTTGACGAGCAATGTTTCTTTGCTGGCCCCCACTGCTCGATGGTACAACTTTTTTCAATTTACCTGCACACTCATTAAGGTCGCCAGTTGCCAACCGAACGTACTGGCCGAAGCGTAAAGAGCCCCTGCAGGTGCCCAGGTTATTAATGAGTGCAACATTAAACATTCTAACACGCGTGCTACCAACACGTTAGGAAGCATTTTCCATTCCGCTTTTTTTGCTTCCATAACTATATCTCCATTTTCCTTTGTGGGAGGCTACTTTCACACACTACCCTGCGATGAAAATCAAAGTAGAACTTTCGATTGGGAAGCTTTTGGTGGGGCGATTTTGTCTAGAAAAGTTTTATCAAAGGTGAAAATTATGAGCGTTTTCACGCAGCGCTTTCCGTTTCATTCTTCGAGGCAAGACTTTCGATGTGGGTGGAACTTAATAAAGAAGCAGAAAAGCTGCTAATCCACCCGGCACGTTATTTCTGGTCTTGCTTAAAGCACCAGGAATATTCTACTGGCCCCGATTGTATTAAAAACTACAAGCAAAAGCATCAGCACAGTGCAGAGTGAACTCGGAATAAATAAAGAAAATAATTACCACAGTTTTACCACATTTTGGGCTTTTCTTTTATACTTTCTGCTATTAAACCTAAGTAAAAGTTCATTCGTACAGCTCGGTTTGCCTCATAATGTGGCACACAGGTTGAACGTTTACGCGGAACCTATTGCCGGGACGCTAATCCTATCGAATCGAATACATCCGCCCTAACTCCCGGGACATGATTCAAGTATTTAAAAGCTTCGACCGGCTTCCGGCATCGAAATCGAGATATCCGAGGTGAAAGTCGACAGGCTCGCTTCCAGAACACTATGCTTAGTTCCTTCCAATTAAGCTCCAGTATCGTGTTCGTGCTGTGGGCCTACGATTCCGGAAACTTATGTTACTTACGCTGCTCACTGGAAGTTCTCTTCGAATTCATCGGGTTCACTATGCTTCCTGCGTCTTAGCTGGCGGAGCATTATAATCACTACCGCTTAATCGATAAACGACTTACACGATGGTTGCGTATGCCCCATCACGTCCGGGTGTTGGAATCCTGGATTTCATGCAAGAATGAAACGTTTGCCAATGTTGCGAATCTTTCCAGCGTTGTAATGTGATCCCAGTGTGGACTGTAAATCATTATCTTTCCATATGTCTCACTCATCCATTCTCGGTTCCATTATCTACTTACAGGGCTCTATCTGTACATGCTCGTGGTGGAAACGTTTTCGGGTGATAATTTGCGCTTCAACATGTATGCCGCCATCGGTTGGGGTAAGTTGAACAGTACAGAAAATCGTTTCACACGTTTTTTTGTGCATTTATCACTAACAAACAGAATAAAATCTTGTAAGCAATCACTTTAAACTCTCTTTCTCTTACCGCATGTGAGTTCTTCAAAATTGTTATTATTTATTATACTCCTTATTAACGAAAAATTAATAAGAAATACTTTTCCCACCTTAAAATACGTTTTTGTTAAAACTTAACGTCACTTGACCACGTTTTATAGTTAAAAACAACTTATTACTGCATAACGCCTGAATGTATGCTTTATGCACTTCAAAATTGTTGTAATTGTGTTTTTTAACTCTATGAGTTCTCTTTTAACAAAAATTAAGTTTAATTCTCGCTGTTTATAAAAGCCCTTGAAAATATGTTTAAATATAAAACCAGCTTTACACTACAACGTAATGAAAAGTGCATGCTCACTGTACCGCCGTCTCTATAACACTTAAAGGCAGATTATCTGTCCGACCACCAATCTTCTGGCAAGTGGCCAATCGAATACTTAAAACCCAAAGGCCTCCGTAAATGCAATAAAGAACCCCGAATGGAGCTAACCAGCTCCGTGAAGCCGAAAAAAAAAAGCAAAAGAGCAGCGGAAAAGTAAAAACACTACAGCGCCAACACCCAGCAGTGCTGGAGCAACCATTATCGCCACAATAAACACTAAATAAATTGTCCATTTCAGTGTGGCGACCATTATTTCGAACCGGCGCCCAGCCGGTTCATCCGTATGTCCGCTCTAGATGGGTACTGTAGGGAAGCGAATACAAACAAACAAAAAATCACAAGCGCACCGTCTGCCGATGCCATTTCCCACCAGGGGAACACACGACTTGTGGCAGCCCTCTTTTTGTGGCTCGCTTGCAATCATTCCTTTTCCATCGGGTAAAAAGAAACAAAATAACAAAGCAAGCATAGAAAAAAAACGATAGTCCTTGGGCACTTTTTACTTTTACATTAAACGTCCTAACGGTTGGAAAAACCCGTTTTTTTTGCTTTTTAAGCTTTCCATCTGATCGTCCTCTGCCTGTCATTTGCCTTCGGTGCCGTACTGTGGCCGTACTCCCGTGAGAGTAGTTATATCGGCAGGAAGTGTGCTACGTAAGAAGAAAGCACACAACAGCACAAACGCACCAAATTGCTGCGTAGTGTAAGCATTAAATATTAACAACCCATTGTGCAACGGTGGGAAAAGAAAAATCAAAAAGGCACATCGTTATCATTATGATGCAGTAATTATCTTCGCCAATCTCTTTAGCGCAACATATTGAAGATACTGGAGCGCCCTCGCATCGTTTTTAAACTCCCATTTCTGTTTTTATTGCTGCCATGTTTCGAAACCTCATTTTATTAATCTTTTTATAAAAAAAAAATTGCTCTCATAATACAGACTCTTCTTCATTACATAAGTTGTTCCATCCTGTGTTTCCCACCAGGCGGACCAGCCATTTTCGTCATACTGTGGGCCATCGCCAAAGGTATCACCCTATCCGGGCAGGGCAAAACGGCCACGGTAAGTAAGTTTTTCCGGAAACCCCCCTATTCCATTCCCACCACGATTTCCGCCCTCTACCAATCGACGAAACAATTATCTCGAAGCAAAATGGACCATCATCGTTCCCATGAAGTTGATTGAGAGGAAAAGTGAAAGTTTAAATTGTTAGTAACTTTTGCCTAGGCGTAGATACCCCCGAAAGGCGGACATTTGTTTTTCTGTGTGAGGTGTTCCCTTTTGGAACGTCCTTACTGGTGTGGTGGCACTTCGTTTTTCTACTATTTCGAATGAACCACAACCACCGGTGCTACGCTATGCTTGGTGGTAAGGAAAAGTTTTCCCAAGCAGCTTCAAAAAATGTTCATTGTAGTGCATTTTTTATTTCGTATATTTTGGATTGACATTTACCTTTTTTAACACTTGTTTAATTTTTAATGAAATTGTTGGTATCATGAAAATAAATAAAAATACAATTGTTACAATAACAATGGAAGAATGTGATTTTTTAAATAAATCTGAAAATCATGCCTCCTTTCATGTTTTTAATAAGTAACAGTATGAATTACAATCGTTTATAGATGAAACTCGTTGAACGATTGTGCTTTGTACAATATGAATGAACTCAAAAATTGCACTTTTTGGATCCAGAAGAAGAGCACTCGACAAACCGTTGCTGTTGCAAGATACTGCCTGTAATACCACCTTCCTAGTCGAAAGTAGTGAGACCAATAAGCAGTTGAACTTCTAAGGACCAAAAACTGCCCATTGTTTGCATAAAGTAGTTAGTGAAAATTGCCTTTCTTCCAAAAAGCAGGGTTAAACAATTTAAAATGCTTTGTTTAAAAAAACGTAGTTTTAAGACCAATAACGCCTCCAATCCAATACTAGGATGATTGTATAGCTAAAAAATCGTCATTACATACCTTCAGGCGTTAAACGTCAGTTAGTTGCGATTGCTTCAATTTCGTTATTGAATACTAACTTTTTTTACTACTTTTTTATAATCGTAATTTCGCTAGTCATTCTATCATTGGGTGCTTGGATACAGAGCAATTCATTTTATTAATATGCAACTTGATTTTCTTAAATTAGCTTCAGTAACCCTGTCACACAGTGCTCTGCCACTTTCCCGCTAGAAGATGTAACCAACTTCCAGGAATAAAGGCGAATCTCGCTCAATTAGAGGTGATTGTTGTTTTCTTGTCGTATTTTCCTGTCCAATCATAACCACTGGCACCGAGTTGGAGCATTTTCGGAACAATCTTCCCGCAACATCGGTGTCCGTCCGACACTAGAAACCCGGAAAATAATTGTTCCAGCAGAGCGATGCTCTCGAAAATGCTTTTTACCATCCGTTCGACCGGTTGCCGTGCGACACTAAGTGAAGTAAAAGGCGAAGAAAGTCCCAACACAAACAAAGCTCTAAGAAGCAGAACACACTCGTTAAATGGGCGCCTGCCAAAATTGCCATTTTAACGGCTGTTGATATTCCTTCCCTACTGCACGGACTGGTGTTTCATGACAAAATAAAGAAGGAAAACCCAAAGATACTGCACCAGCTTAAGGAACGGTTTTCCAAGAGTTTCCAAGAGGGTTTTTCTTTTTCCATTCCTTGAAACACGCTCGCACTACGAGAAACAGCTCAGATGGCTGTGGTACACATAATGACCTAGTTTAGATTTTCCGGAAAGCCTTCCCCTTGTTCATCAGCACGTGTCCCATTGCGATCGATAGCGGAAGGCACTCTCATGTCGTTATTGTGTTTTGCTTTTTTTATCATCCGTTGTGGGTTCGTTAAACGCCCTTTGCTAGCTGGAAATCGAATGCTCCTGGATGCGTGAGTCGGTGGTCGATTGGATCTTCCAGGGCCCGGTCTGTGCCGTACTGATCATCAATCTCGTATTTCTTATACGAATCATGTGGGTAAGTAGCACCGCGCGCTACATCCGGGCATGGTGTGGCGTATGCAATTCCACCTGCTAACTTGCACTTGTACTTCCCGTTTAGGTGCTTATCACAAAGCTACGATCGGCGAACACGGTCGAAACGCGCCAGTACCGGAAGGCATCGAAGGCCCTGCTGGTGCTGATTCCGCTGCTGGGCATAACGTACCTGGTTGTGTTGGCTGCACCCGCCGAAGGGGTCGTCAGTGACATATTCGCGATTGCCCGAGCGTTACTACTAAGCACTCAGGTAAGTAGGAGGAGGCTGACCGGGGCAATGGCCTCCCATTACATGTTAATTGTGGTGTGGAAAATAATCGATCCTGCACGGGTTTGGTGTGCGGCGTGCTATTAAATTATAGTTTTACATGCGGTCGACACGCCCGTGTTATGTGTTATATTTCCCTGTAAATTTAAAAAAAGGGACAAGCTCACAGGCTGTTTTACATAAGTTTTGATAGCTAATTTTTCATCATACAAGATTAAACAAAAATGCAACCTTTTTTCTTTTTTTTTTTGCATTCAGCTGACTGTTTTGTTAGTTAATTTGAATATTTTGATCATACTTTCAAGATCTACAGTGGCTTCATTTATTCTGAACATTTTTAAACAGAACATGTGAACTAACAACTTCAGAAACTTCAGAATTTAAGTATTGGAAAGTCTAAGTCTCAACTTTTTTTATTCATCATTTTAACCTTTCCATTCATAAAACACAGAGGAAGGCCCTGGAAAACTAATGAAATCAAAAGAATATTGAATATTCATTTATGAAAAGATAACGACTCGTTGAATTTCAGATAGATCCACATGTTTTCGTTATAATTAGTAAAACTGAGGTAAACTTATGAAACTAAATTAAAGGTACAGTTTACGATAATTATACAGCTTCTTTATATCATCATCAACAAGATCCACGCATTATGCTCCCAACCAAACCCCCAATTACACATAATTTAACATCAATAGTACAATTTATGCCATGCCATACCCCGCTGCTAGACCAACTGGAGCGATCGGGTTAAATTTCAACTCCCACACACACACACACTCATTCAACGTTATGGCTATGACTGGCTAACACATTGTAAATTTCCAGCCAACAATGGTGCCCACAAAATGGCTCACAGTGCAACAATGTTACAGCCAAAGTTACAACCCCGCTAGCATGACTGCGGCCCGTTTCAAACCGGCAGCCAATTAGCTGGTCGGTTTCAGCAAGGAGTGGCTTCCATATCTCTTTTCGCCGCCCCAATCGAGAAAAAAGTGCGCTTCGAATGCCAAACCGTCATGCTACAATGTACCCATGAAAGGTTGAACGACAGCTACCAAACCTTATCCTAACAGAATTTTCCCACGATGCAAGTACAAACTCTCCACAATGTCCGAATATCCCCGACGTTTTCCTCATAACGGCTAATCTAAAATTGAAATGTAACACTATGCGGCACGCCAACGCTAACCAGCGAGGCGTTAGCGTAACCAGTTGTATGTATGTGAAAATGGCGGAAGTCATCGCGGCAAACGGAAATAATTTGTCACCCCGCTGGGCTGGCCGACTGGGTTTGGTGTGATACGCTGAACGCTAGCCCAAATTAAGCTTTTGCTTGCCATTGCAAAATTAGGTTATACGTGATTACGGACGTAACACGGCGGAAGCTTCCGGACACCGCGAGTCCGTGGACGGACAGGGGTTTCATAGTTCAACATCAAAGATAAAACAGTGACCGCTGATGATGGTGCTGAAACATAATTCATTGACATGATATCGGCGACGGCGTGCGAGTGTGATGATTGCAATCATTGATAAAACCGCACGCTAATGTGAGTTATGTTTGGCCCTCTTAACACACGCCACCCAAAACGGTCGTGACGACAGGCATTTAAATAAACGCCAAATTTAGAAATGCCTTTAGTAATAGGTTACAGTGCAAGTGCTCGTAACCGGTCGGTAGTAGCACCATTTTTGCAGCAAGTTTATGCTTGTTTGACCTTTGTGTTGTGTAATAATTTACCTCATATTTAAAAAAAAGCATTTTATAAGGTTAAGATTTCTCTAGACTGAGAACATATTTCATTGCTCTGGAATAGCAAATAAGCAAAATAATTTTCTCACCCTCATTGATCTGGTGTTCAACAGCAATTATTAAGCTTTTTAATCTGCCTATTTATTGCAACTTTGCCCTTTAATCTCATACAAAATTCATAGCAGTACGATTATGTATTATAGCTATAAAATTTTATGCTCATGGTTTTATCATTAAATGCCGTTTCTGTGATTGCATGTCGTGCATGTAATTTGATAGAAACGAAATGAGCTCCATAATGAATATTTTTAAAAATTTCACTACATTCCTTGTTAAAGGTGTTATTCAACATTTTTATTCAACAATTTACTAAGTAGAAATTAAATTTACATCGCCTAATATTTACAAGATATTGATCTACTACTATCAATGGGGTGGAATGGTAACGGTGGCATGATGGTAACAGCGCCGGTCTTCACACGAACGGACCGGACCAAAATCCCTTCCGGACCAATCCCCCGTACGCAGAAGCTACGGGTAAATAAAGATACAGAAAGCCAGAAATGGCCAGCCTTAGACCTCTT
This sequence comes from Anopheles marshallii, assembly GCF_943734725.1. Lineage (NCBI taxonomy): Eukaryota > Metazoa > Arthropoda > Insecta > Diptera > Culicidae > Anopheles > Anopheles marshallii. The sequence goes on from NC_071327.1 coordinate 65,940,310, forward strand.
GAGGTCGTTGTGGCGATAAAAAAGAATTAATCAACTCTCTCTGATGAAAATGATTTTTATTGAAATTGAACTAATTAACATCAGAAAAAGCCCTACCAATAACAATATGATATAAAAGCTACGATGTAAGAGCAATACACTTCCCTTGATGCGCGGCTCGTTAAGAGATAAAAATTGCTCCCAATTCCCCTCTCAGAACACCGACACAATTATTCCACTCGCACAAACAAAAAAGGGCCCATCGTCCCCCTGGTGCACTCTGCAAAACAACACACTAACCACAAAATGGACGGGAACGCAATGTTTCCATCGCATTAATCCACACATCACAAGAAACCGGGACGCATCAGAAAACACTTTCCCATCGTCGGCTTTCGGCTTCGCCGACGGTCTCATTTGTGAAAGTGTTTTTCCCTGGCGTTGCTTTTGCTACCTAATACCTCCGCTTTCACCTTGGCAGCGACCCGTTGCGTTTTTGTTTTGTTTTCTTTGTTACTTGCCAACTTGCCAACACTCATCCGATCCGGTTGTTTTTCTTTTCCTATTGTGCTCGGCAGGGACTTTCCGTGTCACTGTTCTACTGCTTCCTCAACTCGGAGGTACGGTTGGCGCTGAGGCACCGGCTGGAACGTTGGCGGGACGAGCGCAACATTCGTCTAGGTCAGGTCCGGCAGCGAAGTCGACGGTAAGTGTGCGACCACTATTCGCATTAGCTGCAGATGGCCGACGGTGCACCGTTCCACCACAGGATGGCCTTCAGGGTTAATTATCTTGGTTAAAGTTTCAGTGCAGCTTCTGTACTGGGTAGTGTACTTTTATTTGTGTGTGTAATAAGTTCAATAACAGCACTGCTCAACCTTGAACCTTTTATGGGGAATTTGGTCCTTTTTTTAATTTTATTTATTTACATGACACGAGAAATTATTTCCAGAGATGAATATTCCCTGAGTGAAGGATGCATGTCACAAGCAGTTAGTTGGTTCGCACCGTATGTTGCCTTACCTTATGCAAATGATGTTAAATATTCCTACGTGTTCTTCCAACGACAAGTAAACAAACCAACTATGCTTGGCTTTTTGTTATTTAGCTCCAAACCCATGAGTATCTGATTATTAATGATAGGTTATTCAAACTGACTTTTGTTTTAATTTGTAGTAAATATTATACAAATGGATTATTCTAAAATTAATAGAAAACGTTGTGAAAAATCACACAATGAGCTAAAATATATCCGTTGTGTTGGTTGCAATATTTCCTTGAACGGTTACTTAATTATTCTCATGATAATCTTCACGATAATTTTAAGTTTATACAACAAACTATAATCAAAATTTAATAATGTTTTAATTTAATAATGCTAATAAGATAAAGTTTTTCTGGGTAAATATAAATAAACTACACAATTCACGTACAATAACGGCAACCTGATGCATCGCAGCTCTGGTACGGTACTTGGGTTCCGTTGTGAAAAGGTTCGCCTTCAAAAGCTTCTTCGGCACCCAAGGGTTCATACCACTTTCGCTAGTCAATTTAATACTAAGTCATAAAAAAGGCCGACCCTGCCCTCCAAACCGATGCGGGGTCGCGTGTGTTTGTGCCTTTAGCGTCTGGTTTTGTCCCTTCCCTTTGAAAGTTACAGCCGCCCGGCCCGCGTCTCTCCGGTTCGTCACTGGCCGAGCATTTTCACCGTTCAGCCTCATTTACGATTATGACTTTTACGAAACAAAGGCGTCAATGGGCATCCTACCAGAGGGTAGTTTGAAGTATTTTTGTTTCTTTGCTTTCATGGTTGGGTTGTTCGTTCCGTTAAATCCTTTGGGAGGGCAACCTCGTCAGTGAAATGGGCACGATTAAATATGTTCGTGCATAATTGAGCATTGTTCTGGGGGTTTCGCGATGTACTAGTGTCTTGTCTTCGCTTCATGTACATTTGAATTATTTGTTAAGAATATAGCTAAAAGTTCTATATTCCTTTTCCTTCGACTTATTTAATAGTATATTTTATGGAAATATTCTTTCATAAACCAAATTATGTACAATATTAGCTAACTATATTAATATTAGCTCAGTAAAGCTATTCATCTTCTTAAAGCATTTTAAACATTAAAGTGAAAACAATTCATCCGTAAAAAAAACGCATAAAAATCCATCCAATCAGACCATTGCCTTAATCTTCAGCAGAAATATACTAAACCGAGCGCTTGGAAACGGGAAACCGAACGAAATATGGTCCAAGAGCAGGAGACCACCCTCGCACCCACACCCTTTTGACACGATACTACCATATCGGCGAGTTGAAAAATGGTTCACAGTTTATCTCGGGAAAATTGAAACACGGGAATGCTCCACTGCACGCGGGCAACCAGTTTTGTATCGAACCAGCCAAGGCTGTTCATTCCATTCCTTCCATTTTCTGCACGTCCAAACGGGGAAAATCTGGGAAAATGTCTTCCTCTGTTCCAAAACGTGCTCAGTTTTCGCGTATATTCTCATTTTGCTTTTTTGTTTCAAATTTACCAAAAGTAAAACACCATCCACCATCGCTTCCCGTACTGGTCCGGGCATGCATTTCCGCTATGGCGGCCAATTTTCTCGCACCTCCCTTCTGGTGTACAGTTTTATTTTACCGATTTATTTTATAGCCACCAATCATGCTGTGTTCCGCACCCAACCCAACCCCCCCGCATGAAGCTCAATCGAGTGCAACGATATTGTGTAAAATATTAGCCGAATATGGTTGGACCGAGCCAAAAATAGCCGTTTCCTGGGCTCGATGGTGCCGGTTTGTTGCAACCCTTCGTTCACTGTCCTTTTAAATCATATATCAATTCCATACCGGCCATCAATTGTCGATTTAGCTGCTTATCCTGCTATTCTCGAGCGTACGTAAACAAAAACGTCTTTCATAGAATGAAACTCGTGATTTCCTTCCTAACTTCATCATGGGGAAAATTGTTTTCAATCGTTGTTACACTAGTATTTCACTACCACTGTTGCACTACTGGTAATGTATGTGTTACTTTTGACTTTCCTAACAGTTCACCAAGTAGTATACAACTTTTATATGAAATAGTAACTATTCAACTATCAAAAAGATGTTCAAACTTCTTTTACTTGCTACTACTACTTCCCTTACTACTCCCCAAAGATGGAAACTGCGACATATTCCAATATTTAATTGAGGCTAATTTCTGTTTCCAAAATAATTGTAGTGTAGAGAATTCAAATTCAAAAGAGACTTACACAGACTTACTTACCAAAGATCCATCTCAAGACTCCATCGTATTAACCAATGCGCTCATGTTTAAATAGCTTAAAATGGCACAATATTTCTACCGATGAACACTGAACAACTTCTGCGAGAAAAACATCTTTCCAAATCGAATATATCGCAGTCGGCTGTGTCAAGAGTAAAAAAAAGTAAAAGCCGTCAACGCAGTCCTTGGTGCATTAGTCCCGTCCGTACAATTCCTTAGTAGCCAGCACAGTGTTCACCGCCCGATCAGTCTTACCAATGCCAAAGTGATAATGGTCGATGTTTTCCTTTCCTTCTTTCAATGTTTCTACCATTTCCCGGCGGCAAGTCTTTGCTCGTTCGTCGACTCGTTCTTCTATTTTCCCGTCCATTATATCTAACCGGGTTGTTGTTAACGTTGCAAGCGTTGTTTCCCTACGCGGCCGGTCCTTGCCACATCGTCTCGATATGGTAATGAGGCTTGCAAAATGAGTTTTGAAAATATTTCCCCATTATAAGTACCGTTCCTCTTCTAGTGCTGTTTTACTAATCTTCTACATGTTTTCTTTTCTACATGTTTTCTATTTCTTTTCCTACATTTGTGCTTTTCTTTCTCTCTCACTTTCTCACTATCTCTGCTATGTGAATGGTTTTATTGTCCAACAATGTCCAATATTCGGTGTACATCTTCCCTGTACCTGATGTGTGTGTGTGTGTGGTTCCACTTCACTCCTGATATTCGCTATTGCATCATTGCGCTGCATGTTGGCCACAACCTCCCGCCACATCCTACAACAACAACAGCTTCACCAACTCCGGCTACAATCAGTCGAAAGAATGTTCACCGCGGTCCCGCACAGAAAGCTTCCGGTAAGTTTAACTCCATTATTCGGTTTCTAGGCGAGCGTTGCGCCATTTGAATCGTTTGCTTTATTTGTTTGTCTTCTTATTGAGCTGAAATGATTCACTGAGTTACTCTTATTGCTTAAGACATTTGGAAATTTGTGTAGAATAATCCCTTCTTCGAAAAGATACAGTCGTGATGCCTTCAATACAATAAACGTTATTGTACTACTTCAAATATTTCTGGATTTTATATTTCTGATGCCATTATGAGCAATACTTATGCGAGCAAAATAAAATCCTTCAAACACTTTGCCGACACAGAAAGCAAGGTTCAAGGCTAGACACTTTAAAGACCACCACGAAAGTGCCATCGATTATACATTCCCAGCACCACGCATACCCCATTTCGATGCTACTCTACCACAACCTCACCGACAGCGACTCATACACGTGAACGTGTACTCCTTAGCCAGCCAAGACTCCAGGACATAACAGCCAACAAAGGGGAAAAGCGAAAATTTACGATAATTATGAAATTTAATACCCTCACTGTCGTGAGCGTCGGCGCCGAAGCCGCATTTGCCCCAAGCACACCGGAATGACACCGTCACGGAGTGTCATAAAAGCTAAACATATGTGTTGTAATCGTTTGCAAACGGGGGCCAAAGTTGTGCCAGCATTTTAAAGAGTTTTCAATGATGGAAAAAAAAGGAAATCGTCAAAATCGTTCCCGCGCATGGCGTTGCCAAGCGCACGGCACGTTTTGTCACGAGCTGTTCCGGCATAAAGCTAAAGCAAAGGAATTAAAAGCGACTGACAACGGGAGATAGTGTTGTCAAGCAGTAATAACCCAACCAGAATTAACGACCCATTGCTAGAACGTAATCCGTACGAATCCGCTCTATTTTTCCCTCAATAATTTAACACGAACCCCAATAGCGCCATAAAACCATAAAATCTCTCATCATGAACTTCGAAAGACTTCAAGACAGGCAACGGCACAAAAAAAGTGGTCCCTATGCGACCATTTCTACGAGCCATTTCAACGGTACTTAAATATTAGTCAGTGCACCGTTTTGCCGCTCCTCTTCCTCACCCACCGTACTGGTCTGGTCCGGCGAAACAAAAACACGACCTAAAGTAAGCAAAAATCCTTCAACCTTTTCTCAACCACAAAATGAAAAAAAATGCGTCTTGAGCGAAATTATTTACGAGTGTTTTATGCGCTAAAAACGATGCTTCATAACTCTTGCGCCGTAGCCGGGTGGTATCGTGCGTAGAAAAACGAATCCACCTGATGCCTCCGCAGCCAACTCAGAAATCTCACGGATGAATATCTGCCAGAACTTCCCCGATTCGTGTGCATATATTTTCTCCAACAGTTTTCGCACGCCTGGCAACCCGAATTTCTAACGCAAGGAAAGAGATCATAAAAATGATCAAGCTGGATGGTTTTTGTCTGACGTTTTTAGTGAAGCGGAAATGTTCCCAAACGAAACACCAGATACGAAAATTTTATTCAAACCAAAAATCCATCTGCGTAGAAGACGGTTGGAATGTGTTCTGACTGTACATCACAAAGCGGAGAAAATTGTTGTAACGCTACCAGTTTGGGTAGCGAACGTGTAAACATCTCGATAAAGGACAGAATATTTACATTCGCCAAAGGTACCCCTAAACATACATGCTGGTACAAGCGCGAATTGCCCGTAACCCATTGGATACATTCACCCTTTTAAATTCACCCTTAGTGCTAATAATAGGTCTAAACTGGTATCACTGGTCATAGCCGATGAAGGTCTCTCTCGAAACTCGTCAGACTTTTGCTACTGTCAAGGATACGAATGAGGTAGAATGAGGTGCTAGCATGAGGTACTCAAGGGTGCAAGCTTCGGGGAATCACTTTCTATAAGGCAATATGAGTGCACAGAGCTCAGCACTGCACGAGACAAGTTCCAAAATAATAACGACATAGTTAGCTGACCTGTTGATAGATACTGATCCGGAACAGACAAGGGAACGTATCACCGAAGTCGTCCAAAACTACACCAACGTGCAATGAAATGTATGTGGCAAGTAAATGTGCTAGGCTGCTAGCTGCAAATGGGACCTGATAAACTTTCACCAATCTATCAAGCCCTATCACACCAGTTGTGACGACGTAAGGCTTCGACTACATAGAAATATCAGACAGTCCCTATGCTCATATACGTCCCCGAGTCCTAATAAAAGCACACAGTTTAGGTAGGCAGCTGGTTTGACACGTGAATACATATTGTTCAACTTATGCTTAATGTGTAGAACATCGATCTGTATAGGTCAAAAGTGTGTACCAGATCGCACACGAACAAACGGTGAACTCAACTCCAAGTCCTTCAGACAATTTTATTGGAATTCTAGTTCTGCGACGTCAACGAGCGAATCGTAAGATTCTTCGACGTTTGGCGAATTTGGCGCCAAAATAGAAATCGATGCGTTCGGTTCTTTGACGTTAGGCGGATCTACTGCCGAGTCAATGGATGCAACGTCCAAAACCGAAAGGTCACTTTATACGCAGCCCATGCAACTTGGACAATTGCTAGTCCCTCCATCCAACTATCGATGCATGTTATGTGGAACTGGAATGGCCGCACTAAAATTCCTTCCCCTCAGCTCCCAAAGGATCCTCGCAAATCGGACAAATTTCATCTGCGTCGGTTGGCGCATCTGCTGCCAAGTCGAACGATGAATCTGCGGCGTTGTTCGTCGGTTGCGCGGCGTTGAGCAGATCTTGTGCAAGGGCAACAGGCGTAATGAGTATATTTGGTGGCTCTTCTTCCGAGTCCAGTTCAGAAGGGGTTCAAAGTACATGATTCAATTAAAAAAAGATTCTCTCTTTAAACTCTTTGAAAAAGAGAATCTCTCTGATTGGATACAAAACAAATTGTTTTCTTTTCCGGTTAATATTTTCGTTCAAAAAGTTACAATACCATTCGACTCTACAAGTTCTAAGTGTAAACGAAACTGTACCTGTACTGCAATAGCGTAGCTCGAGAGCTACCTGTATGTTCATAAAAGTAAACAACAGGAAACTGTCGAAGGGTTGCAAAATTTACAAAACTTTATGTATAAAAATCGTTCCGTGTTATTACGCCGTATAGTATGGTATGCAAAGAATTGTTAGGCCAGTACATTAACGGTAAGAAAGGTAGTATTGAAAACCACCCATCAATTACGGTGGATTTACAACTTTCGAACTAGCGATCCACCAGTCCTAGGTACGGTGCTTGCAATCTTCTCCGAAAATTTGGTTGGGCAACCAACCAACAATGTTCCAACATCCCTTCCAGACTGACCAGGAGTTGTGTACCATTTTATTTCTTTTAGCTCCAATTCTTCGAACCTTTCGAGTGGGGCATAAAAACTAGGTCAGCGACGGCTTTTACCCAAGTCTTAACCTCTGGCCTACCTTCCTTGTGGCCTTTAAACCCGGAAGAAAATCAAATAAGCCCGTGATGAAAGACACGGTGAAGGCAACCTTTCTGGCAGATTTGCGCTGATATTAGCAGTTAATCCAGTTCCCTTAATTGATGATCGTACAGATAGAGGAATCAGAAATACGAGGCGACGTTGATCCAGCCGGATAATGGCACACCATCCTCGTGCAGTTCAGGATTAAAATACAAGCTTTCGCTCAAATTGGAGTTTTTCTTATCATTTTGTTAGTTCGATGTGCAAGTTAATTAAAACGAATACCACGACAAGTGCAGGCTTAGGATAATATCACGTGTCCAAAGACATTAATAGAAGCAAACGTAACGCAATAGCAGAAATTCGAATGTTCAATGAAAGAGGAGCAAAAAATAGAATCAGTACACTTTAATGCAGTTTTCGGTATTGCTCGTTTTATATCAAATACCTTTATTCGTTTTAAACACTCAGTATAGAGTCGGTTGACTTATCCAGGTCAACCGTGTGGGACCTAGGCAAGAAATTTATGATTTTACAATGATCAATTTCAACTTCTCCCCAACAATATCGTAACATAAATCAAACGCGTGTTAGGGAAAGAGAAAGAGAATGACTGTGTAATTGATTAGTGACAATAATTTTTCACACCAGTTCCTCCTTTAACATAGAAAAAAAACTCCATCAGCGAGTAGCGTTTTATCAGCAAAAATGGAAACGAAACAATCCATCACAAACTGGGTTCCGGTTTGATTTTTCCGATTTTGTTTTTGCCTTCCATTTCATTTTTCGCTTTTCCACATTTCGAAAGATGTAATTGATTTCGATGATTTTGGACGGATCCGGGCGTCTCGCACTGGCGACACCGTTTGCTGACTTTCCTATCACAACAGTTCGTTGCCACGTTTTGTTTCTCTTCTTTGCAGACCACTCACCTACAACAAGCGGGAATCGTGCGCATCGTCGGCCACGACCACAACCCTGCTCGGACCGCACACCTACCCGAGTGCGATGCGCGGTTCCAACGGTGCCCTGCACATGCAATCGATAGTGCCACGTGCTATCAGCCCGCTGATGCAGGTAAGTGAGACCCTCGCCGGGCAGCCTGCCTTCGGTTGGTCACAAATTATGTTTGGTATGAAATTGAATTTCCACGCAGACGAATTGCATCCCGAACTCGCAAGGATTCGGGACGGTTGTCTGGGTCTGGACGATCGTAGGGGAATTTCACTGGACTGGTACTGACTCATTCCGAATGTTTTCCTGTTCGCCTTTGTCGAAACATCTGGATCACAGGGATCATTTCAGCGCGACACTTTTGTTCTTTGTTCGGTTCTGCTTGTTTGCTACTGACCGTCCCATAATACATACAAATATTACATTCATCTATTTTTTTCCCCCATTTTGTCGGGTTTCCGTTTTCCACAGGGTCTAGATGAAAACTCCGTCTAGAAGAGAAGACTTACAGTCATCGAACGGATGTATACACCACCGGGCAAACACCGTACCAGGGTCCGATGCTGATGATCTAATGGTCTTACAAAGCTGTGCAACGATGTTACCGTAACCCGCCAAACGTTAGCTGCATTTCCTTTCCGATTGGCCTTTTCACGATGGTGGTACAGTTGAAACGGGGAAGAAAAACAGAACAGTCGAACTGCTAGCCAGAGTCTTCGAAAACACGAACGAGTCTTGCGTTTTGCCTCTACATCTGAGAGGAAGCAAATCGAGAGAACAGTATGAGTGAATCCTGCAAAACGTAGTAGTAAAATCGATCGCAGAAACGAAACTTACCGTAAAAGACACATTTTATCAAGACGCAAGACGTTACTAAACACTTGCCAATGAGACTTATATTAAGATCATGAAACGCATCGGTAGAAAGAATCTGAGAAGAATCCACACATAAGTCGACTAGCAGCAGAAAGGCAGAAGAAACCCCAAATAGAATATTGTTATATTTTGTTTCGTTTGTAAGTAAAATGAAGAAAACGAAAAGAAAATATTGTAAAGGCAGATAATTACGGTAAAATGTGAAGAAAAAAACAAGACAAAACAAGAAGCCCTTTATAGATGTGCTAATGAAACCTAAACAAACGATAAAATCGAGCGCGTAGAATCGGTTACTATTTGTATACTCGCTGTAGTAAAATTCACTATACATATTATATATTATCATATACTGTAGTTGAAATCTTGTGGCTCTTGTTTTTTTTTTGTTTTTGTCTCTCTCTCTCTTTTGAGTAAATAAATTTATTTAAAAAATGTTCCAAATATTGGCTTGTTCACACCGTGCTTACCAGATGACATTGGTCGACGCCCTCGTAGTGTCCGCTGCTCACTGTTTCTGGAGTCTGGCGCGTACCATTTGGCGGATCTTGCCTCGAACACATCTGCAGTAAAAGCATTCCGTAAGGAAAAATCCCGTCGCTAATCCACTACCCCATAGTATGATCCACACGGCGGGTTCCACGTCAACCAGACTGACCGGTACGAATTTACCTCCACCGCCGGAGCAGGTGGGCTTCTTCGTGTACAGTTTAGCATTCTCCCGGTACTGTATACCGTGCTCGTTCAGGCGAAACAATCTGGCGAAACGGGAATGTGGTATGTTTAGCCAGCGGTCAGAACGGACATCCGTGACCGTGTCATCCGAAACTCACCCAATCTTAACCATCTCCTTGTAGGAGGAGTTCTTCTGGATCGCATAGTACGGATCGATCACCTGCAGATACTGTATCTCCTGCAGCCCACACTTTTCATCCTCTTGGTACGTTTCGCTGATCACCTTATAGCCCACGCCCTGCTCCACATGGAACGCGTACAGTCCGTGCCGTATCCGATCGACGCCCTGTTCCAGCGCGATGAACGCATCCGGTCCGTACGGTCGCCTAATCTTCTGCTCGTACAGCGCCTTCCGGGTGGGTTCGGTTGCGTGCGTAAAGTAATGCCGATTAAAGACGGTATCGTGCACACCGAACTTCAGTCGCGAGGCCAACAAATCCTCCAACGTTTGGATCTTGGTCGAGGGACTCTGCAGCAGGGCGACGATGTTTGCCGAGTAGCTTGCGTACAGAAACATCAGCACCGTGAACGTGAGCATCGTGATCGTGCGTGCTGAGCAGCTGCGTGGTAGCACGGCAGATCCCTGCTGACAGGAAGCGCCGTACATCATCAGAAGTGTATCACGCAAATTAGCGTCCATCGTGGCGGCGTCGTTAGCCGACTGTGCCTCTGGTTCGTCGTTTGCAATGCGCCATTCCACCCAAAGCGTGACGAGCAGCAGCACCGAGGAGATCACGATGACAGCGATCACACACATCCACACATTCTGCAAACGAAAACACAACATCAATCCGCGGATCAGGGGATCAAAACAGACCGATCGCACATTATCAAACGGCAACACAAACACATTCTCCGTGTAGGACAGTTTCGGTGAACGGAAGATAAACTTCGAACGTGTTTCGGACGTCATCGCAAGGTACTCGATCACCGCAATGCGATCGGTGGTGAAAAACAGTGGTGATGCCCCAAGATCAGCCACATCGTGCACCAGCTCACCGATCATCCCGTCCCACATGCCGGTGGTGGTATTGTAGTAGCCCCAGGTTGCTACCCGCGTGTAGTTAACCCCAGCACCAAGGTACGACGCCAGATAGTTCGTCAGGATGTAGTTTACCTTCGTGATGGTGTCGATGTGTTTATCCCTGCAAGAGCCATTGGATGAGGACTGTGGGCCACGATCGTGAGTGTTCAACGGAGGGCCAATGTCACGTACTTATAGTCCGTCAGATGGTTCATCGTGTCCGGGTTGGTAATCACCATCGAGGCACGAAGAGAGTGACCGTCGAGATGTTTCCGTCTTACCGAGGTAACCTTTTGAGTGCGTAAATCAATCATCTGTCCACCGTCCGCACCCGTTGCTGATCGGTTCCACAAGGCGTAGTTTTCTGTGAGTAACTCCGCATGACGACTTATCCTATAAACTGTTGGAATATGATTGGTTATTATGCTAATAATGGACACTTTCTTTGGCAAGATACTACCAACCCTGCACAAACCGGATGGAATTGTCGTGCTCCTTAAGCATCACAAACAGCTCACTGCTGACCAGGACTGGTAATTCTTTCAAAGCTGCAAGATAGTGGTCGATCGCAACTGGAACAGTATTGAGAGTAGAATCCATCAGTAGCCAGCGGTAGTTGAGGTACAAACGCTGCCCAGCGTTGGCCAGCAGCCGGTCCGATCCATTGCAGCGTAAGTCTACCACTACCATCGTCTGGTGATTATCAACGTCGTCATCAAGCACGGCGATCCGGCGATTGTCCATAGCCTGCACGTCTGGTGATTCACCTTTCGGCTGAACGTACCGCAAAAAATGACGACCGCTGCAAAGGCCCATTCTTGCAAACACAATCTTTTGGCCTACACAGGGCAGTCGTGGAGCGTTAGAAGAAATCCATTTCGAACGTACGTTTCGTGTGCATACCCTCATTCCAACAGCCAACAAAAGCCGTCACCTTCAGCGGTGTTCCGATGAGGGTAAGCAAACCCCCGACGGCCTCTGCCACAGATGAATCAACGTACTCACAGGCACCGGGAAGCAACAGGCCCGCTATCAGCAGGAGCAGAATTAAATCTTGTTTATCTCCTCCAGCCATGGCTGACTTGCTGCAGGTGATGGCTTTTTGGTCTTTTGTGTTAACCGGTATGCACGACCCGTCACCCGATCTGATGCTCCGCCGAGATCAAACGGTGGACAGCGTGCCGCGGCAGGCCGATATTTATAGCCGGGCAAGATTCAATCACACCGAGCAAACACAATTAACTTCCGTTATGACGACGGTCGGAGTCGATCGGCAAGCGGGCTCCGTAACAGTTTCCCTGCCGTGGAACGACGAGGCGCTGGGGCACTTGAGCTCCCGTCGGGAAAGGTAGCACGACTTGGCGGTACCGTATGCATACGGTTATTGAATTATCCAGCTGCCCCCACCATCGCTCGGCAAACATCCGTCTGTTCCGTTCCTTTTTTTTCCGTTCTTACGATTTGCATACAATACGGTGTTTGCAATCGTGGGAAGAAAACGCACCTGACGGATGATGTACGGATTGGGCCCGAACGCGCACGGTTTGATGGAAACGGCAATCCTTTGCCGCGCCACTACACACAAACCAATCTAATTAAGTAAGTAAATACCTTATATTCGCCTGATTGCAAGTGAAGGTAGCTGCTCTGGCAGCTTATCTTTCTGCTTTCCGTCCCCATGACCCAGTTCTACGAGGAGAAAGTCAAAAGTGGAATTTAATTTTCTAAACATTAATAATTTTTCAGTACATACTTGGGGTACGTTTGCAGTTTTAAAGCTACTGTTACAAACGTTGTGTAACGGAACGGCCTGCACAATATTAGGAGCCGATCGACCATGGGCGTTGCGGACATTTTGCCAAAACAACAAAAAGCGAAAGAGTATCCAGATCGGATTCTATGCATCTATTCGTAAGTAGACAAAAATTTAATTCTGTTAAAATTCACGAAATTAATAGGCCCTTGTCCATCTTAATAATCTTCCATTTCAAGCCATCAAAGCCCAACAATATTATCGTTAATGAAATCATTATTACATCGCTTTTACTTTCACAATTAAGCGTCCTCTCGCCCCATTCGAGCGGATGAGTATGTGCAAACAAATTAAATGAAATCCTCAAACCGACCATAATAGCCCCATTTCCAATTATCATCCGCACGCATGCACCATGGGAAAATTGCACCGGGCCGGGTATTTTAATATTCAATTCAGTTACAACAACACGAACTCGTGTGTATGATATCTTTCACAGCGCAACTGTGTGGAAATGGCACAACCATGGGCACTCGTCACCTATTCCAACTCCCGAGACAATCATAAAAGAAAAGGGGGCAAACATAACATCACCGAACTATGGGTTGTGGAAAACTTTACAGTTACCACACTTCGGTCGGGTAAGCGCATATTCATCACCATTAGCAGACGGTGCCGGTCACCTTCCTGGAAATGGTGGCACACGTTTCATCAACATTTGCCCCAGCTGGTGGTAGAAAGGGGATGAACTCTCGGCCCCTGTGTGACCGAGAATTTCGCCCGTTCACGTGCTCGCAGTGCTTTACGGAAAGCGTTTACACAGCAACTTGTTGCTCGATCGAGCTAACTAGCTGGCTGGCCTCGAACCTTCGTGCAGCCGGATGAAGGGACGTTTCCAAACGAACGGTTTTCCCACGTGTAACATTCAACAGGGCAAAGTTAATCCTGATCAGCTTCAACTACACACCTCAGCGTCCGGCGTCCAAAAAGCTTAAACCAGGCCGGGAAACCTCTCCAAGGTACGTCCGTAATTTTTTGCTCCCACAATGCTCAGCACAAAACTGCTGCAAGCAAAACTTCTTCGGGCGGCTGTGAAGCTGGAATCATGGAAATCGTTTATGGCTCGGTTAAATGTCGAACGGAAGGCTTTGCGCTATTGATGCAGTTGAACGCACTTGCCACCTTGTAGTGCAAGCCAACGGCATTGATCCGGATTCGAAAGGATTGCATGAATGTTTCTCAAGTGCCAGGCGCAAAGAGGATTTGCTCTGCAAGTTCCCTGGAAATGGTGGTTGTACGGAAAATGTGTAAACAACGTCTGCAAACGATCTTCGATAAGCAAGTTGTAAAGTAAGATAAAGATTTTTTTGAGCTTTTGTAAAAGCTTTGCAATGCCGCTAAACAACAACATCAACAACTGCGATAAACAAAATGGATTCTATATGCAATCGGTGTCCGTTTATATGATAAAGTCATTAAATTATGGATTGTTTAGGCCTGTTTTCGTCCGGAACTCTGGAGCTTTTGTGCTTACGGATGAACAGTACGAACTTTACGGCTTCGGTGTTCCGGTGTCATTTTCCTAACGTGACCAACCCGAACGGAACGGTATATGAAAGCGATAAAGGTATAAATGACATAAAATCTCGGTCGATTATGAGAGAACTAAACATAATCACAAAATATATCTTGTTTCGACATCAACAATATTTGTGTTAATTAATGGATTGCGGTTTTATTGGTCAGTAATTAATCACACTATTTTCCGTAAAACTTTTACAACAAGTAAAAGTGTGTGTGTATTATGCAATGGACCGTGCCTCTCACGGGTCGTACAAACATTCCCTTTTTTTTATCCACCATGAAGAGGTGGTCATTATGGGGCTGGAAACTTTTATCATTAGTCTACTGACACCTTGCGCTTCGATACATCTAACGCAATCTAATGAGACGTTAGCCATTGGTCTGAGAAGTCCCATCGGTCCCACATCATTAGTGTGTCCGTTTCTCAACCGTTTCGCTACCGATCTTCGGTGCTCGGACGGGCACGTGTAACATCGACACACCGCACTTGGCACGTAACTGTCCACTAGGGTAAAGGTGAATCGCGAACAGAACAGTCCAACGCAACATCGCCAGATAGTTATTTATTGTTCCAGCCAGGTTTTGGTTCGGGGTGAAAAGTGTGGCTATGTTTAAATTATCATATCTCATAAAACAGTCGTGAATTGAATTCATTCAAAGAGCAAACAGTGCCGTATAGAAAGGGACAACCCGAAGAGGAACGGGACAGTTAAATCAGTGCACGTACGTCGGGCCACTGTCACATTAAGGTGAAGGCGTAATTTCTCCAGCAAAGCGAACTCAGCAAACCCCTACCGGACAGATAGAAGAACGCTGCTTGCTGCGAAATGGAAATGCCTTGTAAAGGTGGCCGGTATCCCGTGAGCAGCACTTTGCTAATTGTGCTGCTCTTCGCCATCAGCATCCGGTCGTGTGCTGCCACCTTCTTCTGGCTGCGTCCCATGCCGACCGACTCGCCAATATCGGGCGATCCTCCGAACGGTTGGAGACCACCGTCATTGGTACCGGGTGCCATCCTTCCACCCGGTGTCACTGATGGGCCTAAGAAGCCACAAGGGAGCTCGCAGGATTTGTTACGCTTGCCTCGTAAGTGAACCCAACCACCCTATACTGGACTGTGTTGTACTGTGGTCACGCGGGCCAAGCCTTCTCGTTCTTCTGAGCTAAACGACGTAGTCTACCATGAACAGTAAAACCACTCTGCCCCCGGTACATTCACATTTCGTTACAGAGATCCTTTGCAACTATGCAGCGACCGGTCGTTGGCCGCCGTATCCACCGTACCTGCAGGCAGCCATCGTTGACCTTGGCCGGCACGTATTTGCCCTCGATGACCCCGGTGTTCGACAGTACTGTGTCAATTACGTTCGGATCGGCTTCGTCCGGAGACCATGCTGTGCTTACCCAGGTGAGTCTCCCGCGTGAACGCGAGGAAATGAGGTACTAATACACGGCAGCAGCACGGAACTTCAATGCAATGGAAATTCTTATTTTATCCATCAAATAAATGTGTACACATGCAGAAACCGATTTTCCTTTTTTTCATTATAAATCGATGACTGCTTTAACTACACTACTGATGGCTCTTTTTTGTTCTCCTTCTGCATATTTGCGGTGTGTGCGTGTGCTGTGTGGTATATCATTCACGCAGTTTATCCGGTTTACATAATGCCGGGCAGGAAAACTACTACCGAATCTTCGATCGATACGGATGTTGTAACAGGTATTACCAACGTGCCAGACGAGGCTGACGAAGGGGCTGAAACGGATGGTGAAGGAGAAGATGGTGAAAAGGAAGACGAAGACGATAATGGGGAAGACGATGGTGAAGAAGAGGATGATGATGGAGAAGGCGAAGGCGAGGGAGAGGGTGAAGGCGAAGGCGAAGGCGAGGAAGAAGGCGAAGGCGAAGGCGAGGAAGAAGGCGAAGGCGAAGGCGAAGGCGAAGGTGAGGGAGAGGGAGAAAGCGAAGGAGAAGGCGAGGGAGAGGGAGAAGGAGAAGGCGAGGGAGAGGGAGAAGGAGAAGGTGAAGGCGAAGGCGAGGGTGAAGGTGAAGGCGAAGGCGAAGGCGAAGGCGAAGGCGAAGGCGAAGGCGAAGGCGAAGGCGAAGGCGAAGGCGAAGGCGAAGGCGAAGGCGAAGGCGAAGGCGAAGGCGAAGGCGAAGGCGAAGGCGAAGGCGAAGGCGAAGGCGAAGGCGAAGGCGAAGGCGAAGGTGAAGGTGAAGGTGAAGGTGAGGGAGAGGGAGAAAGCGAAGGCGAAGGCGAGGAAGAAGGCGAAGGCGAGGAAGAAGGCGAAGGCGAGGAAGAAGGCGAAGGCGAAGGCGAAGACGAAGGCGAAGGCGATGGCGAAGGCGAGGGCGAAGGCGAGGGCGAAGGCGAAGGCGAAGGCGAAGGCGAAGGCGAAGGCGAGGGCGAAGTCGAAGGTGAAGGCGAAGGCGAAGGCGAAGGCGAAGGCGAAGGCGAAGGCGAAGGCGAAGGCGAAGGCGAAGGCGAAGGCGAAGGCGAAGGCGAAGGCGAAGGCGAAGGCGAAGGCGAAGGCGAAGGCGAAGGTGAAGGTGAAGGCGAAGGCGAAGGGGAAGGGGAAGGGGAAGGCGAAGGCGAAGGCGAAGGCGAAGGTGAAAGCGAAGGTGGTGAAGGAGAAGGTGAAGGTGGTGAAGGAGAAGGTGAAGGTGGTGCTGAAGAAGGAGGCGAAGGAGAGGGTGAAGGTGGTGCTGAAGAAGGAGGCGAAGGAGAGGGTGGTGAAGGAGAAGGTGGTGAAGGAGAAGGTGGTGCCGAAGAAGGTGTTGAAGCAGAAAGTGGTGCTGAAGAAGGGGGAGATGGAACGACCGTCGAAGAAGCGGCTGGAGAAGAGGCTGCACCTGCAGAAATTGTTGCATCTTCGCGGCTTGTTTCCGATAAAACGGAAAGGTACCGTCCTTTGAATGAATTAACCACACAAAAACCTATTCGTAGCCGTCCCAATTCTAGGCCAAAAAGAAACAAAAAGCATTCTACCACCACTACATCATTCCCGATATTCCTTAAATCACTGCGATCTACACCATTGACTCACACTGTATCCGATAGACTCAATTTGAAAGTGAAGAAATCACTACCGATAAGGCAAACATTGGTGAAAACAAAACAATCCAACATTCGGAAAGGTAAACAATTAACAAATAATGATATAGAACGCGTAAAATGGCGCCAACGAACAACAATGCCATCGGACACACAAAAACAAACACTAAGAAATCGTAATCTGAACAAAAACGAAGATAATCATGGTCGATTGCACAACAACCGCAAGCGAAAGTTATATGAAGAAATTGAAGCAAGTGAAAATATTCGTGAAGAGGCAAAGCAGACCCCAACCACGCATCCATCAAGATCGGTGACATACAAAAAAATCAAAAAAGTTAGTCTCGCCACTCCCGTCGAAGAGCAGGAAGCAACTGATAAACGAAAGCGTGTTAAAGTAGGCCATGTAAAGCTGCCCTCGAAACTGCATCGGGCAAAGCAGAAAGTGACTACAGCGGAAGCCACTTCAATGAACGATGAAAGCGAAACCAAGTAGGCTATTACAAAAGCACACAGTGATTCTAAAACGGACATAAAAATTGCAAAAGAAAATAATACAAATAATGATAAACAGATCCCCTATATTAGGTTACTTCGGTGTTTCTATATTCTATAACTTTTCAGTATTTTCCATCACAGATGATCTGCGAAACAAGTGTGTAACAAGTAAAATAAAGTAACGAACTCTAACCATCATGTTTTCACTACGATCCTTCATTGTGCTCCAAATATTTGAAAAGCTGTACAAGTTCTTCCCCCTGGCTAAAAGTTTGTGCATTTAATTTTAATAACCACTTTTCGGAAATGGTTTCCTTGTGCGAAAGGCATTAGAGGAATAAGTGCTACAATTATTATCTGCCACCACTCCACTTTTTTGCGATGGAGACGCCTGGTTGCGCTTTAAGACGCTTTTGTTACGCACTGATGCTTCGGCAATTGGTTGATCATAAGGTTCAAAACGCTTTTATTTATTTTTTTAGAAGCGCTTATGGTTAGTAAAAGGTTTCATGGTAAATGTTGGTGCCTATTTTCCCGCGTTGTTACCGAACCCCCAAGCCTACGGTTGTGCGTATGCTTTTTTGTTTTGTTTTGGAGGCAGTTGGAACAAGAGTACATATTTTTCGCAGAATAACGTCGGCAAGGGATGGGCATGTAAATTGGGTCGTTGGCAAACAGGGCCGTCCTCTTTATATTCAATATTTTCCATCCATGTGGGTTGGAGAGTTATTGTGAATATGTAGCGAAGGGAAGAAGTGTACCTAAAATAGACAACAGCGGCCCAAATTAATCACCTTGTTGCATCTACACATCGTATGCGAATGCGTAAATAGACATACGATTTGTGTATTTATTTTCTGTAATTTTATTCTATTTTGTTTATAATTTTTTCGTTAGGGAGTGCAATCACATAAACGCAAAATATAAACACGTTAGAATCGTGACAAATACTCGCAGAATTGTGTAGAGGATCACATCCATTTGGATGATTGCATGGGTAGTGTTCAGGAAACACTTTAAGCTAAGTATCAATTTCCCACCCAGATTAAAGCAATAAATTCTACACGCAATGGCTTTGCTGCACACGAATCTCAATCCCGCCGTGGAAAATCCTGTCTGGCGAAGTGAACCTTGACTTTCTCCGACCAACTGCATCAAGATATATCTGGTGCCCCGTAGCACAGACTGGAATAGTAAATTAACTTTCCCATAGGGAGTTTCTCCGTGCAAATATCAAAGTTGAGCAGAAAAAAAAACATCTTCCAGGAGCGATGGACCAAATGAGTAATGCACTAATTTCGTGTCCCTTTCGATGGTTCATTATGGCTTTATTTCCCTTTTTATGAAAGAACCAAGAGTAAAAGTCGCACTGGTCGTAGTTCTTTTGCTCAAACGATGTAATTTAATTTAGTACACGCACACCCGTGGTTGTTCTCGAAACATTGAAGCAACAAGCTACTGAAGATGTTGTAACTTTGAGACCGCTAGTGAAATTAGTTACAGGTGTTACAGTTCTGGTGAAAGATGTTTTACGAGATCCCGAATTTTAGACTTGTGCTTACTGCGTTGGCTTATTGTGTCATAAATGTATAAATTACTGCAGTAATATTTAAAAAAAAAAAACCTCCCAACAATTGTAAATAAAAGCATACACCCTCATAATAACGAAGAGATAAAAAAATTTCAGTCCATTTTGCACCCAACTCTTCAGATAATTTGAGCGAAAGCACAGACCTGATATACCAAAACACTGAAATTGATTCGCACCAGTTTGGGGGAAATTCGTGACACGTGTAAAATCACCTATTTTAACACACCCAAGATATTCAGAGTGGAATTTTGACCGAGCACAAAAAAACGGTAATTTCAAACCTTAGCAACCTTGACTGAAACTTCAGCTCCATTCGGCAGCTGCGTTTACAGACGGGCGGGTTCAGTTCTGTCCGATGTGGTGCATTTTTTCCGACCGGATAATTCGTGCCGCTCGAACGTCCGGGAATTCTTTGAACCGTACAACTCATCACATACTTGTATAAGTGCGTGGCTCGAGAAGGCTGTTCTTGTTATCTGCGCCGAGTTTTCACCCGTGAGATTTTGCGTTTTCCAACGTGTACCTTTCTAGATCGTGCCA
The DNA here is from genome assembly GCF_943734725.1 of Anopheles marshallii. Taxonomy (NCBI): domain Eukaryota; kingdom Metazoa; phylum Arthropoda; class Insecta; order Diptera; family Culicidae; genus Anopheles; species Anopheles marshallii. The sequence continues at coordinate 65,960,452 of NC_071327.1, forward strand.
GGGATTTCCGTACTGTTTGCACTCCCCAAAGCGTGGCCCGGTGTGTGGATTTGTGTGTGTATGCCGTCTCACCGTTCGTCCAAACTTTACTTCCGAAACCGGTGGTGTGAAACGGTAGCGACCGCGAGATCGGTCCTGCTCCTTCTTCTGCCACATCTTCAATGTGCGATATTGTGCCGTCCTACCGGGTGAAGAAAAGTGACACGCCACCGCGTGTTAAATGGTGTATCCCGTATATTCCCGGGCGGTGCTGCTTGCGTCGGCCTGCGATTTGTCGGAACAAATATTCGGAAAATCAGTTCGAGGGCCCCATGGCAAAGCAGCAACCTTCTTAGATTGAAATGCGTGTGTGTGAGAGTGTATGTGTGCGTGCGAGTGTGTGTGGTACGTGCGTGTGGTAAAATTCCGGTTCTGGTCTTGAGCAAGCGGACGCGTCATCGTCATATTGGGCATTGCGAAGGAAAAGTGCTTCGCGACCAGGATCCGGTTTTCCGGAGCGGTCCGGGTCAGCTTGTGCTTGCCAATGCCCTTCAAATTGTCGCATCCGATCGTGGGTCGGGAGGGACACCAATTCCGCCGAACCATATTGCTGCTGTGGCGCTGTGTGGGTCCTGACCTCCTCTTCTGATCTATTGCCTTCTCCCCCTAGCTACCTGACTTCTTTTGTCTCACTCGCTCTATCTGGGCGCGTGTCATTTTATGCTCGCACGTAGAAACGTCCCAAGCAAAAAGGTGGTGTCGCAATTACCAGCCGATCGCGATCGCGGGCCACATTGTGTCCTATTTTTTAGAATTCCTCAGCTGTTGTTTTTTTTCCCCCTGCAATAATGGACGAAACGTAAATACGCAAAGCGCTCAGAGCTGTAGGGGCTAGCTGTTATCGGAGGCACACCAAGAGATAAAAGGTCTGTCGGCCAAAACCCCCAAAACTGCTGCTGGATTTCATGCGATAATTCCATTCCCTTCAGCAGCTCCGGACCGTTTTTGCTACGATTCGGGACAAAACATATGCGCCCCACACCATAATAAAGTGGTACGAAATTCATCCCGAAAATAACCGGGCGCAATTGGGATCGAAAAAACGTGGTCGCGCTTATCGTTCACTCTCTTTCGCTCGCACTTGGTTTTACTCACCCGGGTCAGCCATTTCGCTCGCTCGTACGGTACGGTCAGGTAGGGCGCGCATTCACTTGCTGTCACTCGGCTGTACGGTTCTGTCTCGCTCTCGCTTGATGGTGCCAGAGTGTGATAGAAGCTGTTTACAGTCTCATGCAATTGTGCATGTGCGTGCGTGTGTGTGCAGACAGAGCCAACAGAGGTTAATGGCAGAAGTAGGAACGCACATACACACATGCAGACGTCCATATCCGCGCAGAGATTGCAGCACCTCTTGTTTGTGTTTTGATATCCTTTTCGGCTGTTGTGCGAACGAACTCCAATCTCTTTCGATTTGTGTTGTGTGTGTTTTTTTTGGTCGAAAGCGATCTGTCAGTGCAACTGTCAGACAGTCCTTTCGTAACAGGAGGCTGTACGACAGTGTTGTAAAATAAACCCAAAAAAACTAAACGGCAAAAGTTGTGCAGAAAGACTACATTTGTTCACAGCAGTGCAAGAAAAAAACTGTAACCGAATTGGCTTAATTAACATCGGTGACAATTCAGGCTTGGACTGTGTGGCGTGTCGAATAAAGGGAGTGCAGAAGTACGGAACACATCCCAAGTGCAGCAGAACGAAAGGGATTTTTCGGCCGACAGGTTTTTTTTGGGGGTATCTAATTTAATATCGTTTCTTTTCTTTCATGTGCTACTCGGTGCCTTTCTGCTTGTGAAATTTCGTGTTTCGATCCGTGCTGCGAATGTGTGCGTGTGCGTGCGGTGGATCCTGCTTTTGCTGCTGCATACGTCCATACCGTCAAAGGTCAAAGCCAAGTGCAGCAAACTGGAGTCTCTAACGAGAACAACCCCCATCTAATCCCGGATCTTTGATAAACGCAGTACAGTAAGTATACTAGGATCTGGACATGCATAGTTGAACGTACATCAACCTCTTTCGATGTGTTGCTAGGATACTTTCACCCAGCGAATAAATCGCCCGGTGAGACGTTTTTAGCGGTGTCGATGTTTTCCAATATGTCAGCGTGCCGGGGTTTTAACCTCATTCTTCACATTCATCGTAGTTGAGCGTATGTGTGTGTGTGTGTGCGTTCGAGACAACAATGAAAAAAAGGGATTAGCTGCTGTGTAAAGAACACACGCAACGAGTTAGACCAGGTGTCGGGGGAACAAAACTAATACACAAGCCACCGTCGATGTTGGTGTGTGTGTGTGTGTGTGTATGGAACACAATCGCGGGTTGTCACGGATTTTTGTCGACGTGTGATTTGTTCTTGTTTGATATTGAGTGTTGGGAAGGAACAGTAAACCAGATGAGGTGTGATTTTCACCAAATAAGTTAGGCTTACATTAAAAAATAAAACGTTGACATAAAACACCTCCAATTCTCTATGATGAGCAAAGATCGAGAGCAATACGGAATGTACCCTCTCTACGTCGCAATTGACAGGTCAAACCGTTGGGGTTCTCGGTTCATTGTGTTTTTTTCACCGGCATTTGTCTCGCTTTTCCGCGCTGTATGAAAATGAGTGTGATAATTTCGCTAATTTTTAATTGCGAAGTTTGATTGGGGAAGTCAGCGAAAGACTTTCCACCTGAAGTCGCCTGGAACGGTTGGTTTTGTTGTTATTGCATTTAATTTCCTTGTTTTTGTTGCCCTTCCGCAAGACGCCATCGGAATGCGTTGGCCGGGTGGAAAGAGAAACACTTAGAGCGGGATAGCGACAGAGCGAAAGCGAATGACACGTCGATAGAAGGCCCCCAGTCGATTACGTGTGTGGTGTGTGCGTGTGTTTTGTGCTGCTGTTCCGCTTATTCTTTCGCTTTTCTGGTGCTTTCGCTTACGCACCCAGCGCGTTCTTGCCAACACTGTCCCGTTCTGGTCACTATTTTCTTGCATCAAAAAAAAAAAAAAAACAAGCAAAACAACTGCACCATCGGTAATGAACACCCCACACCTGACGACGTGTATATACGCGTTCATCTGGTCTGGCTTTGCATGACTTTGTGGAACCGAAACGGGGAAAGCAACATTGGGGCTAGAATGAATACATATCTTTTCGTTTCGGTGGACCCGTCGGTTGGTGCGGTTCGTCGACCATGCATGGCTCGTGTGGGGGGAAAGGTAGATGGCGGCAGGAGAGAAGGGAAACCAGCTCCTCGCACCAGCGTCGCCCGAATCAAGAGCGAATCAAAACATAACCTGAAACACCGTTAGGAGCACTGAATTTTTCAGCCGCATCCAGAGTGGTACGTTCCGCTCTTTTCGCATTTATCGCTGTTCGCTTTAATCGTGTTTTGTTCCGTTCCCTTGCCGCGGTTTGCGCTGGGGCAAGAACCAATAACACGCAATAACACACTCACACATACACACCGGAATAAGTGCATAGTGAAAGACAAATCAATCTTTCTGCACCATGCGAACATCGAACTCCCATCGGTACGGCGGAGAACTAACTTCTGCCCAGGGGAAGATATTCGGCTTCTCTTTGAAATTGTTCTATAACAATATGTTTAACACAAATTTCTCTTTTAGTTGGCCACAGCGAGCGGAGCTGTGTGCACCGCTTTACGCCATTTTGAGTGACGGTGTATAAACACGCTATGGATGCTGCTGCTGCCACGTGCGCAAATGCCTTCTCGTCAATCGCGCGGGGATCGTCTGCCCAAGTGGCACCACCGCACGCCCTTGGTCACCGGGGGTTGTGGAAGCACGGTATGCCGCCACGATGCTTCGTTGGCAGTAGCATGCCGTCCGGTAGAGGCGCCCGCTGCGCTCAGCAACCAATCGGCCACCTCGCCGCTGATGATAAGCGTACGCAGAGCGCCCGGTTTTTGCTGTGAACCACAGTTATCAACGTCAGCATAAAGCTCTATCAACCCGCACACACACACATACATTAGGAGGCACCGTCCTTGGAAGAAGAGGGTGCGAGTGTTATTGCTTGCCGCTCTGATTGGCGCTGGGCAGCTTATCAGCCTCCGGCGATTACTTAACACTGTTGGACTACCTAACGTTGAACGCCGGCTTTTTGGGGCCGTAGGTTACAATCGGTTGCCTACTGCCGCCGGTACGATATGATGGGTGTACGATCACCTTTACAATGCCTTTTTTTTTTGCTCGATCTTACACTTGCATTGACCACATTGCACTGATGGATTTCGGTATTGTTACGTTCGATTGCTTGTGCGAACTGTGGTGTGGTGTAGGTTTGAAAATATCGCTCCTCTTGATAACCGCGTGATGATCCTTCCGATACGCTCCGGCAATAATAATAAGCTTATCGTGCGGGCACATGCCCAACAATGTTGCTGAATTGGCCCATAACCTGTGGAATGGAAGAGGCACAAAAAATATAAATAGAATTTTAAATTGTGAATAGTGTAACATCGAAAATTTTACAAGAGTTTATAATGTTGTTGTTGAAATCGATAGGATTGATAGGATACATTTTTACATGTACGACAAATGTAAATAATAGCTGTTTACTTTGGCCAGCTATTGCGCATCTTTGACACTGTTAGCCAATAGTTATACACATGTACAATTTGTTTCCCATATTTTATCAATTCCATGGGCAAAGTTAGTGTAACATATTTGTCGTCGACAGACCGATTGAAGATAATACTTTTTAGTAGTCGCATCTTGTTCACACTAGAACTACCAAAACAGTCATTTCTGGCTTCATTTTCAGCACTATGAACTTATTAAAGAATCCTACAGTAGTTTTGTTGTATGTCTTATAGCAACCATAATAGAAAATAAACATTTAAAACGCTTGGTAGTTCTTGTGTTACCCATTTAAATAGTAAATGAAATATTTAATCAAATCATACGCAGATTTGGTTGTCGAACAAATATACATTGGGTCACCTCTGCTTAGCCATGCCCCATTGTAACTGTTACGCGCAACAGCATGCAGTATGCACTGGCACTTGCATCATATTTAGTTAGAAAATATATCTGCCGCAACACGCCTAAACGCGTGTTTATGTGTGAGTGTGTGCGTAAAACTAGGGAAATGAGAGCAGTAAAAGTAGCAGTATTCAAAGGGAAACCCCAAAACAACATGACAAAAGCGAGAGAAAGACAGAGAAAAAAACGAGCGAAGAAACAACATTGTACGCCCTTTTTAAACCAGTCCCGGTTGTTGTGCTTTTTTTTTTCTTTTCCGAACCACGTAGAACGAAACGACCACTTCGTTACGGTTCTTATGTATCCGTTGCATTCAAATGGTTTTTGGGGCCACGACTCTGGCGCACTGTTGGAAATGCGCTCTAGCTCCGCATTGGGGGAAAGTACACAGCCTTCATTCTTTGGGATGGTATACACATGCCTCCATACACATATCCATGGATCGCTAATACAGCGTAATGTTCACCACACCAAACGCGCATAACGCGCGTGCCGCGGGACCACGAGGAGACATGAGGGATCTTCTTAAGCGCAATTAACACGGAAATCTACACTACCACACGCACAATCGTGTGTTCTCACTTATCGCGGTTAGATAGATGGAATAGTGATTGTTCATAGCTGAAAGACAGAGAGACAGAGTGTATGTGGTAGAGGGTTGAAATTGTTAATTGGCCGTTTAGGCCCTTGGCTAGGTTCGTTTGGGTGATATCTCAGTGAATGGGTGCTGGATTTTGGGGTACTACCGCCCGATCGAGGCAAGTGGAATACATTACTAACAACGTTGACATTTCTCTTTCGTTCCAGTTGTACTGTAAAGACTTGCAACGAAATAGGACTTTTCTTTCCAAGCAGTAACAACAAGCGGGCAGGCAGTAAGGATGGAGGATTCAACAAACCCAATGGATCAGCAGCAGTTGTTGGCGGGTGCCGGTAACGCGGGCTACGAGAACAACGTGTCGGCACCGGCACCGACACCCTGCTACGACGATCTGTTCCCGGCACTGCCGGAGAGTGAGCCGCCGCGCTTTAACAGCACCTTGTCACCGGCCACGCAGAACATGCGCGTCGGCAGCTCGATCGTGACGCAGGTGTTTATCGTCGCGTCCGGCGAGCGCAAGTACGACTCGGACAAGTTCGGCGAGGGCGAATCGCTGCGCACGTGCCAATCGATCATGAAGGAAACCAATGCACACATCGAGATCTCGAGTGGCAAGGACCAGTCGCTGACGTTCCTGGTGACGGGTAAGGTGCATGAGGTGCTCGAGGCGCGCCGCAAGATACTGGTGCACTTCCAGACGCAGGCGAGCAAGATGATCAACATCCCGCGCGAGCACCACCGCTGGATTCTCGGCAAGAAGGGCGACCGTCTGCGTGAGCTGGAACGCACGACTGCGACCAAGATCAATGTGCCGCGCATCAGCGACGAATCCGACACGATCACCATACTCGGCACGAAGGAGGGCATCGAGAAGGCGGAACACGAGATCCGCACGATGTCGGACGAACAGTCGCGCAAAGCGTTCGAGCGGTTCAACGTGCCGAAAATTTACCATCCGTTCATACTCGGCGCGTACGGCGAGAATCTGCAGAAGATGATGGAGGAAACGGGCGCCAAGATTAACGTGCCGCCGCAGTCGGTGCAGAAGGACGAGATCATCATCACGGGCGAGAAGGAGGGCGTACTGGCGGCGAAAGCACGCATCGAAGCCATCTACAAGGAGATGGAGAAGAAGTGTACGTCCGTCGGGGTGGAGGTGGTACGAGCGCAGCACCGGTACGTGTACGGGCCGCGCGGTTCAACCATCCAGGAGATACTGCAGGCGACGGGCGTATCGGTGGAGATGCCGCCGAGCGATTCGCCCAGCGATACGATCACGCTGCGCGGTCCTCAGGACAAGCTGGGCAATGCGCTGAACGTGGTGTACCAGAAGGCGCACTCGATCCGCACGGAGGTGCTCGAGTGTCCGCAGTGGATCCACAAGTACATCATCGGTCGCGAAGGCGGTCATATCAAGGAGTTCTCCGTCCAGCATCCGAACGTGCATGTGGAGTTTAGCGAGGACAAGATCAAGATCGATGGACCGCCGGAACAGGTGCTGATTGCGTCCGAAGAGCTGCAAAAGATGGTGAACGATTTGACCGGTCGTTTGCGGCTGGCCGAGATGGTGGTCGACCCGGTACATTGCAAGCACATCATCGGTAAGGCGGGCTCTAACATCAATCGCATGAAGGAGGAGTATGAAGTGCAGATCAACATCGATGAAAAGGGTGCCAAACCGATCCGTATCGAGGGCCCGGTCGAAGGTGTGGCCAAGGCGCAACAGGAGCTGCTGGAAAAGATTGCGAAATGGGAAAACGAGAAGGAGGAATCGATCATTATCGATCACCGTCTGTTCAAGACGATCATTGGCGCGAAGGGTGAATCGATCCGCGAGATACGCGAGAAGCACAACCAGGTGCAGATCGTCTTTCCGGGCCCGAATGACAAGTCGGATATTGTTAAGATCCGCGGCATGAAGGAGGACGTCGACCGGTGTCACAAGTATCTGACGCAGTACGTGAAGGAACTGCAGAAAAATTCGTTCGTGCTGGAGGTACCGGTATTCAAACAGTTCTTCAAGTACATCGTCGGCAAGGGTGGTGCAAACATTAAGAAGATTCGCGACGAAACGCAGACAAAGATCGATTTGCCGTCCGAGAGTGACACGAACGAGGTGATCGTGATTACCGGCAAGCGCGAAAATGTGAACGAAGCGCGCGATCGCATCCAGAAGATCCAGAACGAAATGTCAAACATTGTGTCGGAGGAGGTTACGATCCCGGCCAAGCACCATTTCTCTCTGATCGGAACTGGCGGTATGCTGATCAACTCCATCATGGAGGAATGTGGCGGTGTGTCGATTAAGTTCCCGAACTCGGATGCGAAGAGCGACAAGGTGGTGATCCGCGGCCCGAAGGAGGATGTGGAGCGTGCCAAGCAGCAGTTGCTAGAGTTGGCCAGTGAGAAGGAGCTGTCTTCGTACTCGGTGCAGATCCGCGCCAAGGCGCAGCATCACAAGTATCTGATCGGAAAGAATGGTGCTTCCATTAAGAAGATTCGTGACAAGACCGGTGCTCGGGTCATCTTCCCAGGTATGTATCGTACTCTTTTGTGTGTGGATACGTGAAGGCAGACAAACAATACTGAAGCAATGGTATTACCACTTTTGTTACAGGTGTTAACGATCAGGACAACGAAACAATCACGATCATCGGCAAGAAGGAACAGGTAGAAGAGGCGAAGGCTGACCTGGAAGCAATTATCAAGAACATCGATAACATCGTCGAGGACGAAATGATCGTTCTTCCGAAGTATCACAAGCACTTCATCTCGAACCGTGGTAAGGTGCTGCACCGTATCGAGGAGGAATGCGGTGGCATGTCGATTTCGTTCCCGCGCATGGATCGTGACGATCGCAACGATCGCGTGAAGCTAAAGGGCCCCAAGGACTGCATCGAGCCGGCCAAGCAGCGCATCATGGAGATCGTGCAGGAGCTCGAGTCGATGGTGACGATCGAGTGCTACATTCCTGCCCGCCACCATCGCATCATCATGCGTCGTGGCGGTTCGAAGGTGCAGGCCATTACGTCCGAGTTTGGAGTCAACATAAGATTCCCGGAGCGTGGCACCACCAACAATATGGATACGGCTCCGCCTGCGGTCGATCCGGCACAGCAGCAGAACGGCAACGGTGACGCGTTGCCCGCTACAGAAAACGCGACAGACGCTGGTGCGGTTGTGAATGGAGCCGGTGAACAGCAGCCAGCCGAACCGGTCCAGCGTGCCTCGGATCTGGTTCGAATTAGCGGCAACAAGGAGAAGTGCGAGCTGGCGAAGGAAGCACTGCTCGCACTGGTACCGTTGACCGAGGAGATTAACGTGCCGTGCGATTTGCATCGTTCCCTGATCGGGCAGAAGGGCCGCGACGTGAAGGAGCTGATGAACACGTACGATGTGCACATCGAGATGTCGCCGCAGGACAAGAAGCTCGACATCATCAAGGTGACGGGAACGAAGACGGCCATCGCCGAGGCAAAGGAAGCGATTGCTGAGCGCATCAAGCACCTGGAGGCGGACCGAAAGGATCGGGAACTGCGCTCGTTCGAGGTCAAGCTGGAGGTGGATCCCGTTTACCATCAGAAGATTATTGGCCGGCGTGGCGTTGTCATCAACAAGATCCGCGCTAATCACGATGTGCAGATAACGTTCCCGAAGCAGGATGACCCCCAGAACAGCATCATCACTATCCAGGGCTACGAAGAGAAAGCACTGGCGGCGCGGGACGAAATCCTAGCCATGGTGGATACGCTCAGCTCGGTGTACAAGGAGGAGATCCATCTGGATGAGCGCGTGCACCGTCGTTTTATCGGATTCCGTGGCAAGCGGCTGCGCGAAATCAAGGAGCAGTACGGTGTGGATATTACCTTCCCGCGCATGGACGATGCGGACAAGTCGCTGGTCACGCTGGCGGGCACACCGGACAATGTAGAGGCGTGCCGCGATTACCTGCTCAATCTGGAGGAAGAGTTCCTGCAGGACGTGTCTGCTGCCCCGACCCAGCCGACCTCCTTCTCGCAGATCATGGAAGATACGATGGCGAACCAGCAAACCAACAAGCAAGGCTTCGTTGTGAGCGGTGCACCATGGGAGCGCAAGGCCGCGCCCAACACACAGTCGCTGGAGGACTTCCCAGACTTTGGCGGACTCGGCGGTGGCCCGGGTGGTCCGGCCGCGACCAATGCCGACACCAACACGCAGACGCCAATCAACTCCGCCTGGAATGCCAAGCATTAAGCGGATCACGTGAGGTGTGTATGTGTCAACATGTTTGCGCGAGGAAAGAGGGCAAATAACGATGTGAGCAATAACGTAGGGTGTCGTGGAAAGGGATTGTAATTGAACTAACGTCTATTTTGTGGATGGAAATTAATTATTTTGTTGCTAATTATTGGGCTGACTTGATTATTTCATGATTTGTTTTCGTTTAATGTTTAGTTTTGTTTGTTTTTTTTTTTCAATTCGCATTTTACCGAGTTAAACCAATAAACAACGAGATCTTGCAATGTACATGAGCAAACCATAAACTGTGAATAGTATCTAGCACGAGAAAGGTAGCAAGCAAATAAGAATGAAGGCAAAGGAAAACCCAAACGCAAGATCATCTAGGGCGGAAGTACGAAATACTGTTACAAAAATTGATATAATTTAAGATTGATATAAAAATTGATATAATTTTAAGATATTTTATAAATTTCTGTCCTTGTTTAGTGCTGTTTTTTTCTTATTTGCAATTTAAAAGAATAGCCGATTAAAAATTAGCTCACCTCGCCAAAAACGTCAAAAATACTTAAATCCATGCAATGCGTTAACTATAATTTCTAATTCAATTTTGGTTTCCTTTTTTTTTCTCTCTCTCTCTCTTCTACATCATGACAGGTGCCGAATGTTTTTGTTCATTTAATTGCCCCTGTTCGCAAAAGGATTTTCAACGCGTCAACCGACCGGTCCCGGCAAAGGAAACCCGACGAAATCTTACAAAAGCAATCATTTATTAGAAGAAAAATTATCTTTTAAGTAGTATATCAACCTCCGGGACCATAAGTTCCGTTCCACCACCCCCTCCTCTCTCCCAAACCCTTCCCTCCGCTACTACCTAATCGCGTCCTCTCGGGATCGCGTGAAAATCCTATGGAACTATAGCGATATAGCATCGTGGCACGTGTGTAGCAGAAGCTCAATCGATCGATGGCGGGCGAAGGGTTGTAATATCGAGGTTAACAAGGACGAGTAGATAGAGTGTGGTTGTAAGGTAGTTGAAACGAGCAAAATTGAAACCCTGTCTATCGACAAACGGTAACGAGAGAACGGTATAGGGCGCAAAGCTGTGTAATCCCGTAAGACACCTGGTGTTGCCGCATTGCAAACACACATAGGAACTCTGTATCATAACTATCTAAGGTTCCCCCCTTCCCTCCTTAATAATAAAGACACACAACACAACCAACCAACCAACACATATTTTGCTCATCCCGAGACACAATAGTTTCGCTCCAGTGTGTCAGGAATTCGCACGCATAACTTCTTCATAGCAGGTATGAATTGAAGTATGAAATAGGGAAGAATGTTTGTGGTTTGATTGTTTTTTTCCTTTTGTTTTTGTTTGGTTTGCTTTACTGTTGCGAATTGTCAATTTTTCCTCCACTGCGCACGTTTAGGACGCGAGAAGAAGGGGATAAGATCGCGAAAGAGAAACGATAGAGAATTAGTAGATTAAACGTATATAGTAGTGGAAAAAAAAGATATCCCTCTTTGCTACACCGACTTGCTCTTTCCTTGCTCCTGTAGCAGCATTGTGTTACGTTTGTTAATCTGTTTTCTGATACGTGCGTGCGTGGACGTTTTTACATGTACTTTCTTTCTATCGCAATTGTAACGTTTTGCAATTTCTCTATCCGGATCACGTGAAAGGACTTGAGGTTAGGATGTAAACAAAACAAATTGTGTAATGAAAAGAAAAAAATGGTAGGACAGAGAGTTATATACACACATTATATATATATAATATATATATATATATATATATACATATTTTGATAATCAAATATTATTTTCACTATCGTATAAAGACACGGTCGGTGTTTGCGGCACGTATTGGCGTCTGTGTAGGGTTTTTGGTACGGTTACAAAAAGTGTTGGCACCCTCGATCGTTCCTCTCCGGCAGCCGCACATATTTGGGAAACAGGTGAAACAGAGCTAAAGACACCAAAACAAAATGGCAAATGTAAAAAAAAAAACAAACCCGGAACAATGGTGGAAAAATAGGACAGCAATGCGTAAGAAAAAGTAGAAAAAAGCCTATATAAACACAGACACACTTGCAACAGAAAAGAAAAAAAAAACAATAATAACTGCGTAAACTGAGGGAACTAAACTCGTAACAGTGAAAGGAGTGCAAGCGAAACGTTGAAAAATCTGCAATTAGATGAAACGAAGGAGTGCCCCGAAAGAGAACTAATTATACACTATATATATATATACATATTGAACCTTATAGATATAAAAGAGGAGGGAAGCAAGCATACTAAATGAAGGATAGGATGATCGTTGGGTGGGGTGCGCGAAATCATACGCGCCATGGCCACTACTAGTAGTCAGCAGAAAGAAAAAGGTCGGCTAAATAAACATGTATAGGGGTGCGGAAACAAAAAGAAAAGGTCGTAAACATGGCAATACATAAGAAGTAAAACAAAGTTTATTTAGCAAAAAGCCTAATAAGCCTACAGCACACCACACAACCATGCGTGGTGAGGCGCATCAGATCGCTTAAAGTGAACACGTCTACACGCTAGTAGGAAGGCAGCGCCTGGTCGCCGTCTGTTGAACCGGTGTCGAGTAAATTTTTGCACGGGACTCTGTATGAAAGATTCGCAGCATTGTGAAGGACTGTACCAGGCCCACTGTACTAAGAAGACGAGGTAGAAAACACACACAAACACACTGGATGATGGAAAGATAATAGGACGCGGGGTTGATGATATGCCTGCGGTATCTATGTGCATACGAAGAACGAACTCTACATTAGCTTCCTTTTACAAATTAACAAGCGAGAACACAAATTGAAACGAGCGAAACACCCAATACGCAACCCATTGGGTCGCGTGGACAGCATAATTATGAGGTGGGTTAACATTAGTAGCGCTAACAGGCTAGCAGCACAGCGAGGGTCGCAAAGCGTTTGGGTTGCGGCGACGAACTGGGGAAAAGCAAAATCCTCGGCAGGCAAATGAAGCAGCAAATTGAATGTGAAGCGTGGCGTGCTTGGTGCAACCGGAAGGGAAGCTAATACCTAATTTGTGGTATAATAAAACTTATTACATTTTCTGTAATCATTTCGCGTGCGTTGGGTGTTGGTTTCATTAGTGTGCACGGTTGTGGCCAAGTCACCAATCTGTTTACAGGATATCCGATCGCGGGTTGCTCTGGTCCATCCCCGGCTGCATCCAATCTCTGCCAGGTTTAGTTCTACATGATCCAGCTAACAAGTTCTCTGTGCTTATCTACGTTTCGTTACGCTAACGAGCACCTACCTGGTAGAGCTTAAGTCATTCTCATCACGTGCCTCAGCCATCATCATCTTCCCCCAGCCCTGTTCTAGCCACTAGTCAGGATGTCTGCTCCGCCAAACAGCTCAGCAAGGTTCTTTATCCTTCTTCACACTCTCTGTTCAAAAATACGGTCCAAGATAGCCTCTCGAAAATTGGGAAAGTCTTGATATTCTTCGCCCATATCTAAGATTCATGACCGGTGGAGGACTACCGCACGTATCCGAGAGCGCTGTGATGCCGCATTACGTGTCTCGTTGAAGTTTTCTCTGAATTTCGTCGTTGGACCTTACAATGGCATCAAGGAAGGACGGCTACTTCCTTACTTAACTGCTGCTCTGCGCTTCGGGCGCTGCTTAACACAGCCAGATCCTTCGCTAAGCAGGTACTTTGTCTTCATCGTATTGATCCCCAATCTAATCCTTAAGACATCTTGAGTTTCTGTCCAGTGTACGCATCGCTGCAGATTCACATCCGACGATGCCGATATCGTCCGTGAAGCCAAGGAGTTGAAGAGAACGGCGGAGGTAAAACGTGCCCCAGATGTTCGCACCTTGAATGACATCTTCCAATGCTAAGTATTCTTTCGTTCCGTCAGAAAAATATTTAAAAAATACTAAAAAGAAATCATTGTTTGCTCGCTAGCATTTGACCTAGGAGCAACCACTGTGCATCGTTTTCCCGCTCAATTGCACCGCACGCGCTTGCATGCAATAGTCAGCCCGCTTGTACGCAACACTGCACTGCAGTCACCTGCAATTACGGCCGTTACCGTAGCAACGACTCTAACAAAAACACCAACAAATCAAACTTTTTTTTTTTCATCATCAGCGCAACCTTGCATTGTTTTTGCGCTCATCGTTTTATGTTTCTTTTCAACCTTTGGGTGAGAGTTTCGTGTTTGTGTGCTCGAGGTTGTTTCATTACGTGCATGCAAAAAATGGTAGCACGACGCGTCTGCCCACGCTGACCTAAACCTCGCGCCCGCGTTTGTGTTTGTGTGGCAATCGAAATTTGCGTGTAGACAGCATCGTCACCAAACGTGTCGAATATCCAACGGTCCTTCCCGGGGTAGCTACACCAGTGTTCCAGTTGGTAAAACGAGCTGGACTGCCACGGAAGGATGGGGAAGGATTCGGTGCGCGAAAAGGACACCACCGTGATGGCGAGCGGTAGCAGAAGGACGGGCCGTCCGGTCAGTGCATCCCCGTACTCGGAAAACTATCGACCACCGATCGATCTCTGCCAGCGCCATCTGATCAACCATCGGCTGATGGTGTCGAAGTTGACGCGCCGCGAGCTGGAGGACAAGTATCTCAGCCTGTGTGACGAAAACTACACCATCAAGAAGCGGTTCCTCGAGCAGGAGGAGCAGATAAAGCGGCTGAAAACGAAGCTGACACGCCTGTCGAACGAGAGCAATACTCGATCGAAATCGCGCCTCGACATGAGCTCCAGCGAACACTACCGGTAAGCGCGGTTACGCGTGTCCGTATCCTTGCTATTCGCTGATGTTTTTTCTATGCCTTCTCAGCAGACTGCACGATCTGGAACTTCAACGGCGAGAACTGCACGAAAAGCTGGAAGCCCTACGCCGTGCAACGTCCACCGACGGGCGACGGATGGAAAACGTCGGCAAGGTCAACAGCGCTGGCCCAGCAAGGACAAGCGCCGTGAGCCAACGGCGCTCGAAGAGTGCCCGTCCAGCGAAGGATCCGGATCGGCGAGAGTGCAAGTCCTCGTCACCCTCGCACGACGGGTACGACGAGGAGGACGACCGCCACCATCGGCCGGTGGGCGTGGGTGTCGGACGCGCCAGCACGGACGATCGAACGGAGGACGACGATGAGGATAGTGCTGGCAGGGTGGCGCATCGGAACAATCACCGGAAGTCATACGGTGCGGACGATGAGGATGAAGATGACGAGGATGGGACCGGCGTCGGTGCCGGTGTCGATGAGGATCGGGACGTACTGTCCGCGGACAGTGACGATCTGATACAGAGCGAGCGCGAGTCCGGCGGAGTTGAAGCTAGCGAAGTCGTTGGAAGCAGTGCGAAGGTGACTGCTCCGAAGGTTCGCCGCCACGGCACAGCAAAATCCAAGGCCCGCCCGGTTCAATGTCCGGACTGTGAGCGCCATCGTACCGAGCAGCTAACGCGTGAAACAGACCTCGTCAAAATGAAGCTAAACATCAAATATCTGCACAAGGTTAGTTGGTATCGATTTTTTCTTCCCCATCACCACGTGCCAGATGGTTCAAATGTGCTTTCGGTTTTTTTTTTTTTTGCTTCTCGCCAACCAAACGCCACACTTCAATCACGTGCGAAGGAGCTGCAAAACGAGAAGGAAAAAAGCACACTGCTGGCGCGCCAGCTGGAGGAGAAGCTGTCGTACGAAATTATGAAGCGCAACGCGGCAGAAAACCTCGAAATACTCAACCTCAACCGGCAGGTGGAGGACCTGGCGAAGGAGCTGCAGCGCCAGGTGGACGAGCAGAGGCGCTCGATGGAGCACGAGATGCGGAAGCAAGGTAGGAGAAAGTGAGCTACTATGGCCGGATCGCCTTTGCAGGCGTTAGTGTTGGTAGGAATTTCGTTGTATGCATACAGTGCTCTAATAATCTATCTGTTGAAGGTCTCTTACGTACGCCTTTTACTCTCTTTGTACAACCGAAATGTTGGTCTCTTCCGTATCATGTTTTTTTTTTTATGTAATATTTTTTTTTACTAAGGTGATATCACAGTAGAATGGAGCTTTCCTGCGGGATTGATGAGAGTTGCTCAGGAAATTAATTCCACCCTCCGCTGTATCTTTCGCAGGTGATCTTGAAGCCCAAATACGCAAGGAGAAGGACAAAAACGCATCCCTGTTTGAAGAATGCGAACGTTTGAAGAAAAACATCGAAAGGCTGAAGGAGAATATGTCCGAGGTGGAGGTGAGTGTGCATACTAAAGCTAAAGCATATCAGGCTCCCATGCTTCTTTTCCGTTTCCTGCACAAGATTGAGCGTGACTTTCTGAAGCGACAGCAGGAAAACTTTACCAAAATAGTGGACGAAAACAAGCTGCTCAAGTACCAGCTGGACGAGCTGAGGAAACACAACGAGGAGCTGCTGAAACAGATCGATACGCTGAAGGAGGAGGAGCACGTCACGAAGGAATCCCAGCAGGAATTGCTGGAAAAGCTAAAGACGTTACAGCAGGATAACGATACGCTCTCGGTGATGTTGGAAGGTTTGCGCACCGAGAACGAACTGTTGGCAGAGGAACGAACGCAGCTGGAGCACAGCCTGAAGAGTTTGGAAGGTTGGCATGGCGCGCAGAGTTCGTGTTGGCGTGTACTTACTGCACGTTTCTTTACTTTTAGCCTCACCGATCAAAGAAGTTCGTCCAGTATCGCCGGTAGGTTAAATGCAGCATCTTTTAACTTCTTCCTACATAACAACAGACTGGCTAGATGACTTGAACTCTGCAGACTGTACCATGTTTTCGCTCCCACTAGTGACTGCTAATTTCCAAACTGTTTGGCGTAAAGGACTTTGTTTGCCACTCACTCGAAACATCAACATATTGTACGGTCCCTTGTAGAGCCTAGTTAGAACGAATGTGAAAAAGTGTGATAATAGAAGAAATTGTGTCTATCGATACCACCCCCCGTGGGATGACCGTGTACGCCATAGTAGTATCTATTTAAATAACCGAAAAATATTGTATGTTCTTATCGTACGTATTTTTGATGACTTTAGACACGCCCGTCGGTAAATGCGTCGGTACAGACTGAACGGGTGTATGAAGAGAAAAGGGATACTCACATTTCTGAGACCGCTGAACCGGACAAGGTTATTCTCGAAGAACCTTCGCCCGTGGAGCGAAGAGTGCGTGAGCGTGAAACGTTTACGGTGGGTCCGACACCGTTGTCCAGACGGTCGTCGGTAGCGGCACGTATGAGTCGAGAAAGGCACGCTTACGAGGCGGCAGACGCCGCTCAGCAGCTGTTCCGGCAGGTGAGCGTCAGCCAGATGATACCGAAGCTATCGCAAATCATGAACAATCGTACCGATGAACCACCGAAGCCAAATAATGTTGAGCTGCTGATAGCGAACAGTTACCCCGAAACGCTGGAGGTGAGTTTTCTGCTGTTAAATGGTTTGACAGCTCGGCAAATGGCTGCTTTTAGCTACTGAGCAAAGTACTAGTAGCAGCAAGCGCCATCTGTTATCCACTAGCCAAAGCACAGCGTTGTACTGAGCTTCAACTGATTTTTTGCAACAATTTTTTTGTGGATATTATTCCATTGTAGAGATCGTTCCGGGAGAATGAACAATTCTACACATTGCAAAGTGCAGCACGGCGTAGAAATACTGAACGAGGCTCAATAATATCTTCGGAAAAACGACGGATCTCCTTCCGGGATACTGCCGGCACGAATGAACCCGAACTGAAAGGTATCGCTGGGCGGATTATGCAATACGAATAAGCTTAACTTTCCTTTCCTTTCTTTACACTCCAGATGGGGAGCACTCGGTGCAAGAAAATTATGCCCGGTTCTTCAACATACAACGGCTTCCCTCGATGTGGCACAAGATTGCGGAGAATCCCGTGCCAATCTCGTCCTCCATACCAAATCAAATTTTTAAGACCCATCGTTCCAACGACGATATGCTGTCGATTGAGATACGATCCGTACGGTGGAATGAATTAGCCGTAAACCGATTGCTAGAGGCCAACGTGGCGCTTTACTATGTCGAGTTTACGTTTCTCGATCTGTATGGCCATCGTTTGGAAACACCCCATTCGGTGCCGTTCGTTACCAGCGAGGGTGAAGTGAGGCTGGATCACTCGTTCAACTTTCGGGTGAATGTCGAACTGGATACAAGCCGGCACGCGGAACGGCGCGAGGAGTTGAAGAAAATGCTTCGCCCGGATGGTAACGATGCGGTACGGTTTGTAGTTGTGAATGAGAATCGCACTGCGGATGCTGCTGTGGAACACTCCAGTGAGGATATAGGATACTCTTCCATTAAACTTCGTCACCAGTTGCGGAATGCTTCGGCACAGAACGAGTCGAAACTGGTTGTCGCAGCACCGATCTATGATTTTGGTCACGAACACGATGAGCTGGGTATCCTAACGATTAAATTCGAGAATATCAAACTACTCTTGTCACTGATGCAGAATGGTTCTGTATAAAACACCGCAATGTTTCTGGACAATGGCGTTACTCATTCAAATTGTAAATTTGGATTTATGAAAAACAAAAGATTATATTTTGAATTATTATTTACAAAAGTATGTATGTTTTAATCATTCCCATAGAGAGAAATAATGGTAATATTTGCTAATCATACATTAGTTACAAAAATAACGAATACCCATGCATGGACCGTAGAAGCAAGTACGATTTATATTTTCCCGCCCTTTGTCGTGGGAGCGTTTGGTGGCACAGTGGGTCATTTCCATCAACAAAACTATTATTCCCGATATCATTGGGTTCCTCATATTTTCATATCTCCTGAGTATAGTCCCACTTTCAACAATGATGCTTGTTAAAGTATATTTACAAATCGTGTAAAGGGAAGAAAATCAATTGAAACGAACAATGTTTCAACAGTCTTCTGCTGTGCGGTAAAATAGCTGACAATCCAAATGTCCATACGACCAACCATGTTTCGCTCCTTTATGTTTTGTTGTCATTTGCGCACGCCTTTGCACATCTGCTGCAAATGAGCTGCGCCGGTTCGTTAAAATATCATTTTTACGTGCAATTTGTGTTGCATTCGTTCGTGAGTGAATAACCAAAGTGTGAAAAATCATTACCTGCATCAGAACAGCATTAATGGTAAGTAATTTTGTTGCGATAATTCATCGCTTCCCCCCACACCCTGCTGGAGGTCGATCAGTCGTCAATTGATTGAGTATTTAATGATAAAGATAGAAGGGACATACAGCCTAAGCAATTTTGTAGCGATTATCATTTGACCGCTTAATCGCTTGTTTGAGATTGTCTGTCGATAAGAACATCGTTTGTTGTTAAACCCCCTGCCCATCCCCTCCCCTAACTGCCTGGTCGATCAATCGTTCCTAAATTGATAAGTCTTTAAAGATAAACATAAAACACCATCACCATTCTGCTCAAGGCCTCTATCGATCATCTACCAATGCAAAAAGTTCTGCAAGTGCGGTACCTCATTCAGCTATACGCTGAAAGCAACGATGAGTCACAATGGCACGGACCGTCCGGTGTATGAGCATCGGCTGAGTTATGTTCGTTTGCTTATCAACACAATACAAGCAACTGCAAATGGAATTGGAGTACGTTCTTCTGCACCTGTTTCAGATGTGCGATGAGAGTAGTTGCGATTTCTTTTCTGTTATGTGCATGTTCAATTAGCGTTTGATGGCGTGATTGTTATTCAACCAATGCTTCCAAATTGTTGCACGTGGAAGTGCTTCGAACTTTTCCATCAAGAAATTGTTCCATCTGTGGGATACGAAATCTGAAGCGAAATGGCTTGAAACCTTATAATCGACATATGAATGTCCCGCAATGAGACAATTTCCTGTTATCTAGCATCATTTTATCACAAATTCAAACAACAAGAACAAGTAATCAAATTATGCGTACACTACTACAAACGTTGTTAAAAAAACATTTTAAATATCCTGTACAGTCATTTCCCGAGTTACGCGAAACCGAGTTACGCGATGCGCAAGTTTCAATATTAAAAACAAGAATTTTGGTAAAAAATCACTCTTATTGTCGAAATAAACGTAAAAATATCAATTATTAATTTGCTTCGTAGCGTGAAAAAAAGAAGTAAATGGGCCACTGAATGCTGAATATAAACAATATTATAGAGGATTCGAGTTACGCGAAAATATGCGAATTTCTCTGCCACGAATTATTCGCGTTACTCGGGAAAAGACTGTAAATATATTTGTTGAAGGAAAAAAAACTAAAATAATATGTATAATGTTTTCAGGAGACATCAATGATGTTAGTAACAATGGTCAGGATGATGCTACTGCTTGCTCCATTGGTCCTCATATTAGTAATGCTTGGTTTGCTGGATTGGACGAGTCGATGGGCTGCCGAACGGATGTTCCAAACGAAAATCATCTATTGGACTTTTCCATTTACTCCGAACTTAGTGTTCTATACTCTAGTCACGGTAGTGCAAACAGCTCTACTTAACTGGGCACTTCCCAGGTACGTAATACATTTCGTTTAAAGGATAAAAATATATATAATTAATTTGCTGATAACTTATAATTTACTTATATACTTACAGACTTTTTTATGAAATAACACACGTCAAGATGCAACGTATGACACTTTCACAAGTTCCAGGCTCTTCTGCGTCTAGACTGGTGCTATGGTTTGATAAAATCAGTTACATTCGTGAAAACATCTCCATCGACATTCGATCGCTGGAAATCACGTTGGACATCGTTCCACAGTGTCCCATATCACCGTGGATTATGATTACCATCAACCGTCCGAGCGTTACCAAGACAATCACCGATGGCCTAGAACCCACAAATGATTCAGATGTAACCGCACGAAAATATCTGGAAAGGTGTGTAAGCTACAAAAGTAGTCGATTGTTGCCATTTTTCTCACGACATGTAAAGGTATCCGTTATAAACGGCGACGTGCTAGTTGTCGACAACCTAATGTGTCCTGTATTAGCCGTGGAGGTGAAAAGTGTTACACTTTTACAAGTCTCAGACTCTTCGAGTTCTGAACTAGAGCTTTCTTTTGATACAATCGGTTGCATACATGAAGACATAACTATCACCATTAAATCGTTGGCAATCATGTTGGACATCGTTCCACAGTGTCCCGTATCGCCATGGATTATGATCTCCGTCGTTGATCCGAATGTCACCAAGAGAATCACCGATGGAACACAAAATGAGAGCGATGACCTAGAACAACTCAACACAAATGAGCCAGGTGTAACCACACGGAAATATCTGGAAAGGTGTTTAAACTTCAAAAGTAGTGGATTATTGCAACTGTTTCAACGCCATGCAAAGCTATCTGTTAGAAACGGGAACGTGCGAGTTTGCGACAACCGTTTTCGTTCCATAACCGACGTTAAAGTGCGAAGCGTGACATTTTCACAATGTTCAGACACTTGGACCTCTACTCTAGAGCTTTCGTTTGATACAATTAGTTGCATTCATGAAGACATCACTACAGACATTAAATCGCTGAAAATTATGTTGGACATTGTTCCAGAGTATCCCGTATCCCCATGGATT
Source organism: Anopheles marshallii (assembly GCF_943734725.1). Classification (NCBI taxonomy): domain Eukaryota; kingdom Metazoa; phylum Arthropoda; class Insecta; order Diptera; family Culicidae; genus Anopheles; species Anopheles marshallii. Next base: position 65,981,898 of record NC_071327.1, read on the forward strand.
ATGATCTCTATAGTGCATCCCAGCGTCACCAAGAGAATCACCAATGGAACACATAATGAAAGTGGAAACACCTTACCCACAGATGATCTAGAAATAGCAGCACTGAAATATCTGGACACGTTTTTAGATTACAAAAGAAGTGGATTGTTTCATCACTTCTCACGACATGTAAAGTTATCAGTTACAAACGGGAACGTGCGTGTTATCGACAACTTTTTGTGTCCAATAACAGACGTTAAGGTGCAAAGCATCACACTTTCACAAGTGTTAGACTCTTCAACCTCTAAACTAGAGCTCTGTTTTGATAAAATCAACTCCACTCATAAAGACATCACTACCGACATTAGAAGGCTGGAAATCACGTTGAACATCGTTACAGAGCTTCGCGAATCACCATTCATTATGATGTCTATCATCGAACCGAAAGTTACGAAGAGAATCACCAATGAAAGGAATACTTTGAGGGAAAACACTTTACCCACAAATGGCCCAGAAATAGCCGCACGAAAATATCTGGAAAAGTGTTTAAGCTACAAAAGTAGGGGATTGCTTCAATATTACTTAGACAATATAAAGTTATCAGTAACAAACGGGAACGTGCGAGTTATTGACAGCCTTTTGTGTACGATAACCGACGTGAAGGTGCAAAGCGTGACACTTTTACATGTTTCAGACTTTTCGACATCTACACTGGAGCTTTGGTTTGATACAATTAGTTGCATTCATGAAGACATCACTACAGACATTGGATCGCTGAAAATTAAGTTGGACATCATTCCAGAGTGTCCCGTATTCCCATGGATTATAATCTCCATAATGTATCCCAATGTCATCAAAAGAATCCCCAATGGAACACTTAACGAGGGTGGAAGCACCTTATCCATAGATGATCTAGAAACAGCAGCACGGAAATATCTGGAGACGTTTTTAAATTACAAAAGTAGTGGATTGTTCCATCTCTTCTCACGACATGTAAAGTTATCAGTTACAAACGGGCACGTGCGTGTTATCGACAACTTTTTGTGTCCAATAACAGACATTAAGGTGCAGAGCATCACACTTTCACAAGAATCAGAATCTTCAACCTATGAATTAGAGCTTTCGTTTCATACAATCAAAAGTATTCATCAAGACCTTACTATCAACATTGATTCGCTAGAAGTTGCGCTAGACATCGCTCCAGAAAGTTTCGCATCACCATGGATTTTGATAACCATAATCGATCCGGATGTTACCAAAAGAATCGCCAATGGCACGGATAATGGGAGCGGAAACACCTTACCCCCATGTCGTCCTTCCACCGTTGCAGAAAAGTATCTGGATATTTTATCAAATTGCAAAAGTAGTGGATTGTTGCAACTTTTCTCACGACATGTAAAGGTTTCCGTTATAAGCGGCAACGTGCTAGCTATCGACAACATAGTGGGACCTGTGATAACCATCGAGGTGGAAAGCGCCACACTGTCACTAATCTCAGACTCTTCGACCTCTAAACTAGAGCTTTCTTTTGATACAATAAGTTGCATACATGAAGACATTACTACCACCATTAAATCGTTGGCAATCACGTTGGACATCGTTTCACAGTATCCCGAATCACCGTGGATTATGATCTCCGCCATCGATCCGAGTGTTACCAAGAGAATCACCGATGGAACACACATTGAGAGCGATGACCTAGAACCCACAAATGACCCAGATGTAACCACACGGAAATATCTGGAAAGATGTTTAAACTACAAACGTAGTGGATTATTGGAACTGCTCTCGCGACATGTAAAGTTATCCGTTATAAACGGCAACGTGCTAGCGATCGACAATCTAATGTGTCCTACAATAGCCATCGAAGTGCGAAGCGCCACACTTGCTCAAGTTTCAAGCACTAAACTAGAGCTTTCGTTTGATACAATTAGTTGCATTCATCACCACATCGACCTTAGATCGTTGAAAATCACGCTGGACATCGTTCCAGAGTATCCCGCATCACCATGGATTATGATCTCCATCATCGGTCTGGATTTCACCAAAAGAATTACCGATGGAACGCCTGATGGGAGCGAAAACAATTTACCCACAAATAGCTCAGACACAGGCGCACGTACGCATTTGGATAAGTTTTTAAATTACAAAAATAGCGTACTGTTGCATCTATGCTCACGACATGCAAAGCTGTGTGTTAGAAACGGCACCGTGCGAGTTAGCGATAGAACGCACGCGTTGGAATATAATGTTAAATTAGTTTTCGAAGAATTTGGTTTAGGCGAATGCATTTTTGTACGTGAGTTACGAACAATGATTTTTCCAAACTCGGGTGAAGGTGCGATAGTTTGCTGTAAGTTATTGACAGTGCAGTTATTTCAATTTTCTGCCATACGTGTGCTCGCGTACAACAGAAATCTGATGAACATTCCGTCCGATCGCCAGCGTTGGATATACGACATGTGGATACAGCTGGATAATTTACACCTAACCACTTACAACCAGAACGAACACGAGTACGAACGCGCTAAAATATTTCAGGCAAGATTGATTGATATTAAATTATCTAATTTTCTAAGTGGACTACCCGAACAAGGCAAACTTACGATCGAAACGGAGCCTCCTATAACCCTGCAGTATAGTCCCAAGCTGGCCCAATTCCTTCAATCGTTGGTTCGCTACAATGCTCAGTACCGACGTGCAGATACAAACAGCCATGGCAATTCGGTTCCCATTTCGACCACTACGCAAATACTACCGGCAGCGCTCGACATGGCGGTAGAGATCAATTTAGACAAAGCAGAGTGTATACTACGGAATGAGGACGATTCGTTTTTAAAGATATATTGGAAGAAGCTTAAAATGAACAAATCGAACGGTGAAACGGAATTCCTAATGAGTGGCATGAGTCTAAAGTACAGCACAGTGAGCTACGAAAGTTTAACGGCGGGCGAAGTCACAGTCAGGCATGTAAATCCTCATGCAGATTTCCAGCGATTGCTTATTAATTTGAAGAACGCTACCATTATCTGGGATAAAGATGTGTACAAAGACATGAAGGAAACGATCGAAGAAATGAGGGTTTTTATACGAAATCTTAATGCGTTGGCACCATCATCTCCTGCGGCAAGCCCTTTGCCAATTGAAATACTTGGCGACACTGTTAAGGTTATCATTCCACTTGATAATCACGGAATCAGTGTGGAGATAGCGGCCCCCAATATGAAAGCTGTAAATGGTAACAGGCAGGTCATAAGTGCAAACGAAATTTTTGTATCCTTCAATGGCCCCGTCACCAAGCACGAATTTATTTGCCTTGAATCAGAGGGCACCGAAGGTAGATGGATAATTACTACCCATAACAAAGGTGTAAGTAGTGAAATTACAACTCGTTAATTTGAAAATCTAATCGTATAAGTTGACTTTTGTTTTTGCAGCCACTTAAACTGGATAAAACTTCGTTCTGCTTAATCATGTTTGATGGAATGTTGCCAAAGTATAAATGTTTACTTATCGTTCTGTTGGCCCCATTGTTTGCGGTATAAATGGCTTACTAGGCTGATTGATTTTATAGCCAGTCCTTGCTGTGGTGGAAAGGTTTTAGCGCCGGCTAAGTAAGTCAGTAAGTATATTTCCATTTGAATTGTTACACATTAATATTCTGATTTTTTTTTTCTAACAGGACTATTTTGAAACTCCAAAATCTCAACAAAAAAGTTATACACATACTGGGTAACCGATAGGGAGGCAATTCGAATCCACACAATGTGTTGATATAACTCATGAACCGCCAACCGAACGTTACTGCAGGACGCGCCATATAGGATATACGGAATTCTTTTGTTAAATTTCGTGATAGCGTCCCCGGTGCAACACGACAAGAGCAATACAAAATCGTACCGTGCCAATCTTTCTTTACCCATAGTGCTGACTATATCAGTTCGTGTTAATAATGTTAAAGACAGCCAGAATCACAGGCTAGTCCTCTGGCGGTTGTATACACTATAGTGCCACTACAGAAACAGGAACAGGAAGAACGAATACGTCGTCAACAGTTGCGGAATGCTTCGGCACAGAACGAGTCGAAACTGGTTGTCGCAGCACCGATCTATGATTTTGGGCACGAACACGATGAGCTGGGTATCCTAACGATTAAATTCGATAATATCAGACTACTCTTGTCACTGATGCAGAATGGTTCTGTATAAAACACCGCAATGTTTCTGGACAATGGCGTTACTCATTCAAATTGTAAATTTAGATTTATGATAAACAAAAGATTATATTTTGAATTATTATTTACAAAAGTATGTATGTTTTAATCATTCCCATAGAGAGAAATAATGGTAATATTTGCTAATCATACATTAGTTACAAAAATAACGAATACCCATGCATGGACCTTAGAAGCAAGTACGATTTATGTTTTCCCGCCCTTTGTCGTGGGAGCGTTTGGTGGCAGCGGCACAGTGGGTCATTTCCATCAACAAAACTATTATTCCCGATATCATTGGGTTCCTCATATTTTCATATCTCCTGAGTATAGTCCCACTTTCAACAATGATGCTTGTAAAAGTATATTTACAAATCGTGTCAAGGGAAGAAAATCAATTGAAACGAACAATGTTTCAACATTCTTCTGCTGTGCGGTAAAATAGCTGACAATCCAAATGTCCATACGACCTACCACCTTGCGCCTTTAATGGATTGTTGTCATATGAACACGCCTTTGCACCTTTGCCGGGAACAAGTCGTACGTTTTCGTTCAAAAAATCATTTTTACGTGCAATTTGTGTTGTATTCGTTCGTGAGTAACTCCAGATATATCCAAAGTGCAGAACTACATAAAGGGTAAGTAATGTTATAACAATAATTCGCTTCACTGAAGAATTGCTATGTCAGGTTTTTTATCGATATAATGAATGTTTGTTTAATAACTACAGGTAGATTCAAAATGCAAACTGAATGCGATATGAAGTTAGCACTATGAAAGTATGTGAAATATGTGGGAAAATTAACTAATGTTAAAAATGCTGCAATGCGATATTTCTCGCTTAGAAACATGAGGTAAAACACGATGATTCACAGTGATAGCGTGAGCAGCAGTGATGATTAATGATCATTCGACATTCGAAAACACACGCTCATATATTTTCTTTTGCTTATCAAACAACTCGAGGAACTCCGAGTGGAAATGGAAATGTCCGTCTGCAACTGTTCAAGATGTTCTGATTGTAGATACGATTGCTTATTTCCTGTGTGCGTGCGAAGCATGCGCAAATGCCTTATGGTGACGTGTTTATTGTTCAATCGATCGTCCCAAAAGTATTCGATTGAAGTGTTATAAGCGTTTCATTGAGCATTGTTTTTTTTAAATAGAAATAAAGTTTGTGTAACAGCGAAACACGATTGTAATAAATGGTAAGGTAAAACTATATTTTTAACGTGTCATAAATAGCTTTGTTGAAGATAAAAATACTAAAAAGTGATGTTTTTTTTTTATTTGATTTTGAATGATTTCAGAAAATGAAATTCAAGGTGATACTAATGTTGGGCCTATTGGGCCTTATATTAGTGTTGCTCTTTTTGCTGGATTTGGCCATTCGGTTCGTTACAGCATGGTTGTTCGGAACCGGTATCATCTCTTGGATTTTCTCGTTTGGCCCGGAATTCATGTCCAATATCGTGTTCGCAACAGTTCAAGCAGTGCTGCTCAATTGGACACTTACCAGGTATGTAAAGTAAAGTGCCGTTGAAAGGAAACATGTGCTCTATTTTTATTTATGTATTTACAGCCTCTTGTGTTTAATAACACACGTCAAGGTGCAACGCATGACACTGTCAGAAAACCCAGACTCCTCCACCTTGAAACTAGAGCTTTTGTTTGTTGCAATCAGCTATAATCATCGAGGCATCGATACCAAAATCAGATCGATACAAATTTCGTTAGACATCGATCCAAACGTATCGCCATGGATCTCCATCACCATCATCGATCCGTGTGTTACCAAGTGTATCACCAGAGAAACGTTTTACCGAAACGTAAATTCTGTACCCACGCATGAACCTCAAACTGCCGTACCGAAATTGTTAGAATGGTTGTTAAACATCAAACATGGTGGATTGCTGCAAATTCTCTTACGGCATGTAAAGTTCTGCGTTACAAATGGCACATTGGAAGTGAGGGATTGGACAAGCAAGTTTCAACTCTCAGTTCGCTTGCACTGCAAAGAATTTGGGCTTCGCGAACACAGTTCCATTCACGAGGATGCAATGTACACTGACGCATACAAGCAACTGTACGTGAGAAAATTTACTGCAAAGATTTTCGTTCAACCGAATGCAAGTGCAACATTCCACTGCAGTTTCTTCTCGCTTCACGTTGCGTATGTTGATCGTGTACGCGGTCAACCCTACAACAGTAAAGCGATGAACATTCTGCTCGGTCGGCAGTATTGGAAATTTGACGTGTGGATATCGCTGGTTTGCTTTTATCTAGGCACTGGTGAGCTGGACGAAAACGTACGCGAACGTGGCGAAATATTTTTCGCACGACAGATTGATATTACGCTGGCCAACATGCGAAGCAAAACACAGGAAACGGGAAAGCTGAAGATGAAAGTGGAGCTGCCGATATGTATGGAGTATCGTCCTGAGCTGGCCCATTTCATTATAAATATGTTTCGCTGCATCGCTCATTTCCGACCAGTTGTTGCAGACAATCGTGGCCAACAAGCAATGGTACCCGTTCCGACCAGTCAGCAAACTTTTCCGGCCGCGCTAGACATGGTGATCGACGTCACTTTGGGGAAGGTATCGTGTCTGCTATGGAACGAGCATAATACCTGTCTGTTGGTCAATTGGAAGAAGCTTACGATGCAGAAATTGGACGGCGATACGGTAATCCGACTACATACCCTTGCCATGCAGATGGGTGATTACAGCGAATTTACCAACGCAGAGTGCGGCAACGAGAAGCTTACGGTGGACGAAATCATAATCAAGCACGGGGATGATAATGCATACTATCAGGATTTGTTCATTGATTTGAAGAACCCAATAACCACCTGGAATAAGGATGTGCACAACCACGTTAAGCAACTGATCGAGGAAATGAAGACACTAACAGCGAAGCTAACCCGATTGATGCCGCCACCATCTCGGCCAGGGAAACGTGTGACGATTTGCGTATCACTTTTCGGCACTGTACGTTTTTTACTTCCCTTAACTACTGCAGGACCTACCGTGAAGATAGAGACCCGAAAAATAAAAGTTTCCAACGCTGGCAAGGACTACCTCTGTGTATGGGATGCTGTTATATACGTTGGTATAGCACGGTTAATCATACACGAATATCTCTGTTTTGAGTCGGAGGACAGGGAAACCAGGGGTGGCTGGATAATGACTACCCACAACAAACACGTAAGTAGCGAATATGTGACGCGTGAATTCGGAAGCCTAATTGGATGATTTGTTTTTCCTTTGTCTTTGCAGCCATTTGAAATCAATAAAACCACATTGTACAAGGTAGTATTTAACGGCTTTGTGCCAATATATAAATGGCTACAGGAGTGGTGGTAACAACTGGCATGTGACAACTAATACGTACACGATATTAATTTGCAAGTATCTCAGGAAACACGAAAAGGTTTTATATATAGTAGGTATAGCTGAAGGTATATACTTCTTTAAAATTTTAAACATTAAACTCAATCTCACTGTGAATCGTTAGTATGTTTAACATACATCCTCTAGATATGTTTGCACCACTTTGTGCCGTAATCTCTTTGACAGAAACTCTGAAACAACGAACTGTAAACCATTGATAGATACTATTACTATTTTGGTAGTAAGAGTAAGTCATCAATATTTGCAAACATTGCATTTTAGGAGGTGAAATTTTGAAATTTTAATCTATGAGAGAGAATTTTTTTTCGGAAACATAAAATGTTAATAAAGTGGATTAGAACTTTTGTGACCAAACAAAGCGGATGCTAGGGATTATATAGAGAATATTTGTGTATGACAGTTCCAGATTTTTAATAAACTAAATCCAGCATAAATAAAGTCTTTTATAAACGTTACCAATTTAAGCTCTCAAAAGCACACTGCCAAGAAGACTAACAAAAAAGGCAACTTGCTGCTATCACGTGCTTGCTGCAACTCGCTTCCTAGAAAACTACAAGTTCCGTGTTTTCAAATAAAATGATGACACTATATTGGGATGTGGATTCTGTATTCTCCTGCGCAGAGTTTTAACCGAACAGAAAGGCTGTGATGGCCAACGAGACTGACGTCTGCCGTCTTGGTCTTGGTCTTGGTCCTCAATGATTTGGAGTGACGCAAAGAAGAAAGTCATTGAGGAATCGTTCAAGAAAACGGAAATTTCAAATGCCCTGGTTGAAGCAAAAGAGATTATCACTGCGATGATGACTATTCCAGACCTCGAAGACGCAGTTGACGTGAAACATGACGAGAACGCAGCTAAAGAATTCCATGATTGTTATCTGTTTACTTTTGTTAAAAACGATTGTAAAATGTTGGTGCGCACTATACTGGATACCGTACAATAATTATTTTGAACTGTGTAGTTTGATGATACAAAAACATCGCCGACCGCTTTGCATAAAAATGCCACTAATTAATCATTGTTGTTAAAAAAATAAATAAATATTCTTTCCCAAAGTTCAAACCGAGCGATAGGAGCGAATGAATCACCCACATGCGGACATTGAAAACATCGCACACTGCTGGGACCGGTTGGAGCAGAAACTAACAACAAAATCGGAACAGTGCTTAACGCAACCAAAGAAAACGAAAAGAATCAAGCGTTCCTGCGTCGATCAACAAGTGTGAGAAGGTAATTAAAAATACGCCACCCAATACACACGGTAACGGTACAACGTGAAACCGAAACTAACGCATACACTCGTAGCCACATTTGCACGTGGCGCTAATGGTTTAACTGTGTACAGTGATTTTCTTTCTTTTTTGCTTTCTCTTTCTCTCGTTTTAGTTCGTTGAATAGTTGAAAAAAAAACAGCCGCCACACAAAAAACGCTCCGGAAGAAATTCACTGTAGTGCATGTGAAGCACACAGGTAGGATGCAAACAGAGGAAACTGCACACTAAACTAATGCCATTCGCCACGGGTTTCCGTATCGGAATCGTCGGAAAAAAATGCGAATTGAGGGAAACAAATGGAGACGCCTGGTCGTTCGTTCGCATGATGCTCCTACGAATGGCGAGAGAGCGGACGGTACTGTGCCAACTCGTCGCTCTCAACCTCCGAGTTGCGAGACACGCTTCAAACGCCTACCACGATGAATCGACCACCTCACGAAAGGGGGGGGGTACTGTCGCTCGGGGTGGAAAGTAAATTTAGGGACAAAGAAAAAATCGAACTTGAAGCCAGTTCAAAAGAAGGACGGTAACCATGATCATGGCGGCGGGGTCGGTTTCGGGTGGCCGGCATCATGCGAATGTTACGAGCAGATGAGAAGCAAATGAGCAACATTAAGCCACTCACCCCACACACACACACACACACCATTCCATTCGGGCGTTTTACGGGCGTTTGCCGAACGCTCGGACACGCTCGGAGGACATGCGGCCAACCGAGCAAACCCGAACCGTACGACTGGGACGCGAGAAACGAGCGTGATCGTAAATGATACAGAGGAGCGGTAACACAGGAAAAAAAAGCGACAAGAACACCAGCGGATCTGCAGGTCGACCGTGATCGAGCCAACGAAGACCGGCACGGGGCGAATCAGTTTCAGTCGAGCTTTCGAGCAGTAAAGTGAGTTAACCGCTGGGCAGCTAAGTGTGCAATGGGAGGATGAGAGTGTTTCGAGTGTAGACGGGTGGAACAGCAGGCAGTGTGTTACGTACCACATTTCACTTTGTGCCCATGGGACATAGTTCCTGTTGGAAAGAGCTCTAGAACATGTCGGGTCTCATCGAGTGCTTATAAAGTGGTTTTGAAACAGGCGGAAAAGTTACATTTTTTTTGTAGACGAAATTTGTGCTGAAGGTTGTTAAAACTAACTAACAGCGAGTGACGAATATAAAGATGAAAAGTCTCAAAACGTACCCAAAACGTGTTAAACACATCAAAAGAAGCGTTGCAACGCAAGAATTCTTGACCGAAACGAGAGAAAACCCTTTTAAATGTGAAGTATTGCTACTGAAGAAGGAAAATCGCCTTAAAAAACTGCTTAAGTCCGCACAGCAATTCAATTCCACAATGCCGCACCCCTCCAAATGGGGGAAATAAATCTTGTGCACGAGAACAAACCGCGGGCACAAAATGAAAAGTCTTCAGTTTGGAGCCTGCAAAATGATTGAGTAATCGCTGAACAGCAGTCATCCTTACATAATCGTGATTGGGGTGGGGGGAAGGTTGTGTTTGTGCAAAAAGTGATCACATAATGCAATCCGTCGCATTGCGAAAGAGTGCGGAAAAATCGGCAAACCGTGCGAATAACTCGCTCGAACCACGCGATCGTTGGGGCTTTCCGATTCCGATCGATTCCTGAACCCGAAGCTACGTGCGTGTGCGTGCACATGTTTGTGGCAGTGTGTGGGTGGAGCGGTACGCGGGGGCGGGCGGTGGCATGAATGTCAACTCGAAATGGTGTGTGCGTGTGTGTATGTGCGACCATTGCACCATTGCAAAGTGGGGTGGCTTTAAAACAAAATAATCGAATCTAGCTCAATATCCCTTCCCTGTCGGTGTGTGCATTTCGGTACGTTACAATGAAGCCGATGATGCACCAAACGGTCCACGACAAGAAAGACGCGGTGCGAAATTGGTGTTGCAAACAGGTTTTCGCAGGCTGCCGTGCGCGATTGTAGCCAATTGTTCGCGTTCGCGTAGTGCGTTCACACCCAGAACCAGTGGCGTTCGTGTTCGGCAACAGTGTGTGCGTGCGTGTTTGTATTGTTTAATGCAAAAAAAAACAAAAAACAAGAGAAACAAAAGCCATTCGCTTGCGGTGTCTGTGGTGCAGGAATGGAAGGTTCGTGAACTCACGCGGTTACCCCGTTGATACGGCGAGATCACATCGGGCACGCACATCACCGCAGCCAACCCATCCGGAACGTGGTTTTATTTTTCGATTCCGATACCGATCCGCGGCCGGTGTCCGCGCAATGCTGCCACTGCTGTTTGCGCGTTTTGTTGTGTGCCAACCCGCCGTCCCAACCGTCCGATCCGTCTGGGTTGGCGCTGGGTCCGCGCGCACCGTAGCAGCTGTTTTCGGTTGGCGCCGGAATTGGAAGCTGCAACGCTGATGGTGATCGTGTTTCGCGCGAGTGAACGCAGTGATTAAATGTGGTGTGGCAAACGGGGGTTTAGGTGATCATCCGCACGGTTTATCCACCCGGTAGCAGTGGCGGGGGTTTTTCGGGATGAAAATGAACCGGATCGGATAGATGGGCAGATGGGACTAGATCGTAGGATCCCCGTAAGCCTGTGGCAATGTGGGAAATTTGATACGTTTTGACTGTCCATGAAGCGATCCACTAATTAAACTAAATTAAGGCAAGCTAGAATACCGCCAGCAAATTGGAATAGAAGTCATCCGGATTGATTCCAATTGCAATTTGAAGTTACTACGAGTGCAACACTCTTAGTAATAATGCACATTTATTACCTGCCAGAAACACATTTAGCATCTTTCCCTCAAAACATTCACGAACCCCCTAACAGATTCACAAATCCTCGAGGATTCATAAATCTCCGAAGACTCGTGAATCTTCAAAAAAGGCATTAATTGCTCATGAATGTTACGCAGTTTTTCAGGTTTTCAGTTTTTGAAATAGGAATTTCCGTACTGGTGAACCCGGAGATTAACGGAGATAGGAAAATATCCACACAAAACATGGAGGATTTCTTAATCTTTGACGTTTCATAATTCTTTGAGGATTTCTTCATCTTTGACAATTCACGAATCTGTGGAAAATCATGCGCCCCCTGTTGGGGATTTATGAAACTCACGACTGCTCAAAGCTACAAAATCTTCATGAAAAGAGATTCAGAATTATTCAGTCAGTTTACGGTAGTCAGTTCCGAGTCAATCGTACAGTTCTTTCAGAATCTGAATCTGATGCAACCAACACTGAATAAATCGTTAGAAGAGCGCTTATGCACACTTTGGTGAGGTAAATCAAGGACACATCCCACAGGAAAAGCGCCAGAATTGGAAATAAAAGTATGGAACAAGAATTGCAATAATATGAATGATTCTTCTATATCGGAACAACAACTTCGAGAGGTTAAGAGGCCTGCCATTTCTTGTTTTCTTTGACTTTATTCACCCGCATGCTGGATAGTCAGTCCTGCGTACGGGGGTTTGGCCCGAATGGGAATTTGGGAACAATTCGCATTGCTTCATTACACCTCAGTCAATCAGAGGTAAATCCTGGAAGTTTTGCATAAATACAGACATTAGAAGTAAGTAACGAAATGTGTCGTCTTGCTAGGAGTGTTGATAACATGGTGTAATATCGAACCGGGTCTGAAGTGCCTGATTCAACCCGTTTGTTCGGTGACGATAGTAAACATTACCCTGCAAATTGAGGCGGAACTCCTGTAAGAAGTTACTCACTGCACAGAAAACCTGAAATAGGATCGACCAGGGGGGATCACGAAATGAAAGGGGGATCAATTCGCGGGGTTTATCTCACAACCACCGACAAGCCGCGGAGATTTCGATTATGTACCTTGCGTTTTTTTTTTGCGCACCGCAGTTCAACCAATCGGGTAAACCAGCAAGTCGTCGGAACGTGGCTACACGAGCGCCAATCCCACACACAGTGGTGCGCACTGGGTTCGGATCGGTTTTGTTAACCGTTTGCCAACAATTTATAGAATCTAGAACATGGTATTTTAATTTAAATTGAAATTTCTCTACACACACTGTCTTCGGGTGCGACAATGTCGTGTTCGCGCAATGGCGGAGTGTGCACGGTTTGTGGGCACGCGGGCGCGGGAAAGGCTAAGTAACGATTTAGTAGCGGAACGTTTGTTCAGAGGGTGGTAGTGGTGTGTTTGCAGCTCTCTGCACGCGAAAGCAACACTAGCGCACTCTAGCAAACTGAACCGCACACACCAAGTACACAATGAAAAAGGGACAACAAAACTCCCGAAAACCTATCCGTCGGGCAATGACAGACGACAACACAACCAGACAAGCCGAGAGCAGTCAACAAGCGAAAGGGAAAAGAAATATGTTACTCCCAAGCGAATAGGAAGTGGAGTACCGCGTACGGTGGAGTGGTTCGGGGGTAGGGTGTTTGATTGCCAGCCAGCGATAGGCTGCGTAATTTATAATTAGCGCTAAAAACTGGCTACCACATTGCGTACGGATCTACCGACAACACTAATGGTGGATGGCGTTGATATCCCCGAAACCTGTCCGATCTACACAGGCCTGCATGAATGTCTCAGTTTTCAAAACGTATCAATTTTACTTGGTACCAAGACACAAAACAGCCAAACGAAATCCACATACAAGCCCGGTAGATATTTTGGGCGCCATAAGTGCCGCTGATAAGCGAAGAAGCGAACCGATGTTTGTTTGGTGCGAAAGAGTACAGACACGCAACCAGTTTTCATTCATGCATTCCCCAAGAAAACTCCCGGGGAGAGGTCAGTTTTTGTTGCTTTCTTTTCCCTCTAAAGCTACCAATTTGCAGATCGTTTTGGCAACGGTTTCTCAATGTTTCGAGCGAGTTTTCACTTACCTCTATTTGCATTGCATCACTCGTCCCGCATGTCACAACATGCTTCGACCGGTTCCAATTTGACATCGGATAATCTTTGCTTGACGGTAAAGATTTGTTACGTCCCTTGGTGCTGCTTGTTTTGAAGGTTAGAACGTCGGTAAATCGTGCCATTCGACCACCCCGGAAAGTCATCTACATTGCGAACAAGAAAACGATATGCCAAACGCATTTTTCTGAGGTTATGGCTACAACATCCAAGCATGCCTTGAAGGTTTCGTGGAAAAGTACATGCTGGGTTCGACGCAATTTTATTAAGCCTTCTTGATCAGGAGAAGGTAAATACCTCCGTTGATGATATTATTTTTTATCATGTGGCGTCTTTTACGCCATACGTCCAAATCCACCACGGAATTCTAAATTGTCGGTGCCAGGACCGACATTATCCCGCTTGTGGGAAGATCCCTCCTTCGGTCCCAAACGACGAAAAATTCCACGGTCGTCAGCGCTGCGCGGATCGGGAAAGCCGCCATCCTTTGGCACAACAATCGGCACGACTCGGACTCGACTGATCAGCGTCGACGGAAGCAAGTGATCGGAAATGTGCAGATAGGTACGCAGATAGATGATACCGTCGTTGGTCAGCGTCCAGTAATACCAGTTCCACGAATAAATTTCCGTCACGAGCTTACGCGAAAGAAGCGACTGCATTATCTTTATAACATGCAGGTTTGGAACCCACTTCAGCTCGCGGTGCATACGCTTCGGATGATGGTCTTTAAAGGCCACCAAGACACCATTTTCGAACAGTGCTCTGTAAATAGCCCTGCGTTCACATTTACGGATGTACATGATGCTCCTAAGTGAAAAGGGGTTAAGATTCAGGTGGAATTATGATTAACGAACGACGATAAGGCTTAAATTAGACTTACAATTTCCTTCCAAGGTGTTGCTGCGATGTGAAATATGTGACTTGCCTCCAGTGCGCTCTATACAGAATTCCAGAAACACGAGGTAATGTCAAACCTGGGCAATGGTGCCAACTGCTTTTTGCACAAAGCATCGATGTACGCAAAGCGACAGTTTACTGTACCGACAAATTGAGAAAGTTAAAAGTCGGTACATACTTGCGGAAAGTCGGTACAACTCTCAACCAAATGTCATGAATAATGTATGTAAACAATGTGCCTTTCCGCAGATCAGTATGTTGAGTTTAAATTATACTGCATTTCATTTAATGTAAAGTTATTATACTGCTTTTTGGACAATTTTAGATACGTGATTGTGATTAATCCAATGTTATTGTTTGCGAAAGGATAATCGACGATTTTTCCTTGAAAAAGGATGAGCATCTTTCGGTAAATGAAATACTTATTACACTTAGCTTACTTCGAAAGCTGATCTTTGGTGATTAATCTGCACGTAAAACAATGCTGGTTCATAGCATGAACTTTATTTCATTTATTTTGTAGCGTGAAACACATTTCAATGCTCGTTGTATTTGATTTTGTGATGGTGACGGAGGTGACGAAAGCGCAGTATCAATCTACTCACTGAATCGGTATAGGCAAATTTGCTGTAAGTAAGCTGTCCTTCTAAAAATCCTCCTGTTGGAATGAGTTTTGATTACTCATAGTTTTCATATTTCATCAACAGTTTTTATCGTGTTCATGTGTAGAACACGATCGATGAACGTACGAAAGCAGCGTAAAGAAAACGTCAAGGAGACCTCATCTGATCTTGAAAAATATTAATACCTGTCCACCAACGCGTAAGGTGTGTCCGTACGGAAAGCAGGATTATTAATTCACCCTCGCCAGTATGTGCCGGTTGAGCAAATGCAAAAATGAGCACGGTTTTACGGTTGTTCTCCTGTCCGACGCCCGGCGAATGGTTTATTTACGATCCGTTTCTGTTGCTGTTTACGTATCGCATCGGTTACCTTTGCGTCCTTTTTTTTCAACGTGTTTCTATTCCACCCAAGATTACGTGGCGGAATGTTGGAATGTTCCTGCCAACAGCTCATTTCCAACTGCGTAGGCGTTGGCGGTGCTTAGAAATGTGTTTGGTTCAACCGTACGGTAGAGGGTGTTTTGACGGCTCTAGACGCCGGGTGCAAACAGCACTACCAGGTGCGAAATTAGCGTCTACTCACTCACCTGCTGTAGTCGTGTACCGGACGTAAGCAAAAAGCGGAAATTGCTCAAAATTCGCTACAATGTTTTGGTCTTATTTTATACAACAACCGACAGGCAACAGCCGTACCTGACCCTCGCTCAATTTGGTTCGGTGTGACCCCGATCGATGGGTTTTGTTGGTAATGTTCATGTTTTTCTTGGCCAATTTCGGACGAACCATTTGACGTATTGGCGTGCGAACTATTCAGCTTCACCTTGTGCCGGATTGGTTTCGCGATGGTCATTTACAGGCTGACAGACGATCCGATCCGATTGCGCAATCGTAATTGAAATGTGGGTCCCAGCCGAACCGCGGTTACTTATCACAAATGAAAGAGGCGCTACGTGAAGAGGGTGATGAAATTGGGAACTAAATTTAAATCTTTAAAGCCGATCGTTAACTACCTCGTAGGCGCCCATTTTCATTGTTTTAGTTTAGGCCGATAGGTTCCTTGACGCTGTAGATCATCGGTCTCTGTGGTGCGTGTTTTTATTGGCTTTTATCTACGCGTTGCCACATCTTTCATTCAATCAGTTGGCAAAGATTGTGGAATGTTGCACCATGTGTTGCTAATTGAGTGTTTGCTTACTTTAGAGCGTGTGTATTTGTTAGTGCATTTGGTTATATCATGCGAGCAAATTGCGAAACGTAGCAAAGATTAGCGTAGCGTAGACCTATTACGAAATTATTATGCATTGTGTACAAGCGGTTAGAAGCGAATTTATGAAAATCGATTCAACGATTCATGTAGCAGGCGGTGTTATATCGTAGACAAATCACGTAAACAAGTTCAACCACCTGCGGCTTTTCTGTCCATGCGGACGATGTAAAAGAAATTTACAGATTGGGTCGTTCGGTGCCATTTTAATGACATGATCTGCACATCGAAGCCTGACGAGCATATTTCGCTATACGATAGTCAGTCTTTCACTCATACGGGGCCAAAAATGCTTCTGAGCGTCTTTCTCTCGAACGCGATGAAAAGACTATTTGATATGAAGTTGTAATTGATTTCGCTTTATCTAACTAGTCTTAATGTCGGTAGTACAGTGAAAAATATCAGCATAAAACCGATTGGTTAAGAAGGTTTTGGTCTACCATTGGTGGCATTCTGAGACTTTATTTGTCTGTATAGCTAGCTCTGAATATCGAAAATATAATGGTATTAGTCTTGTCAGTCTAGTAACTCCTTATCCGCTTCTAGAAGATTCTTGTAGGACATGTAGTTCCTTTAATATTCTTGAATTTTTGAAGGCTATTTTATGGTGACTTCATGCAATTGAGTTTTATAGTACCAATTCAACTAATAATATACATTCCCTAATGTTTAATCTAATCAAGAACTATTTTAAGACATCAGTTTGATAGTTACCAGATAGTTGTTTAAATGGATTTATTGAATCTGCCCTGAGAATCCTTCAAGACTACTTACTTAAAATAATTTACTACAAATATTATGTCTAATTCTCTACTCATTAATTTCCAAATTTATCACTTGTCATATATCAGTATACTCAATAGTTTAATATTTTTTTCGGTGTATTTTAAAAATGGATTTAAGTGTTTGAGTATTTTATTATATTTTCTCACACTTTAACTTTAATCACACTCCGAAACTTTAATCCCCATTTTTCAACGGTTTACAATAGTTTTTCCCCCCGTATCAGGCGAAATAGAGAAAGAATCAGTAGAACGATCGCCGTTCCGATTGAATACTCGCGCGTGCTGTAGTAGTGTTGTGGGTTAGTAAATGCGTAGTGTGTGTGAGTTTACTTAGTGCAGTGAAAAAAAAAATTACCGTCAAGAATTTCCCCTTCTGGTTAGTGTTAGTGTGTGGGGTGTGTTACTCTACTCCTTCTGAACTGTGAATCTTCGCTCGGCAAGTTTATAGGCCATAGTCCTCCCTTCCTCGTGACCGGCACCACAAGCCGGGTTACCTTTCTCTCCAGGTTTTTTTTTCGTTCTCCTGCACCCCGCTTTCAACTCGCGCATCCTAGGAACCCGTAGGGGTGCTTCTTACGAGTGGCGTCAGCCTTAGAACTGCCGTCAGCATGACGCTGAAAGATGAAATATTGACCGCCGATGTCAAACCCGGTAATGTGTGCTGCCTCTTTTGGTGTCTTGTACCCTCACCCACCTGTCTGAAACGTGTTTATGTCTGTACCTTACACAGTAAACAGTACGGGTGATCTTCACGCCGGGTTAGCTCCGGTCGCATGTCGATGACTAAACAATGATGTGTAGCTGTTCGCACGTGTTTTGTCCACCACCTACTCTATATTCGTCCCTCGTCACTGGGTAATTGTTGACAGGTAGTATCGTCTGCACACACACACACACACATACAAAATAAAGTTCACACACACCCAAGGGCGAAGCGCGAAATACAAAGGAAGAAATAGCTTTCGCGTTGACAAGGTCAAGCGCTTACTGCATGCCGTCCCGTCATGTTTATCTTTTCGACAAACCTTTCCCAGCCGTGAACGAAATTTTCTCCGTTTTCCCAAACGGTCCCCGGGGTTGACATTCCATTCGCTTTCACGGTTCAAGACGGTTCGATTCTTGGCGTGATCTATTTCACCCCTCCCAAGGCACATACGGTGTCGGGCGTGTGTTAAACGGTGTTTAACGCGTGACAAATTTATCTACCCTTACGATACGCTGCATTAATTTTCGGTTGGTAGTTGTTTGGTTGTTTGTTTGTTTTTTTCCAATTCAAAAATGGACCTCAAGATTCAGCGTTAAATGCAGTCCCAGCAGTCTAGTCGTGTGTTTATATGTTTATGCGCAAGGTATGTGCCCTCTTATGTGAATCATATTACAACTACGAGAAGAAACGTATCATGCAGCGATGTGTCAATTAGGTGCATGGTGATTAAATGCGATTGCATCAGAGCGTGCGCAAGTAGGATAGCAGCAGTGAATGTGATACCCCCCCTTATAATTAAAGCCGATGGCCGAGATTTATTGCTTTTTTATTAACACATCCATACGTTTGCCGTCCCGTGATACACTCTGGGAGCCCGTTGCATTGGTGCAAAACGTGATCTTCTAGAGCGTTGTCGTGGTGTATCGCTGTTAACGGCATAAGAAGATGCCTTGGTTGTCCCATGTCAGTTGCAAAATATTTGGCGCGTAAACCGGGCGCCCTGCAAACCTCATTGCAATGCTACCTGTTTTTTTACGATCGGATACACATTACTTTTGTGTTGTGTCTGTTGCATTCAGGGAAAATTATAGTATATAAACAAATGATTGTTTAAATGATTGATGAACAAATGAACTCCTTTGCAGTAGCGTGACATTTAAAGTTATCCAAACGGTTAATATATATATTTTTTTTGCTACCTTTCTTCATGTTAATAATGCAGCATTTGAGTCTGACAAGATGTAAATAATGTGAATTTTACAGTCAAGTTTCATTTGGTTAATTCTTGTATTAAACACCATTCGTTTCCACCGCGATTTTCTTTACTTTTGCCCTCAATATATTGTAGTACAGGGTTTTGTTTTTATTTACAACCCCAACCCTTTCAAAACTCTCTGTTCTCATGGTTCAGCAATCAACTGACTTAAATCAACACTCAAACCTGCCGTTTCACTAAACCATCATTTGCAAAGCTGTTTACCCAGGCTGAGGATCGTTAACTTTTACGATCCATAACCGATCCTGGCTCGTTGTCATCGTGTTTGTGTATCCACACATCTGTGTTTTTCTCCCCATTTCCCAGCCGCACGACCGTTTCGCTCCCACCCCACGATAGAGAAATAACTCAAAACGTTCATGTACGATCAATTCTCGGCCCGGTTAACACCTTTTCGTCGAGTGTTTGAAGTGTTTCCGTTTTATGTGATGTGATGTAAAGAAATTCGTAGAGAAAAAAAAACGCGATTTTAAAACGTGATTGTGGCGATTGAAGCGGGCAAAGCTGTAAAACCCACACACAAAAAACAGTGAACCCTTCTGTTGACTAAACGCAAACACCGCTACTAATGGTTAATTTTAAATGTTTTCACGTGAACTGTGGTACGATCGTAAATAATTGCGAAATAATAATGAAGTCATTAAACCACTCAAGCTCCCGAACTGGAAAAAAAACTCTTTGTTTAAATGTATTTCATGTGAACTAAGTATTTGTTTACAGTGGTGGACGATTTGTTAAGCGTGTTTACTGCTTGGTGAATATTGCTGTTATTTAATTTATATCTTTTGCATCTTTCCCACCTGCCTGCGGTGTGCTGAAACAGACTTCGGCGTGTCCTATAGCAAGGAAGACATCCTTCTACCGTCGAAACGCCAACACCGCGCTCCTCAGGCGCCACCAGCCGACCCGGTACCCGCAACACAGCCCTCCCAGCATCGTTCCCGGGAGCCCGATTGTGTTGCGGCCCATCGTCCTGAGTCACAGCGACTGGCGACGAGGCCGATCTATCACTACCGTCCATGCAACACGACGTCCTCTGGGCTGCGCTACTCCAACGATCCCAACGAATCCGACGACGATAACCCTAGCGAGGGATTTAAGGTAAGTGCGGTTGCTTCACGTGTCGATTTGAACGCTGAAAGCTGTTTATTTATTGCCCTTTTGGACCGATACCAATGGTACTAACCATTTCGCTGCGCTGAGTGGGAGAATTTTTTTTGAACATTTTCAAATTTGATACATTGCCGTAGGTCCCATCGGGACGGACCTTTCAGAAGTCATCTTTGTGCGGCGCCAAAAATGAAATTGCTGCCCGAACGCGGTGAACGCAATTAAACAATTTTCACATTCTTTTCTCACACTTCCGTTCGTACCGTTGGCCGTGGCATCCGCTTTCCGTGCGGCTTTCCGTGCTGGCAGTCTGCCGGTAACCCGTGTGGGGTGTTGATATAGATGGGTGTTTTTAAAAATAAATTATCTTACGCTTCGTGGGAAATTTCATACCGTGTGATGTGTGCGGCAAACGCATACAGTAAATAAAATGAAGAAAAAAAATGGTACGTTCAACCAAAACATCAAAACCACGTCGATTCGTAGCGATACAAGTTTGAGCGCAAGAAAGATTTGGTACGAAGTGTTGCGCCCTCTAGTGGTGGGGGTTTAAAGTTGAACTTTCAAAGTTGGAGTGACGCTGAAAGCGCCATCTAGTAGTATTTTTCCAATCATTGTTGGAACAGAGGGCGAGTTGAAAAGTTCCTTTTATTGGTGATCATGAAGATACGCTGAAAATGATTGATAGTAAATATGCTTTTTTTATTTGTATTCTAGAAGTAAAATACACATTTCTGGATAAAATTAAATCTTTTATTAAGTACTCTTGTTACCAACAACCATGCGTCTCCATGACGTATTTTTTCAACATAAAAATAATCTGTAAATGGGATAATACTTATTGTACTAATAATACATTTATCACAATTATAAGAATCACTATCATACATTGAATATATTAATGTTTTTTTTTAAACAGTATTTAAATCGTCACTCGAATTTCTGTATTTTTGATATTAGATTTAAGAGTACCTAAATAAATATTTGCCACAGCTCATATGATTTGAAATGTGTAAACCCGGAGGCATTGAAATCCATCGCCAGCGTAAGCATTATGCGGGAAATATTAAATCATTTATGCCTCGTCACATTTTACGCGTAGCGTTTAGAAGGGCCTGCCATGAATCAGTCGGGACGACAAGATTACTTTCGAGAGTGGATTTACTGTTCAAACACTTAGACCGCTCCGGGTGACGGATAAAGTCCAACTGCATCCACCCTCAAGAAGATCAACGTGCGATTAAGACGTTCGTTTGCATTCTGCCGACAAGCGACACGTAGGAACGTGAATATGACGCAGGTGCAAAACGTTGAGTAGGCGTTGGTATAAAAGCGAATGAATTCTGCTGCGTTGCTTCATACCATGCGAATTACAATGCGAAAATACGTATGATTATGCATAGGGCTTGTTGTAAAACAGTTCAAAACAAATGATTGTACTTCAGAACTTCATGTTTTATTTCATCCCTATCGCCATAAATCAATTTTTCAGTTATTTTTTTACCATTATAAATCATAAACAAGATCATTTTACTGCTGTTTGATTAATAAGCTTTGTCCCTGTCGGAGTGGGCATAACGTTTGTCACACCGAACACAACTCAGCGATTAAATAAGTTACACGTCAGACACGAATTCAAACAACGTTTCCTGACTCACGCCTCGCGAAATGGAGGCGCATGGTAGCTTGTAGAAATTATTTCTTTCGCTACGGCTGAAAACAACGTTCCCGGGCAAAAAGAACACATTCCTTGTTTCGTTTTGCAAGCAAACAAAAAAATAACAGTGTTTCCGTACATTCTTCAGTGGTAAATTGACCGCCAAAAAAGATGATGCGCTGATGCATTCGCGCCAAAGCCGGTTTTCCTTTCCACACAAAGTTGATCCACTGCCAGACACCCGCGCTTGGCGGCAGATCATTTCACCTTTCATTGCGGGGTGAGCAAAAGGCGAGAATGGCCCATCGCTATGATGCATGCCAGATGTGCAACCCGACCCGATTCGGCCGGACGAACACAAACGGCAGCATACCGTGCCAAAAATGGATTCATGCTGTATGCTTTGTGTTGGGTTCCGTTCAGCGCAAAACCCGTTCGACCGAATCATTGTGCAGCATACGGCAGTCGGCTGTCTGCGGAAATAGGTGTACGAAAAATGTTTGTTTTGCAGCAAACAGTTCTCCCGCGTTTTGATACGCTCATGCCATGCCTTCCCTTTGTGCAACGGTCAAGGTCTATTTGCAGTAAAGCAAAACAAAAGAAAAGGAAGCAAAAAAGAAGGATCACGAGAAAATGAAAACATTCCACTGATGGTGGTTTGTTTACCGGGTTGACGCATCCTTAATGAGCAATTTTTATTAAACTTCGTCTCAAGTTGCAATCAAATTGCGGTAATTTAGCACCTACCGATGGAATATTCCTTGCGCTAATGTTGCTCATTAGTCCGCAAGTTAAAGCGCAGAAAAATTAAAGCCGACGTGTACAGCAAGACGCGTGTAGGGAATTTAAACCTCAAACAACCACTGTTATTCAAAAGCCGATGCACTCTCGCACATTCCACTGCTTCCGCGATTGCACTTAATCCAACCCATCTCATCTGTCAGTCCGACTTTACGGACAGCAGTCCGTATGCATTGATGCGCTCCATCAGCGTCGGGACCGGTTGCACACGCCGCCTGCAACGGGCATTAATTTACGCTGCTGTCAGTTCCGGGAGTGGCAAGTGTCGACCGGGCGTCGTGCATCGTGGGTACGGAAAAATCCTACCAGATAGATGGCAAACTGTCAAATAACATCCATCAGTCGTCGTCTCGCAGTTCCGGTGCGGTTGTGAGCGGTTCAGTTTCCGTTTTTAAAACTTTTTCCTCATCTTAAAAAATGCGGTTGACCTTTGCGTCGTGGAACCTTGATCGAGTTCATGATCTTTCGCTGATGTGGATGAGGATCCGGGGGCTGCGACATACGTAAATCAATCGACGTGGATCGTAACCCGATACGAACGGTTTACGACACGTGGCACCGCAAAAAAAAAGTGAAGCTCAACCTGAAATCGAAACCGGAACTAACCAAGATCATTTATCTTTCCCCGTGCGATGGTTCATTTAACACCGCAGGAAGCTGACGTCTTTGCCAAGTTCACCGGCATATACGCTTTAAAAGCGAAAACGTACAGTTTGCCATCGTTCCAAGCGCAATTGGCATATTTTTTGGGTGAAACGATTTGCAGGATGAACCACTTCTCGGTGATCATTAATCACACCGGCACGCTAACGATTATGGTGTGATCTTTCTCCACACCCATTTAGACGACAGATGAATGGCGATCGTTCGTATCGGTGCGGTGTTATTGGCTACTACCGAGCGTATTTGCCGCAATCGGATTTAACGCTTAAGATGATAAGGTGACAGATTTATTAATCCTGTTCAATGTTTATTACCTTATTGACTTTGTTTTCGATGCATCGAAAAACATGAATCATTTGGTGAATTGAAACGTAAATTTACAGTTTTGTTTGCGTTGATTCAAAGCTGTAGGCGTTCATAAATCCAGAAAATAGATAAAATTTTCCATGAAGTAAATTTAATGGAAAAAAGTACTTTATCAACAATTTTATTGTGATCGTTAAATTGTAAGAGTGCTCTATATGTTTACGAGTGTCTTGTGTCTCGTACTAACCGCGCCTGAAAGTATGCAATATTCCAACTTAGAGTCACAGTTAAGGTAAATTTGTAAATTTGTTCAAAAGTTGATTTCGGTTTGAAAAAAGAATATATCAAAGAATTTCCTTCGATATTTCTTAATTTAAATGTGCTAATTTGTAAACCAATTGCATAATTTTAGGCGTACCAGGAAATGTTTTTGTTTTATATTAGCTTCTTTTTTATCTCTTACGTTACGCGTTTTATGACTTTCCAATGAAATTCACCCAACAAAATACAATTCTTTACCCACTGCATAAGGCAATTCATGCATTTCCACCCCCCATGTTCTCTTCATTTACGTCCGTTTTCCTTTGAAAAAAAAAATCATAACTGACAGCTTTCGAATCACCCACCTACAAAGAACCTCCACAACTGGTGATGTTTGAGTTTGATTAATTTCGCGCTTGTGGATCGTTCCCGGGTTCCTGTCGGTGTCTGTGAACAAGGCTACCCGTCATGTTTTACACTGCACTTCGTACCAGCAAAGGCAAACAAGAATAATGTGTGACATTTCGCGGAAGTCGCTTTGAAGCGATCCTCTCTTTCTTCTGTCACCCATTCAGCGGTCGCTAACGTCTTGATTCTTCCTTACGGGTAGGTAAGTTGCCTGCTAATTGGAATTACCAGTTGGATTGAATCATTGATGAGCAGAAGGATTGTACTTGACGTACAAAAACAAAACGTTAACAAGACTTTCCCCAAAACCAAACCAAGGTCGAATCATCGAACTCTGTCTGTCCGTCTGCAGTGATTATTCGTTGTCAATCATACCCATTTCAATCACGATTTGGTGTAAAAATCATCCATTTAAACTGTGAATGATTAATCACAGAATGCGGTACTCAATTCTCAGACAAGACCGATTTTTTTTTTCACTCAGCAAAACCATCGTTGTTTACAAACAAACCCCCGTTTTCTTTCCAACATGGTTCCAGTTTGTTCGTTTGTACGATCATGAACATTCGGACACTTCCTTTGCTTACATTTTGCAAAATGGAGATACAAACCACATTCCACGTGTTTGCGGGCGGGGGTAGAGTGTCTTTTTTTTTCCCCCACAAAAACACACGATCAAGCGCGTTTCGTTACTCGCATCGCGTGAATGAGGTTAATAAACGGGTTGAGGTTTGCAGTACGACACCAGCTTGCTCGGCGATGTGCTGCGTAACAAATTGTATAGCAAGAAGTGACACATAGAAAAAAACCAACCCTCGAGGACGGCAATCATCATCTATCATGGTCCAATTTACGGTCGCAATCTGGTCCGGTGGTAATTTTTACACCTTCGCAAACTTCGCAAAACCATAGCACAGGCACTGTCTCATTAGACGTTGGAGGCAGAATAATCGGGACACCGCTTTCACCTGTGCTAGCGTTTGGTGGGTGAGCTGAAAAATGACCAGCTGGTGGTGGAACATCTAAGAACTTGGGGTGTGTTAGACGAGAGAACACGAACTCGTTGCTCTTCGGGGAGAAAAAAGAACCCGATGAGCGATGAGTCACTGCTCCCGCGTTCGGTTCCCAAGCGATCGCGTGATCTTGAAGCAGGAAATCCCACCATATCCCACGAGGATCAACGGACCGACACGCTCTCGCAGTTGGTGCACACTCTCATCCCGCGCTTGGTTCTCTCGCTTGCCGTTGTGTGCCGAGCGTTGCATCTTTGCTCCGTTGGAAAGGAAGGTTGGCGAGAAGCAGTTGGCCTGGGCAGCACGGGGGCAAGGTTTTGATATATTTAAATAAACGATCCCACCTTGTGAGAGCACGCACGCACGAGTTTCCCAGTCAGTCAGTTCGAGACGGTTGGTCGGTCCGGACCCGTTCAAACCAAAGCAAAGCCCCGGCAGGAGTGTAAGCAGCGCAAAGCAATGTTCTCGCCGTGCGTGATCCCAAGCGTGAATGGTTAAGAGGCGAAAACGCACGTGATACAACAGTTAAATTATTTAGAGTTTCGATATATATATGTGATAAAAAAGGGGGAAAAAAGCGAAGTGCAATCAGCAAGGCTAGTGCAAATGTAGAGGAAAGAAAAACGGCGCTGTGACACAACGAAAAAAATGACCGACGCGTTACACCATCCTGTCACGCAGTGCCGAGAGCGTTAATTGCAAGTGACATAAGTGAAACAAACAAACAAAAAAAAAACGACAGCAAAAGAACACCTACCTCCTACAACTTATTGGCAAAATACAAGTGAAAGCCTCACCGGTGGAGGGCTTCAATAGGCGGGGTTCGGCAGAGCTGCCACCGTCTTGGTCAGACGACGCAAAGTGGGCAAGAATTTAAGATATTTTTAGCAGCGAGAAGAAAAAGAAACAAGCAATAGGAAGGTACTTCCCGCACTCCATCTTTTCGGTTGGTGAATTATTCGGCAAACCGGTGGTGTTGTGTATTGGCCTGTGTGTTATTTCACTGCCACGAACCGCTCTTGAAGAAAAAAAAAGCCGCAGAAACCGAAACAACCACCAGCAAAAGTCACGAAACATCCATCAAATTAGTGGATCATTCGGACCATTCTTCGCGGCGAAGGCACCAGAACCAGCGCTAAATGCCAACAGGACACACGCAGATTACGCTACGTTTCGCAGCCATTTTGGCATTTTCACGTGTGTGACGGGAAACGGGTTGGGAAGTGCAACGCACCAGACGGGAGCGGTGCGGTGGATGCATAAGGGCGGACCGAAAATAAACCTATTCCGGCCACCGCATTGCGTTACGCATCGACTTACGCAGCAACGTTCGTGTCTTTTTTCCCGCGTGGTGGGAGAAAAAAAACTTCCCAAATTCTGACTCACGTGTTTGCACGAGTGTGTGTGTGTGTGAAGGAACTGTGAAGAAATCTCAACATCATTTTTTGGGCACGGAAACACTGCGGGTTTCCGGAGAAGATAAATTTTCCTGCGGGAAAGTTACGGTGAAAGTGATTGGTGCTATTTTCGGAACCTGTTTGATGCAGTGATTTTGGCTGTGAGCTACTGTTTGGAAGCACCCGGAATGCAAGACTGCTAAGCGCGGGACACCGATCGTACTTGTATCACGCGTTGCCACTTTCGGGACACAAAAACAAAAAAAAAAAAAAACGACCCGGCCGCACCATGTCGTTCTGTCGCATCACGGGCAAATGTCGGTCGCTGCCGAAGCCCAACTACTTCCCGATGCTGCCACCAATCTCACCGGCGGCAGCGAAGCGTTTCTGTCGCGTGACGGGCAAATCGTACGGGTTGCCCTCGCACCACTTCATCCCGGTGACGCTCGTGAAGCGGTCGGCCGGCGCGGACCGGTGCCGGGTGACGAACGTGTCGGCGGAGCTCGAACCGCACCACTACCAACCGGGCGCGTACGGTAACCGGCGGCACGAGGTGCTGTGTGCGTTCCGCTACGTGCTGCCCGTGCTGGACGACAGCGATGAGGCGCAGCGTAATCTGACCACCATCCTGCAGCAGAAGACGAAACCGCTCGAACAGAGCCTGTACGTGTACCGGGTGGATGAGCGTAGCTTTGGGCTCGTTTTCCCGGCACGCCTCGAGGCGGCCGTCCGCGACGGGGACGTGCGGGACGTCATGCTGGCGAAAGAGTCCGACAAACTGCTGATCAAGCTGCGCAAGGGCAACAGTGTGAGCGTACCGCTGCAGAGCTTCGAGCACACGGCGCCCGAGTCCGGCGCACTGTACGAGGGCGAGGGCCCGCGGGAGGAGGTGCTTAAGCGGAGGGAAAAGGAGGACGCAAAGCGCCCGAAACCGAAACCCAAATCGAACCTCTCCAGCATAGCGAACATCTTCGAGAGCAAGGAACGCGTCGAGGAGGAACAGATCGAGCAGGAGCAGCGGTTCATTGAGGAGCACCGCGAGAAGGCGGTTCGGCTCGCAGCGGAACGGCGCGAGCGGCAGCGGGCGGAGAAGCTGCAGGCACTCCGGTTGAATGAGCACCTGCTCGAGCAGGACCCGGAACTGGGCGATCTGGTCAAACCGCTGATCGAATCGTGGGACTGGAGCACACTCGAGCGCGAAGCGGCGGACCGGAATGCGGAACGGGAGGGTGTGCGCAGTACGGTCACGGCCCTACCGAAACCGCTCAACGTACTCCCGGTGGTGATCACCGCACGGAAGCTGCTGGTGGATGAAGCGCAGCTCGAGCACTGTTCCGGCCTGGAGGCGGCCTCGTACGTTGGCACAATCACCCCCGCCCGGGTAGAGTTGAAGCCGGAACGGGGGGCAGCAATCGGGGCACTAACGCCCGACATGCTCGGTCAACTTGCCCTGCTGGAGGAACGCCTCGGACCATCGGCTGAGCTGCTGCCCCATCTGGACGATCTGGCCTCGGTCATGACGCACCTGAGCCAGGCCCAACCGATCGAGGTGGATGGAGTGCCCGGCGTGAAGCTGATCGTAAACCATCAACCCGTATTCGTCCCCGGGCAGATGGTGATGGTCGGCGGTAAGCCAACCTTCGTACCGGGTCAATCGCTGCCCAGCTCGGCCGGTGCTTCCGGTGAGCTCGAGTTCATACCCGGCGTCACCATTACCGGGCAGGACGGTGCGATCCAATTCATCCCCGGCGAGGTAACGACGGTCCGTGCGGGAAAGCACCCCACGGCCACCTTCGTCGCGGGCAAGGCGATCGCCGGGCAAGGGTTCGTGTGTGGCCAGGTGCTGTCGGTGAACGGTGAGCCACGCTTCGTGCAGGGACAGACGATTGTAACGCCCGAGGGGGTGAGCAAGTTCATTGCGGGCGTGGTGGACGAACGGACGGGGCAGTTCGTTCCGGGCCAACCGATCGAAACGCCGGACGGGTTGCGGTTCGTGCCGGGACAGACAATCACCGTGCAGGGTCGGGAACGGTTCATCCCCGGCCAGAACGTGCCGAACCCGGACGGCCACGGTGAGCTAGTGTTCGTGCCTGGACAGACGGTTGCCATCGCCGGGGGGAAGGATCGTTTCGTGCCCGGTAAAACGATCGTCACCGCGGAAGGGGCGAGGTTTGTGCCGGGCCAGTACGCCGGGGACGCGTTCGTGCCCGGCATCGTTGATGGCAGTGGCCGATTCGTGCCGGGCGTTAACATCGAAACGAAGGAGGGTTCGAAGTTCGTCGAGGGACAGATCGTGCACACGAAGCACGGCGATGTGTTCATGCCCGGTACTACGACGATCGGACCGGCCGGTGGCGTGTCGTTCGCGTTGGCTTCCACGATCGATGCGGTGCGGTTCAGCGAGGCATCGCCGGTTGGCATGGTGGTGGACGGTGAGCGGCTGGCAATCGAAGAACCGTCGCTGTGTGTGTTTGGCCATCTGGTGCAGAACGACGTCGGGGTGGAGTTCTACCCCGAACGTATCGGGCGGGAGCATCTCCCGGCGGGCAAGGTGGTACCGGGCAAGCTGGTAAAGCAACTCGCCGAATCGAAGTTCATACCCGGCATCAAGACGGCAGATGACGGGTTCATCCCGGGACAGGTGGTGCTAACCGACCGGGGCGAACAGTTCGTCCCCGGCCAGGTGATTGAGACGTCCGAGGGCATGAAGTTCGTACCGGGGCAGATCATCGAGACGAAGAGTGGGCCCAAGTTTGTACCGGGTCAGACGATGGAAACGCCGGACGGGCCACGGTTTGTGCCGGGCCAGATCATCAATACGCGCGTCGGACCAACCTTCATCCCGGGGCAGGTGATCAGCACCGACGACGACGGGGAAAAGTTCGTGCCGGGCCAGATCGTCGACACGGACGACGGACCCCGGTTCGTGCCGGGTCGCGTGGTGGAATCGGAGAATCGCGTCACCTTCATCCCGGGCCGCATCGTCCAGACCGCCGACGGGCCACGGTTCGTAGCGCCGGATCTGAAAGACAACGAGGACGGTGATGAAGAGTTCTCGGTGCAGAGTTTCACCGTAACGCCGGAGGAGCTGAAGCTGCTGAAACCGAGCCAACCGGCATACGGCGGAGCGGTTTCGGGCGAGAGCACGCTTGTCGTTAGTTTGGATAGCACGATCCTGCAGAGCCTGGCACAGTCGGGAATGCCCATCGGACGTCAGGTGGAAGCGTCCGCCGTGGATTACGTACTCGAAAGCACGAAGGAACGCAAGGCTTTGCAGCAGTTCCTGGCCGAGAACAGTCTGCCCGGTGCGAAGCTGGACGTGCTGGAGAGCATCTTCGATGGGTTGAAACAGGTCTGCCGGAAGGTGGACCGCGAATCGCTCCAGTACAGCGATGCACACGCACCGAAGGATGAGACGGTGTGCAATGGGTCGATCGGCGCTGTGGAAGCGCTTGCCTCCAGCCTGGCCACAATCCTCAGCGAAGCGCACGGGTCGGACGCTAACGCACCCGAGCGGTCGATGTACGAGATGATCGCGGAAGCGATCAAGGCCTCGACGGGCGAATACACGGTGGAGGAACTGCAACACATCATCCAGTCGCCGGAAGCAGTCGACTATCTGTTCGGCGCTGTTAATCGTACGATCGTCAAGCACAACATCGATCACAAGCTGCGCACGCTGACGGCACTGATGGAGGAGGACCCGGTGGGCGAAGATACCGCACCGGGTGCGGGATCGCTCCCGACGGGTGCCATCGAAGAGTTCTGTGAGCTGCTCGACAACGGTGGAATGTCTGAGGCGTTCGTAAATCTGCTCAAAAAAGACGAAAACCTGTTCAAATCCATCGTTACCAGCCTGAAGAGTTCGGGCGTGGTGGAGGACAGTGTGAACATCTCGGAGATACTGCAAACGGCGCTGGTCGATAGCATTCAGGAGCGGGCCCAGGCCGCACTGGTCGAGCTCGTTGAAGATCCCCGGTCGCATGACGCATTACGCACGCTGCTCCGTAAGTCGGAAGGGCTGGCGCACGCCCTCGGCCACGCCAAGGAGGCAGAGGCATTGCAGTACCTGCTGACACATCCGGCGGCATTGCGTGATCTCCACAAGGAGGATGAACTGTTCACCATCATCAATCGGGTGCTGATCATGGAGCAGTTGGCGGAAGATGACGACGAGTATCGGGAGCTGATGGATGGGCTCGAGCGAACACCAGCCCACGCTACCAAGAGTGATAAGCTGCGGGAGCTCATACGGCAGAGTGGAGCGTTGTCGCATGCGCCCGCCCGGCGCCCCGTGATCGAGTCTTCCCGCGACGTGCCGCTCTCGCTGTTCTACACCAACAACCAGCTGGCGATCGAGGAGTTCTTCCTGAAGAGTGGCCAAAACCAGCGGCACCAGTACCCGAAGGCGTTCCTCATCATCAAGCGTGGCATACAGGCGGTGATACCGCGGGAGTCGAGCCACGAAGTGCTGGCGGGCAAGATCGCCTACACCGTGCTGGACGAGGACGGTATCCGTCACTTCCAGCCGATGAATGTGCTGTCCGCGTTGCGCCTCACGCCCAAGTTCCTGCACCGGTTTTCGATGTACAGCTGCGAGGTGCAGGAGGAACCGGACTACGAAACGCTCAGCAGCAGCGGCAGCAGCAGCCACGATGCGTTGGACAAGGTGGACGAGGCGGCATACTTCTATCGACCGCTGGCACGAAGAGGGTCGCTGCGTGTACCACCGGCCACCGCACCGGCCAATGGCGCTGCCCGGAAGGTCGAGCGTCAGGAATCGTTCAGTCCTCGGCTGATAGCACGCAAACTTCCGCCCATCAACGGGTATCATCCGGCAGGTTCGTTGCCACCGCTGCAACCGCTCTACCAACCGCTACACACCTTCCCCACCGTCATCACCCACCACCAGCAGCTTCAGCAGCCTGTACCGCCCCGGCAGCACCAACAGCAGCAGCAGTACCAACATCATCACACCCAGCATTACCACCCGGCAGCAATGGCAGACAATGTTAAGGTAGGTTCGCCGGTCTCAGTTCCTTGGCTTCCGACGGATAGGCCCACCCTGTGAAGCCGCGTTTGCTTTTCGGTAGCCTCGCCTGGGAAGGGCAAATAAAGCGGCACACTAATTATAGACGACATCGAGCGGCCAAATAATCAGTTTGAAGGACAACCGACATGACGGTTGACATTTCTTGTGTGCTTCGGGGCTGGCGAACGGTGCGCAGTCAGAAGAAGATGGGTATAGACGAGTTGCGTTGAGATGTTCCTTCCTTCGTGAATGGTTTGTTTTCGTAGATTAATCTTCACAAAAAATACACACAAACACCCACGATCGTGGTCGCGTTGGCGTACGAAACATGTTGTTTTCCATAAAGATGATAACATCTTGTCAACGGTTAGTCTCCATTTGCTAGCGCACTGTTATAAATGAGTTAAGAATTGCCCGAAACTCTGTCTCACTCGGTGCTCGTTAGGGGCGCATCAGTGGAGAATACGGATGACCAACATTCCACTGGATATGCTTCTAGATCTCGGAACTTCCAACTGAGCACTACACTAAGAACGATTAGAACTCAGCCCTTTCAATGTGCTGTGGAGCTGAGGCTAATCCTGAAGAAGTCATCGGTGTGATAATGGCAAACAAGGGATGTCGATTTGTGGTACCGTTCGTACCGCACTACAGAGGTGAAGAGCTAGAGGAGATGTCTATTTTTACCGCTTCAGTTACTGCTTACAACGAACGACACACACGAGCGGAATCTTATGCTTCGGTCTGAGTTCCCTAGCGAAGACGCATCTCAACGCAAGAAAAATCGTCAGCCATGTTCGTTATGGTAATGGATCATCATGTGCGAACCGTTCCCCGACCTCGAGATGGATCGTCTATAAATAGTGTGCTTAATAAGGGTATATGCTTACCGTTGCCGAATTGATCGATTCGACCGGACTCAAACCCGGGGGGGACGAGACATCAGGGCACTGCAGAGAGCTAGCGTAGCCCATTATCATTTTCCCGTGTTTACTGCGCTGTATGCGCCTGGATAATTGCTGATTGTGTGCAGTGTCTGTCTCCGTTGAGTCTGTCGGTCGGTCGCTGTCTTGCTCGGGGTATTAATTGCGAAGAAGCATCATCGTCGCATGTAATGGAACATCTGCTAATCGTTAGAAGCAGACACCACTCGTTCGCTCACTCACACACAAACTCTTTCTCCCTCTCTCTCTGTCAATTCGTTTTAGCAGACTCTACCGATGGCAATGAGGATAGCGATCAAGGCCTCGCTTGCGCAAGGCCGCGAACCATCGACCTGCTATCGCTCCAACAGCCGGGACTCGATCCATCGAACGTCATCCCGCACCAGCGTACCCGACTGGAGCTGGAAGTGATGTGTGGTGGTGCATTCGTCGACTGGCTGTCATGACAGCTGTCAACGCAACACAACTTTAGATCGCCTTTTTTTTCGTTAATGATTAGTTAGTTAGATGATAAGAACCATGCGAAGAAAAAAAAAAAACAAAACCAAAAACCCGTCCTGAAGCTGAACTGAACCCGTAACGGCAATGTGCACCCACTTGTACTGGCCAAGTGAAACTGTAAATTACGCCAAATAAACCTCTGTATCTGTGTGGAGAGAGAACAAAAAAAAAAAACGCTTCCAACCCACCATCGGCAGTACGTCAGTCCAAAACCCCGTACGTGTACGTGATATATCACACGCCCGGCCCGGGTTGCTTTGGTGCTGACGTTTTGCAGTTTCGATACGGCACGGTGCAACGGAATACAAAACCCGGCGACCTAATATTTCATCTTCCCTCCCGGGCACGTACATTCGATACTCTGCAAACGGTAATTAGTCAACGGTATGGAGACGTTTAAAGCCGTACCGCCGTGCGTAAATCATGCGCCGGCAGCTTGGGGGCGCCTTGGATAGGCTGGGAACAACCACTCATCTGTCTGCACCGCATATTGTGTCCGCGGTGCTCCCGCAATGCTAATGGACTGTGGCAGAGTGTGCGGCAGTTCACTGGAGGTGTACAAAACGGCCGCGCAAGGTCACTTGGATACTTGATCAAACGTCAGCATTTCTAGAGGATATCTTTAGGAACGGCTACGGTCGTAAGGTTTTCCAGTAATGTTGTTATTTGCTCCAAGTCATTCCCTGATGGCGTTGGAAATGGTGCTCAAAACGTAAGAACCACTTTTGCGCTTGACCCACATCCGTCTTCTAACCACCGAACGGTGTTCGGGTTATGCAATCTGGAGCAGAACACGAACAGACAAACATCTGCCTCCCTGTTTGTTGATGGATTACCTCTTTGAAGATGTTGTCTGTGTATGCGCCAACAGAGAGATCTCCATATTTTCAATTTCCGCGAATGGATTTCAACTGCAAACTGTTTGTTATTCTTACACGCAGAGTGTACCAGCTGCAGAGTTTATCGAATTCTTCCATGGCTCCATCTCAGCAAATGGAGGAACTTGGTCGTCTAATTCTTCCAAAAACGCTTAATCTTAGCTGCGTCTGCTTGCAGGCGTTGCCTCCACAGCACGACACGGAAGTCCACCGTTGGTGTGTAAATAGCGCTTTGCTGTTTCATTAGCTCTCATTAGACGATCCGCTTTGGCCGGTACCCAAATTGGCTCATGTGTCACTCACCTCACCGCGTGATGATGAAGATGACGAAGATGACACGTTGGTCGGGTTCACCTGCTCACCCAGTGCAAGTGGAAGTGTCCTATTAGCGGATTAGCGATTACCAAACCGTGCCACCGTGAACAACCCGTGTAGCTGTTGTGTGTTGCTGGCCTGTTTGCCGGTGCGTCTTGTGCTGCCCAAAGCCACGCGTTGCGTGTCCCGACCACTCGCGCAGCGGTCCGGTTCGGTTCGGTTGCATAATTCTTAAAATAGATTAGTCCGCTTCGTTCTTCTTCATCGGTTTGCAACACGTACTGGTACGCACGCGGCAAAACGCATCAATCGTTTGTACAGGGTGTTTCGGCAACTGTCGACACTGAAACAATATAAAGTAGAGTATTTTTATTTGTCAGTACATATAGTCAAAATGGCAGTATATTACACACTATTTGGAGTACTGTATTGTACCTTCTCACAAATTTAATCAATAATATTCTTTCTGATTATGGATATACAGGGTTTAACAGTCCTGTAAACAACTGTCCACATGATTATAACAACTGACTCTTTGACTAGACACCTGTCACTGTCTACCACTTGTACACACGCCAGATGGTGCAAGCTACTATGTCCAATTGAATGTCACAATAGTCAACTTCTTTTGAACAATTGTCATCTTCGCCATTTCGGCTACATGTTTATCATGTATATGCACATGTATACCTAACTTTTTCCGATTTTTTAATTTATGATATAGAGGTGAGTTCTGCGATTTCCATTTGAGCTTTCAATTGGCTTTTATTTACAGTCATTTAGTATTAAAATTCAATTTTCGCAAAAAAATTCGCAGAACTTACCTCTATTGAAATTGAGCATTCGGGAAAAGCTAGCAATACATGCTCATGTACATGATAAAGATATATCCTAAATGGCGTAAATGACAGTTGTTCAATTGAAATTTACTATTATGATATTCAATTGGACAGAGTAGCTTATTCTAAACTCTGTAATTCTGTCGGTCTTGTCTACTAAGAAGTCTTGTATTGTGGGTCTTGTAGTCTTGTCTTGTATTCCATTATATCAAAATCAGGAAACAGAGCAATTTAAGATTCCTCGATGAGGAATTTAACGAAGTACAACCCAATAACACGTAAAGTCTAAAAATCACTAACTACTACAGATACACCCTGTGCCAGCCACGTGTTGACAAATGGAACACTCCACCTCGTTCAGGTGCTCCAAAATGTCCGCGGACTCCCCGAGTTCGTAATGCATGGAAGGTGTAAACCTGCATTACGTTGGACAGGTTTGTGATTTACTGGAGGTCGTTCACCACACACCACCCGCACGGGTAGAATGAACTTCCCACCATCAACCATTTTGCTATATATATATTTCATCTTTGTTCCATGACACCTTCGCTTTTGTACAACATACCGCCCATTCTATTCACGCTTCTGGAAAAGCTCCTCGACTCGCCAAACAAACGGATATGACGTTTGCGCCGTACGGGAAGCAGCAAATTGCACACTGCTGACGGACATAATGAGGCATACGGCACACAACCCATTCTTCATCGCTTTGCGTAGGAGCGCTGGCCAATTCGGCTCTGAGGATTTTTGTCTGCAAAAGTGTTTTCGCATGTTCTCGCCAAGCGGCTCACATTCGCTAGCAGATGTTTTATTGTTCAGATCGAGGGGTGTGTTTGAGAAGGGAGTGGCAGCGACCGAGCACATCATCGTTTGGCGGCGGGTCACTACTACCCGTGCTTGACGTCATGGCAGGGGCGGTACATTCAGCACGTGGTGCGAAAAATGTAACCAATAATGAGCTCCAGATGGGAGTGCCCGATGGTACGGGAATCGGTAGATCGAAATGAACGATAGGAAAATATGGTGATCGCCGAACGAGTTCTTTGACTTAGATTTAATGTTCCACGGGGGTATTGCGGTGATCGTGCGTATGGCGCTAATGGTTGCCGCGGGTTAGCTAGCAATACAACATCCATTCAAGCCACCACCTGATGGGCCGGAAATTCTAAAAATATTTTAACAAAATGTGGCCTCCATTGACCTGTGTGCCATGACAGTTCAGCCATAGCTTTCGCTGATTTAGACCACGATACAGATGATGAACGGCAGGGGTTTCGTGCAGGGAACGTTTTTCTTTTTTTTGTTTTGCAGATGCAAGGGAAAGAACTTAGACACGTAGATGACAGTTCAACCGCCTATAAATCATATTCCAAGGTGGAAAAACTCGTCTAAATTATCTTCTATCTGTTGTGAAGTTGCTGAAATGTGGAGCACACTTTGGTACTTTAGCTGCTTTTCTCTTCTTATCTAACGACCCCGCTATCGGAATAGTCCAAATGGTACGAACAATTTTATGTTTAAAAGTTTTCCTTTCCAGAGATTTATTTTCATGACCAAAACTACATTTCCAATACAGATTTTCTATTCTCACGACCTGATTTTATTAACGCTCGTAGCTACTTATTATGTATTATTGCTAATTTATAAGTCAACTTCAGCATCAAGATGATCACAATGATCGAAAGACCATTTGCGGTGGACGTGAAGCCATAAAACTATTTCAATCCAAAACAGCAATTAATTTCATCGTTTCGTCGATTGCCACAAAACAAAAACAAACCCGTCACTGGCATTCTGCCCCGCAAAACGAAGGTGACTCAATCTCGGCTCCACGGTTTTTTTTATGGGGGGAAAGCTCGTTTTTTATTCATGCTCGCGATGTTATTTACATTTTTCCCACCTCCCCCCGCATTTTTTTTTCATTCCACTTACCATTCCCCGCTTTCCAAACACGCGAGCCAAGATGCCTTTCAGAACAGCTGGTTTTGTCACGCGGAAGCATGAATGAATCGTAGATCGCACACGTGACACGTTTCCGTGTTTGACCTACACCACTTGATCGGTTGGCAGTGTGGTGTGTGCGTGTTCGGGTGCGTCGAATAATAACGTTTCAAAACACAATCCACTCGCGCGGACCAACGTTGGGGTATGCAAAGTTTACGACAAACAAACAATTTATTGCCCACAATCTGGAGTGGCTGTTTTGTTGGACCACAAACATGGTGAATTCAGAGGAAAAAAAAAACAACGCATGCCTTCACTGTAATGGCACGATCGTATCAGTCGGTGGAAAGTGTATGCTAATAGTTGACCCATATCCGTCGGCTGGATATCACCA
Organism: Anopheles marshallii; assembly: GCF_943734725.1. Taxonomy (NCBI): domain Eukaryota; kingdom Metazoa; phylum Arthropoda; class Insecta; order Diptera; family Culicidae; genus Anopheles; species Anopheles marshallii. Next base: position 66,019,674 of record NC_071327.1, read on the forward strand.
GGCAGGCGTAACGTCATGCGTGCGTGCAAAGAAATGATCGCTTTACTGCTGGCAACCCGGTCCAGAAATAAACTTTATTTATTATTTATTTTCGCGCAGTGGCTCCAACCAACCAACCAGCTAATAGGCAGCGAAACGCATAAATATCTGCGCGGCGGCTAGTGGGCATGGGCGGAGATCCCTGTTTGTTGATCCGGTTTGGCATTTATGTTTTGGGCAATATGATCGACACTTCCGAGCCGATGATCATTACGAAGTCCGGAGTACAACCTTGGAGTCATGGTTGCGTCTACGTTCGGCTTTCCCTTCCCAAGCATTTCGAAGAAGTGTTGCGCAGAAGAGCTTGTCAGTAGTGGCAGAATTTTCTTTGAACGCTGCTCAGTCACACGGACACGATTGACAAGTGCAAGGTGATTCATTGGCCTACGTTTCACACGATCGCGCGACCCAAATGTGTTAATAGGGAGAAATTGAAGATGACTCAAGAGTACAAACCGTGCTGGTGTGCTTCAAATTTTCAATTTTCCCATCTTTGAGGGAAATTCGTCGGAAGGAAAAACCGGGGCGACGGCAATGGTTAACGACCTGCAATGTCGTACTCGGTAGCGCAAATTTCTGACAGTGACAGTGATGCAAAAGTAGTGGGTGGTCGAATGGAGATCTGCTGTTGGTAAAATAATACACCTGCGCTATTATTTCTTCCCTTGTGTCCGCACACTACAATTTGTGCTTAAGGACACGAAAGGGCAACCGACGTCATGGTTGATTCATTGGTGGTTCAACAGTAGAAATAATTGTACCAGGTGGATATAGCCTGTAAAAGTGAATTTTAATTAGAAGTCTCACACGTGTTCGTGTTACTAGGCTGTATTATATTATATTAGGGCGTGACACCTATTCCCAATTGTGGCCCGATCATTAATATTGAGATTTTAATGTTTTAAAAGTTGGTCTTTTATATGTACAGAAGCCTGATAGTTGTCTACTTACTTAATTATCAAACGCTCCAACTTCTTCTGACGGACACATCAACGTCATCACTCCATCTTAATTTTGGCCTACCACGTCTCCTCTGTCCATGTGGACGATCTAAAAAGACTTGACGGACTGGGTTGTCCGGTGTCATTCTCATGACGTGACCGGAACCTGGCGAGTCTAATCCGCTCTGTGTAAGTTCGCCTTACAGCTCATATAGCTCGTCATTGTAGCGGCTCCTGCATTGGCCTTCCACATATACCATGCCAAAATTCCTTCTGAGCATCTTCGTCTCGAACGCGGCTAAGAGGGTTTCGTCAGTTTTGGACAAAGTCCTTGTCTCAGAGGCGTATGTGAGTACTGGAACTGTATAAGTTCTATATAGTCCCAGCTTCGTTCGTCGCGACAGGTGTTTTAAGCAGAGAAGCTTTCTCAGACTGTAGAAAGATCTGTTGACAGCCAGCACCCTAGCGCATAACTCAACATCAATGTTATTGTCCGTAGGGACTTCTGACTCAAGATAGATGACATTTTGGACGACTTCGAAGCGCTCACCCCTGCAAAGGTTAGGATGTGTTAGAGGCACCACCCCTCTATCAACTTGGTTAATCTCGTTAATATCCATCCCGGGGTTTTCGCTGTCTGTTCAATCCTTTGGTAATCATCCGCTACGTAGGAGAGTCGTAAACCAATGATGTATATGTCACCAGGATCTGGATTGACTTATAGAAGATGGTCCCTGAAATTTCCACCTCCTAGCCGCGGAGGGCCCTCTCTAGCGCTAGGTTGTGAAGGTTGTATATCTAGAGGTCGTCAGCTGACGATTTGTTATGATCAGACACTTAACGTTGAATTCACCAGGAATCTAACAACAAGCATGAATTCTTGCCATGCTGTTAATATTGATTTATTTTATACCTTTAAAGTATTGAAACTAAACTTGCTCCACCTGCAACATCTTCGATTCATCGTTTATCAGAAAATTGATTGCGTTTTTCCTACTCATTTTGATATTTTTACCTGCACCATGAACGCAAACACACCCTAAATGATCATCCCTTAATCATCTCACCGAAACTGTAACCATATGGCGCTCCGTAGACGTCATTTCATTCGATCATTTTCTACCATCAGATATCACGCTGACTCGCTCCAGAATTCGCGTTACAAATTATAATTCAAATCACATTCCTCCTCGCTGGCCTTAAACGGTGCACACCGGCACCGGGCTGGTGGGCGATCGATGGTTCGGCCTGTTTTTCTTCTGTTCCACCGTAAACAGATCCGAAACCATCAACAAAGCAATCACCACGCGTAGACGGCGGCACACCTTGGACGGTGGTGGACGAGATAAAAAAGCTTCGTAAATATACGTTCCTCACCTTCCGCTTCCAAGCGATCGCGAGTGTGTAGCATCCAGACCGTGCACCGATTGCCGGCCACAAACTATCACATTACTTATCGCAAACGGTAACACTTTGTGGCTAAATATAACCGGAGTACAAATTGATGCGCAACCTGTTTATCCCCAATTCCGGGGCTGGACGGGGAGATTGTTATTCCTAGCAGAAGTGAAGGTTCTCCCCGGAACGTAAGTGGAACACCACGGTCAAGGTATGCCCGACACTAGGTCAAATAGGAGCGAACGAACAACAACCAAGAGGATAGCTTGTATCAGCTTATATCATCACCGTCTTGGTCTCGGTGTTCTAGTGTGGCAGAAGAACTCACAAAACGAGGTCACATGTCACGGGAAATGTCATCTCGTGTTGGTGATGTTTTTATTATTGTCCAACCTTTTTTATCACCATCTTGGTTTGACCACCCATTTTTGGCACACCGGACGGAATTGCACTAAACCATTCCGGTTGACTGTCAGCACACCGTTTTCTGACAGTCTTCTGACGGAGCGCCAATTAGCAAAACTCACCATTCTCGCCATGTTTTTTTTCTTCTCCTATTCCTGCTGTTTATTCATACTGTGGATGAGATCTATCGGCTTGACAACTGGGATCTCTTAACTTAGCTTGACTCGGATGACGTCTATGGTTGGCGTTGTTCGATAAAATTCGATCTCAATTAGTTGCGATCAAGCGTACTGATATGATCATCATTCCTGCAGTGGGATCTGACTCCGACGATCAATTCATTCCCATTTATCTTCGCGTAAAAATTATGATCTCATCCGTATTTGAATTCTTGAAAGCTGTCAGCGCATGGCGACAAATAAGGGTGTAAAAATGGAGCTAGTTTTAAATGCATTGCCGAAACCTCCCTTTTCAAATCTCCCACTGGAGGTGTGCCAAAACACAACAAATCCCCATCCAAAATGATATAAAAACGAGCGTTTGATAAATTGTAACGATTGCGGTTGACGGATTTATGGCCTCATTAGTGTGATACTCATCTGTCGTACGGTAAGGTTGTTCGACTGGTGTCGTGAATCACTAATCCGTTTGCCTTGTGTAGCGAAAACGACCTCACCATACGAAAACGGGAAGAAATCGAATCCGGTGCAATAAATTAATCATTTAAGATTAATTTTACTTTTTAAGAGTCAACCCAAGGCAAGTATCACATATCAGCCGCTAGTGCCGTAAGGTTGGTATCGAGCGGAACATGCGATATGGGGGGTTTTTCCCGCAAATTAACACCCCGAACGGCGGTTCGTGTATCATTGGAGATACCGAGCTGGTGCCAACACGTTCTTTCGTTTTCATATTTTCGAAATAAATGTTCAACTTTAGTCCTCTTGAGATGCCAAAAGTTTTTCCCCAAACATAGCGGAATACCTTGTTCGTGTTGACGCATACTCGCTGAATAAGTACACCGTCCTAAGGTTTGAGTAGTAAGGTATCGGTCCAAAAACTGCCCAGGTGACAAACATAAAAACGACAAAAAATTCTTACGACATGTGGAAATAGAAAAATTTGTGTTGTAAATTGCATAACTTTAGGAGTAAACGATGAGGCGTTATTTTCTTAGTATGAAATTTAGAAGACAGCACGATTTTTTTTGAGTCACCTGGGTCAGTGTGTTGCATATTTGCTCAAGAGCTGTCCCAGTACGCTCATTGAAGGTAATTTTTGGCACCCAGCTGGTGGTCAGAATCATTAATTTTCATTATATTTCATCCCCGCATGACATTCGACTAATCCTTTCCGTTCTGCTCCATCTACGCGCAGATGTACGATATTTTGGTTGTGAACAAAAACTACGATGCCGAAGGACCGGACTCGATCTCGGTGCGAATTGGCGATCTGGTCGAGGTACTCGACATGGGCGATTCGGCAGTCAATGCGGCAAAGTAAGTATCATGATGATCCACCTGATGAACACACACAAACCACAGCCTGCACCCTTTCAATCGGCAGGAAGCCCAAGCTCGATCCGCAGATGAACATCGGTCAGACCGAGGATCGGCTCGACAGCTCGGCCTCGCGGCACAAGCTGGCGGTGAAGCCGAAGAAGAACCACCAGAGCTCGTCCCATCGACGTAGCGTTAGTCCACAGCCACCGTATCAACCGAAACCGAACGAGAAGTATGGTTTGTTTGAGCATGTGAGTTGAGAATAGTACTGTTGAGTGTTTTATCTCCTTTTCCTGCACAAGGTGGAAAGTACGAATCTTCGACGGTGATGATAATGCCAAAGCCGGCTGGATACCGGTATCTGTGCTGGACGTGAATCATACCGAACAGGCCGTGTTTGGCGAAAAGTCCAACGATGCTTCCTATCGACGAGAGTGAGTTCTAGCATTAGATGTGGTTGTAATGGAATGGTGTGGTTGGTTTATGGAAGAGCATTCTCATTACCAGGGCGGTGGTCCGTGAGCTGGTGGAAACGGAGGAAGAGTTTGCCAAGGATCTCCAGCAGGTCGTCGACAACTACCTCAAGTACATCGACAACAAGGACAACAAGGTGCCGCGGGTGGTGCGCGATCATAAGGATGACATCTTCAACAACTTCAAGCAGATTGCGGACTTTCACAATACGTGAGTATGCGATCGGTTTTATTAGCCACCATTGCAAGTGGATTCTAATGGCTGAATCTGCCTTCGTTGCGCGGCAGGGTGCTGATCGAGGGCGTTAAGTACTACGCAAACAATGCGAAGATGATCGGCAAAACGTTTCTGCGACTCGAGCGGGACTTCGACAAGCACGTCAAGTACTGCCGGGATGCGCCGGTTGCACAGGAGTTCCTTGCCTCGAACGATGCTATTCGCGACTTCTTTATGGTATGTAAACGATGTACTCATGGTTGGAAAGTATTGATGTTGATTCTCTGGACATATAATAATTCGAGACACTGTACGTTAAAGTTTATATACCATCTCCTATGCTGTGTTTTCCAAGTTTATAAAGCTGACGAGTTGCTTTCAGTATGAAACTGCTGCAACTCTCTTCATTGCCGTCAGCGCCATCTGTTGGAATTAAATCCAACATCGCTGGATTTCGCAAGCACACAAGAAAAGGCTTCTTCGATCAAAGTTCAGTGTAGCGTTGTGGGGATTTAAATTCGTAAATTTAGCTTATAGCTCTCTCACGTCGTGTCTCTCTCGATCTCTCATGTTTTTTGTTAAGTGTTGCTGTGTATTCAACACCCTAATAAAACATGCAAGAACGCTAACGATCAGAGATCGTTGTTCGACTGATCCGATGCCGGAAAACTAACCGGAGATTAGCTGCGACGAGGCTGGGATTAGTCCGCTTTGCTTAATATACGATCGCTCAGAAGATTAGCAGCGAGCTCGTAAGCCAAGTCCCCCCCCCCCCCCCTTTATTGCAAGTTTGTAGCCGAATGCCCCAAATGACGGAAATGCAGACATCAATGCGTTGATGTTCGGCACAATTTCACCAACCGACGTAATAAGAGTGGCTTGCCTCGCTGTTCCTCCAAAGGTCCCGCCCGAAGACCATCCGACAGCTGTCAAACCGTGTGTGTGCGTGTGTGTGATGAAACAACGGGGGCAACATGCAAACAGTGTGTCCGTGTGCCGTCCCGGGATCGGTTTACGGTCTGCAAACAGCCTGCACACACTTGTTACTCAACCGCCTGGTGCCGGAAATTGTGTGTTTTGCCGGACTGTCGGACCGTCGTGTACACGTACCAAACGGATTAGGTTTCTATTTTTTGACTTTATAGCGAAAAGAAAAAAGCCCACCGAGCATGTAAATGGGTTTGCCTGCTTTCCGCTTGGTGAGCGTACACCCCATTACAATGTCCTATAATCCGTTCGCGTACGTGTTCAGCATTGCAACATCTGGGTGGTGAAACCCCAATCAAAACTTGTCGACGATTATGTCACACGCGGGTCACAAGGAAGGGGACGGGGAGGTTTTCAATGTACGATTTAATGGTGGACGGAATTATCGTACCTATTATACAACTGGGGTAAATTAGCGCTCTTGGCATGTGGTCGTGCGTTACTTCATACGGACGTCTTTAAGTGCCGGCAGAAGTTTGCGTTCAATGATCTTCCTTGTGTGTCGTCCATTAACTTTTATCGCTCGATAACCATCGCAGCAGCACCAGCGGGCAACAATGGCCGTCAGGCGAATCTGTCACCATCAGCGTACGAAAGTTTCAAATGGAAGGAGAAAAACCCCCGTATCGGATCAAATTACGATTCCGTTCCCGTTTTTCATTTTACTCCATTAACTGGCCGCTGGTTCATTTAGTTTCAATAGAGGAAGCAAAAGGATAAAACAGACACAGCTTGCTGCGTTCACTTTCTGTCGGTTTTATTGAGCGACGAGCGTTTTGATTTGGTCTATTGAGTTGGTCTAAAATTAAAGCACACACAGCAGCACGGGTTTCAAACAAACGCAAACAAACGTACGGCACAAGGGCCGTTATGGTTTTTGCCCGACCCCTGTCGTCCGTTCGCTTCGTTCCGGTCAATTCTGCGTAACCCGCAAGCGGTAGATCGATCTGCGAAAAAATGGCAAGCAGCTGGCGCCGGTGTCAGTGATCGGAAAATGTTGTGCTGTTTGCATGGGTGTGTGAGTGAATGTTCGCAAAGTATTTTTAAAAGAACATTTGTAAAACTGTTCCACTGCAGAAACATACTTTTTTAAAAAAAAAAGAAGCTTCATAAATACAAGCTGATTTGTGTGTGTTCGGTTTTTGTTTTAACCAATTTTTAACATGTTTCGAAAGCGTTCAGCGTCGTGCAGCCATGTTTATCCATTTATTATGTCTCATTTGTTAATAGAAATTTTTGACACAGACTGTAAAACAAGATGAAACTTTTTTGCTATAAAACGAAACGCAAGGCAAGGGAAATATTATTAGCAGTCAATAGTCAACCAAAGCTTGGAATTAAATTCATCAGCAAAGACTTCTCGCCATTTTTTGAGGTCTAAAAAGCTACTGATTTAGACATCTGCCAAATCAAGAACTATTCAGGATATTTTCCACAATTTTACGGGTGCAACTTATGCTAATGAAAAATAGTGCTTTACAATAATATTAATTTCAATACTACAAAATAATAAAATTGTAGTAATGCTAGACGTCTCGTGGCCGATCTCCTTTAAACCTTTTCCTTTCCCTATAATTACAACGCAATCATGACAGAATGTCGTAGAATGATAATTTTTACGTTCAGTATTTACATTCAATTAAGTACGCCACATAGCCCATCACACACTCGGACGACGATGAACGAATGGCGCCAGTTTGAACTACAATCGCCACAGATGTGTCACATTCCTGGCACCGTATAATGCAGTAGAGGTATAATTTTATCATCTCACACCGCCCGAAAAGGGACAGATATGAGTCAAGGTGAACAAATTTTCGGCAGTCCGTTCGTTCGTTGTATTTTGTTGTTGTTGTTATTCCACCCTGCGCTTTTTGCTTTGCTCCACCAAGATGGCAGCGAACCAAGAAATTATCAACCTGGCATCCGCACATTAACGTCACAAAAAAAAAAAATCAATGCCACCAGCACACACGCTCCATCTAGGTCGCTTAACCTTCAGGTGGGCAATTTAGGAGCATTATTAGTAATTATTTTTTTTCATCAACCCCCCTCTCCCCAACCCTATCCCTCCTCTAACGACACACAAAACATATTTGCTACAGTGTGAAGCATGTAATCCAGCTGCATGCTGCATGGTTTGACGCAAGGGAAAGATATCGCGTCTATAGCCGTGGTCGTGTCGATCTTTCTCTGGCATCCGCATGGCCAATGGCCGACAAATAGCTCCCTTCATCGCCGACGTTGACGGCATGTCGTGGTGTAGAGCGCAACCCCAAAACGAACACATTCACACAGCGCAGACCAGATCGCAGACCTGGCCCTGCTCACGCGTTACGTTACGCTTCGTACCACCTGTTACCTCTCTCTCTCGGGGTGAAACTCCTCTCCTTCGTTCCCGCTGCCACACGCCGACCACCCGACCGGCTATGTAGCACGTAACCACGTAACCAACACACCAACGCGGCCCAACGCGCTCTCGGCGCTTGTCGGTAAAGGAAATTTTTCGGTCCGGACGTAATTTTAGAAATATCTATATTTTTCGCTCACGGTCGATGGGGTGGCCGAATTTCAGTCGTACTTCAAAGCTGCCAGTGGAAAGATCGATCCGGTGTGCTACGCCCGTAACAGATTGTGCCCGCCCGTAAAGTTTCGCCTTGTGCGTGGGAAAAGATCCACCGACGCGTCCGTCCCGTCCCGGCGATTGTGATCCGCGGATCCGGTTCGGTTCGGTGTGTGTGAGTGCGTTTTAGCTTTTATGAGTTCCGCTGGAGTCGCGCGAACGCGATCCGATAACGAGCGACCGTGATTTTATCCATCCTCCCGAGCTATTATACGAGGGTGCGAAGCTGCAGTGAAGCTGTAGGCTTCACGAAGCGTAAGAAAAAGTGTATTTAAAGTGAGTTTAAACAAGTGTATTAGCTTTCCCTAAATAAAAATGGTGAAATGCTTCCCATTTTACACTTGGCACAATATTGCATAATCGTTGATATCACCGTACGGCACAGAAAAAACAAGTGCTTGCATAAATGTTCCCCTTGCTGTGTCGGTGGAGAAAGCAACTTGTGGTCAAGTTTTGTGTTATTTTTGTACAACTGATCGTGTTTGTTTTTTTTTTTGTGTAAAAGCAAATATTATCTTACACCGTAACACATCGCTACAAATCGTGCCTGAGAGAATTATTCCTCATAAAAGAAAAGCTTTAATTAACAGTGCTGTGTGTATGCGACGAATCAATGGATAATGTTTGAATTATTTAAAAATATTATATGCAGAGTGAATGTGGTGGAAAACAAATTAGTAATGATGAGCCACTTGAGTTTGAGCGCATAAATCATTTTCTAAATCGAGCGCTGATATAATCCGCACAAGTTCATAGTTTTTTTTTGTAGTGTGGCTGTGTGTATGTGTGTTTGTGGGACGAGAGAGAAGAGAGAAAAGGAGTGAGTGGAAAGTGTGCAAAAAAGTGAAGCAACGATAAAAATTCAACCCTCATATTTACGTCACGTTCGCCCACGCGATAGCCGGAAAAATCTGACTTATTTAGTCTGATCATAGCGATATAATCTATTCCTTTTTTACGTTTCAAATGTTATTTATTTGAAATTTCTTTTATAAACTCGGTTTATCTTATGCTCAATCAAATATGTTTTATCTTTATATGTTCCCGTTGGTTACAGAGCCAGGCTTTTACTTTGCCTTAGCTTATTAGAAATACGACAAAACAGAACACAACCGTCCGCATTCACGACAGCTTTAATTACACATGTCGTCCGAAGCGCGAAACGGAACGAATTTTATTTATAACAACCGACCAACCAGCCTGAGACCAGACCCAAAAACCATACCAAACTACTAACCACCGTTGGGGAAACGGGGTTTCGCGGAACGAACCAATGGGAATCGTAGGCGACACAGGGACAACACAGGAAGCGAACGTTACGTTTCGTTATCACCTTCCGTTCCGAGCGAGGAAGCGACACACAAATTTGACAACCGCAAGCGTACCACCGCTCCGCCCCGTTTTGCAACAGATGCAAAACTTTCCGAAGTAAACAATCTCATTCAAAAGCTTTAAATCATTCAACGAACGAACAGCGAGAGATAGAGCAAAGCGGCACATAAATTTAGCCGATGTGTCGTAACGGAAGAAAAATTAGAACTGTGTGCGTCAAAAGATTGCAAAACAGCAAAGCGGATAAATATTGTTTTTTTGTACATGTTGGTAAAAGATGCAGCAAGATTAGTCCCGTCGATGGTGCGATGGTGTTTCTTGCTAAAAATATTCATTTCTAATATAAATATCAAACATTCGATGTTGGAGTTTGGTTTGTACAAGACACCAGGCGTCTCCATACAGTTTTAATGTCTGGAATTAATGGACGGATGCTAAATCTTGCTTTGAAATAGTTCGAAGGTTTGAAAAACTATTGTTTTCTACTACTATTAGAAACTGAAAAACTATTGTCTCATGACATTCACTAGTTAACTCTTGAGGATACAAAATTCGTTTGAGACACTAGGCGTCTCCATTACATGATCACATTGTGATCAAATGATATTTCTTCACTTTAGCTCATTCATAGAGTAGTCAGTCTATTAAAAATCTCTAATTTTTTTGTTTATGTATTGGAACCACTAGATAGCAAAGCATGTAGCTAAACCACTAATAGAAATTTTATAATGTTTACTTAAAGCACTGGGCGTCTCCATCGATGATTTTAAAAGCTAAATTTCCATTTCAATTGGCCCTTTTTTAACAAATACTTTCCCTAACTATTTTTTAACCATGTAGTTTTTTTTTAGATAACTTCTAACTGCTCTCATTCCAAAAGCAAAAACAACCAATTTCATGCCGACATTGCTCTACATACGGTAAAACCGTTGAAGGTCACACTTCGCTACAAGCTATTCCATCACACACCGTACTAGATCCTGTCGGTCTAAGCAGTGTCGGCAGAGGAACAAACAACCTTCCATCGGCTTGGCCCGGGGTAAAATATTACGCTCGTGAAATGAACCACATACGACGTGAAAGGTTGACATTACCACACATATTTCCCATCGGTTGTGCGAAAGCTTGTCCCGTAGATTTGGTGCAAGTAGTATTTGTTTGGCTAGCGATCAATGTACTGCCCACGGCACAGCACGTTACCTAGCGCTGACTGACTAATGCCGACGTCGGACGTGCCTCCGCAAAATAGCAAAATAGTACGGCTGTTTGCTTCTTGGTGGACGAAGCGAACATGTCACCAGTAGATGTTACCTTCGTAGGCGGGTTACGGTAGATCATCAGCTGCTGAAAGTTGGGGGTCACACCGGACAGAAAGCGGGTTATTATTTTACGCCCATTGGGCCCTTTTCCAGCTGCTCTACAAGTTGGTAAACATATGCTTCGCGAATGGCCACGGTACCAACCTTGGCCTCTATCCGCATACTATTGACCGTCTTTTAATGAGTCTTCATTTTCTCCTTCTCGTCCGGTTGACCTTTTGCTAGCTTTGTTTGTTTAAATTTACTTTTTCAACGTTTATTTTTGGAACATTTTTAACGATTTTGGTTATGCTACTACCGCTGATCGTGCGGCACTTGAGCTAAAACATATTTAGTCGTGTGACGATGTTCCATCTCCATCAAGGAAAACCGATGGAAGATCGCGATTAAAAATAGTCTCCCATGCTAGCGGGGCGACCAATGATTCGATCGATTTATTTCCTCCTTCCGAAACGAAATACCGTTCACCACATTCGTTCCGTTTTATCAACCGAACTATTTTTAATGCCGCTGGTGCTCCAAATATGCGCCTACACCCACTGCGAACGGTCGAGTCATTACCGTTTCGAGTGACAATCTGGTTAATTTATTGCAAGTCTCGTGTCGCTAACCCTACGCTGCGGACCCGTTGCAGTGTTTGCGTTAGGAAGAAAATATTCGACATTAAAGTGTAGAAAATGTGTGCAGTGTAGAAACCATTTTAGTGACCCCTGCTATTACGGTGGAATTCCATCAATGTGTTCATCTAAAGTGTCTGTGAATGTTTTGTGATCAAGTTAATTAAAGGTTCAATCCTGTATTTTTTTTTCTTCGTTTCGTTCTCTTTTTCTCTCTCCGTTTGTGTTTGTGTCCGTGTGCTTTCGTTGTGGCATCGTTGTAGGAGCTATCGGCAAAAATCGACGACGATAAAAGTCTCACCGAGCATCTGAAGCTACCGATCCAGCGCATCAACGATTACAAACTTCTCTTCAAGGTAAGCCTCACCGAAACATGGTGAGCAACTGGTAACATACGAAATACGCACACCTATACATTCAACATCAATCATTCATCCTCCACATTGCCATCCCATCTCATCTAACGACAGCGCAACTAATCAGCTGAGCTAAACCCGTAGCAGCATGCTTTAGATGAAAGTAATGCAATTCATACTACTAATACTGATTTAAAAACAGCCTATCGGTGCACAAAACACTTGAGAAAGGGAGAAGAAAAAACATGGCCTTCAAAACATTCGCCCATTGGACATCAGCAAAAAAAAAAACCCCACTCGGTTCCACAACAAAAAAATGAAGGGAAGTTTGAGTAAAACAACATTAACCTTCACCACAACATAGCAAACACCGCATAGTCGATCGATCGGCGATCATCGACCAAGTCGAATGATAAACAAATAAACACCAAAACAGTTCCTCCAGTGCTATATTTAGAGCTCCTTCTCTGCATAGGGCGGGGAGAAGTTTGTACATTCAAACCGTCGATTCAGCTCGTAAGATTTGCCGCTAGAAAAGCATCCAGGAAGCAAATATGAAATGCGCTGACCAATGCTATCTGGACCGGTTTTTCTTAGTATCTCGTGAGAGATTTATATACATTATACATTTACACCTTGTACTGCAAGCCATATGGGAATGATCTTTATTATTAGATACAGTGCCGGCTGTATTCATTATCTGCTGTCTTCCGTACGATGAATGTACGTTCCTTCCACCACCTTGTGGGGTTTGTGCATTCTATTCCCAACCAATGACGCAATGGCACACCGTACCTTGACGCGATTAGCTGTCGTGTACGTATTCGCAACCGAAGCACACGCGTTGATGGATTATGATATGGTTAACGAACTTTTCTCTCACCATTCGGCAAGGGACGGTGAGTCAGTGGTGATGCAATTCAAGGCGTTTGCTTCGGTAATCGCGGCTGCTTACAACGTTTCACCAATACTACATTCGGGAAGCAATTAATCATGCTCAACAGCACTTGAATAACATACCTGCCGCGCAACTAGGTCTAGCTTCATTTTGTTTTCAAATGCTTTCACTAGACGCAAGACTCCCAATAGCTGAATTAAAAAAGTCTACAAAAGCACACCGACTACACTTGAAAGTTTGAGAAAGTAAAGCGTAAAATTCTACGAAATAGTGTGTGTTACCTAATATACACATCGCGGTTACGGTATATCAGAAAAAGCATCCAACAGCCAGTACGTTCAGCACACAACCACAGTCCGACACCATACCTTCTGCACACGCCAGTGTTTTGTTGCCATTACTGACTCATATTCTGCTGTTCATCTTGCAAATTCTTCAATAAAAAAAAAAAATAAAAACCACACACCCACATAAATGGCGCACAGGAACTGCTCAAGTACTCGACCGCGCTCGGTGAGAATGTGCTCGACATCCAAAAGGCGCTCGAGCTGATGCTCTCGGTGCCGAGCCGGGCGGCAAACAACAAATTCCTCGAGGGTATCGAAGGATTCCGAGGTAGGCAAATGAATCGGCGGATTCGCACCAAAAAAAAAAAACCAACAAAGCGTGACAAACCGTGTATATCCACCTGTTTTCCCTTCCTCCCCTTTACCACGTGCTCTTCACCAGGCAACCTGCAGAAGCTTGGCCGGGTGCTCGCCCACGAGTACTTTGGCGTGCGGGACCGGGAGAACAAGATCAAGGAGCGCTACCTGTTCCTCTTCAAGTCGCGCATCCTCGTCACCAAGGTGAAGCGCCTGTCGGACGAACGGTCGATCTTCATCCTCAAGGACATCGTGCGGCTGCCGGACTGTGAGCTGCGGGATATCGATACGCGCGGGTTCGAGCTGGTGCCGAAGGCGAAGGGTGCCGACCCGGTCCATCTGATCGCGTACTCCGAGGAGGCGAAGCAGCGCTGGATCTACGAGATCAACGAGTACGCTAGCAATGCGGTCGCGCTGCAGGAACATTCGAACGATGATCTGCGGCTCGATCCGACCCAGACGAACATCGACGACAGCATCATCAAGCTGCCGCAGCGCATCGAAGCGCACAAGACGGATGAAAACATCAAGCCGTCGGACATCGCGGACAGTTACGTGGTGTTCAAGCACAAAACTAGCCGGGATGAGTCGCACCAAGCGCTGCAGAAGATCCAGTATCTGCAGCAACAGCAGCAGCAGCACCTGCCCCAGCAGCTGGGCGAACAAACGCCGACCGAGGAGGGTGAGGAAGAGAAGTCCGCTTCCGTGCAGGAACGGTTGGCCGCATTCGAGGTGAAGAAATCGGCCAAAAAGCTTGACCTGACGCACACCAAGCAGGAAAGCGTCGTTACCGCGTCGAGCGTTGTGCAGTCGGAAACGAAAGTCGCCTCCGTTGCCGTTAAGGAGGAGCAGCACGAATCGCAACGTTCCGTGGCCCTGAAGCGTCAGCAGGCGGTACAGCTGGAAAGTGTCACCAAGAGCAGCAAGGTACAGTCGGAAAGCAAGACTGTATCGGTCTCCTCGACCACATCCTCGAGCTCGTCGCAAGAATCGATCGCCGCCGTGGTCGAGGCGACAGCCGATACGCACCAGACGCAGCAGCAGCTGCTCGAGCAGCAGAACAAAATCAAGCAGATTGAATCGAAGTACGCGGCACTGAAGCAGAAACAGCTTGAGCAGAAGTCGGACATCGTCGACGCCAAGTTCCAGATCGTTGAGTCAAAGTTTGCCGCACTCAAGCAGAAGCAGGAACTGTTGCTGCAGGAGCAACATCAGCAGCAGCAGCAGGTAACCAGCACCAGCACTACTACCACCGTTACGAAGCAACAGCAGAGTGCTGTGCAGCAGGTTGAATCAGTGTCAAAGATCCAGCAGATCGAATCCAAATATGCTGCTCAGAAGCAGGAAGAGTCGGTATCGAAGATTCAGCAGATCGAGTCCAAAATTGCTGCCCGAAAGTCATCACTCAGCGGTGCCTCTGGAGAAGAGTCGGTCAAGCTGAGCGAATCCAAGCAAACGACCGCTGCTGTCCAACAACAACAACAACAGCAAACCGTTGTCTCTTCGGTCACTGTAGAAACGGTACAAGAACCACTCACTAAACTTCAGCAGCTTGAATCTAAATACACCGCACACATTCAGCACGCGAAGGAATTGGTAAAGGAGTCGGTAGAAACGGCCTTGACCGGTACTGTTGAGACGAAACCGGACGCACCGGACACTCCCCAAACTGAATCACTGTCCAAGATTCAACAAATCGAATCGAAGTACGCCGCACTTAAGGCACGCCAGCAGCAGCAACTGCAGGAGATGAAGACCGCCGAAACGGCGACGGAAACGACTGTAACTGTAGCGCAGCAAGGTCAAACCGAACAGCAAACAACCGAGGAACCTCAATCGAAGATCGCGCAAATTGAGGCAAAGTATGCGTTCAAGAGACAACAATCACAGAACGCCGATGAGTACACCAACTCGAAGCTACCGGTTCCGGCCAAAAAGGAAGAACAATCGATGCAAACGACCACCACCGGGAAGGTTGCGCTAGAAGCAACAGCTGCTACCGAGCAGCTCACGAAAACATCCGAAGCTAAGCAATCGGAGACCGTAATCAAGAAGAGTGTGGAAGTTGCCAAAACCCAGGAAGCGACCAAGGTTGAACAGGTAGCAAAGGTGTCGGAAACGAAAAAGAAAATCCCCGAAGCGATTAAGCTTCCCGAACAAGCGACCAAAACGGCAAGCGACAAAGGTCCGGACTCGCCGAAAAAGGGCAAAACACCGAAAACGCCGAAATCGCCGTCGCCGAAAAAAGAGGCCGCTCCGTTCAAGGTGTCCGAGAAGTCAAAATTGGAAAAGTCGGAAAAGGTATCCGAGGTGGCTAAAGTGGTCCGGGAGGATACGAAGAAAATCGAGTCTGCTGTGAAACCCACGGCGGTCAGTGCGCCCACTAAAGTTGAGCCAACCAAGTCTGCTGAACCGGCGAAGACTCCTGAACCAGTAAAGTTGGTCAAGTCTGCAGAGCCATCGAAGCCAGCTGAACCGGTTAAAGCTGTTGAAGTATCGAAGCCGGTTGAGCCAGTCAAATCAGCGAAGACACCGGAACCAGTGAAGCCAGCGGAACCAGCTAAGACTGTCAAACCCGCTGAACCAGCTAAGACACCTGAGCCAGTCAAGACTGTCAAACCGGCTGAACCAGCCAAGACGGTCAAGCCGATTGAACCAGCTAAGACACCTGAGCCAGCTAAGGCTGTCAAGCCTACTGAGGTATCGAAGCCAGCTGAACCAGTAAAGTCAGCCAAGACAGCTGAACCAACTAAGACTCCGGAACCGGCTAAGACAGTCAAACCTGCTGCTGAACCAGCTAAGGCACCTGAACCAGCCAAGACTGCAAAGCCTACTGAGGTGTCGAAACCAGCTGAACCAGCTAAAACTGTCAAACCGGCTGAACCAACCAAGACAGTCAAGCCTACTGAGGTACCGAAGCCTGCTGAACCAGTAAAGTCAGCCAAGGCAGCTGAACCAACTAAGACACCTGAACCAGCTAAGACAGTTAAACCTGCTGAACCAGCAAAGACACCGGAACCGGCTAAGACTGTCAAGCCTACTGAGGTATCGAAGCCAGCTGAACCAGCTAAGACTGTCAAGCCGACTGAACCAGCTAAGACACCTGAGCCAGCTAAGACGGTCAAGCCTGTTGAGGTGCCGAAACCAGCTGAACCGGTAAAGTCCGCCAAAACAGCTGAACCAACGAAGGCACCGGAACCGGCTAAGACTGCAAAGCCTTCCGAGGTGTTTAAGCCTGCTGAACCAGCGAAGGTACCTGAACCAGCTAAGACTGTTGAGGTGAAGCCAGCGAAAACAACTGAACCAGTTAAGAAACCAGCTGAACCAGCAAAGGCACCAGAATCTGTTAAAGCTGCCAAACCAGCAGAGCCTTCTACTCCAACGAAGATTCCGGAGCCTACCAAACCGGTAAAGTCTGCCGAACAAACCAAAGCTCCGGAAACAGCAAAGAAGGTGGAACCAACGAAAACCACTGTACCGGTAAAGGTTCCAGAACCGGTGAAAGTTCCTGAGCCGGCCAAAAAGGTGGAAACTCCAAAACCGGTGCAGGAAGCTGCAAAACCAGCGGAATCACCCAAGATGCCGGAACCACCAACCAAGGCGGAGGAACCGTCACGCCGTCCAGACTCACCAAAGTCCGCTAAGAAGGCTTCGTCTCCGAAGAAGGCATCGCCACCGAAGGTAACCGAGCCCAAGAAGGTTCCGGAGCCAGAAAAGAAGGCTACCGAACCGACATCGAAGCTGGCGGAAAAGAAGACTGAGACCGTCAAGGTACAGGAAAAGAAGACTGAAACAACGACCGTGCAGAAGGCTAGTGAAAGTGTCAAGAAGGTAGAGACTGTTACGACTCGAAAAGGTAAGTGGCCACTGCTTTGACAATCTTTCACCGTACTTTCTTTTGCGCTACTCGCTGCTTTTCTCATCCACTCACATCTCACATCTCATTCCATGCTCATGAATATCGTGGAAGAGTTCCATTACCTCACTGTACATTACTTTCCATCTGAATATTTTTATCACCCGATTGTTACGGTTCTCGTCTTGTGATAGCGGATACCGCACGTGCAACAGGTCGTACTACACCTGCGGCGGTGTCCGACGAACCGGACGCTTCCGTCGAGGGTGTCGTCGAGCAGAAGTCACGCGAGGAGGCACTCAACCGCAAGCTAGAGGAAATATACGCCCGTGAAAAGGCGGCCCTAGCGGAGGCGAAGCGTGTGCGCGAGCTCGAGGAGCAGGAGATCCGGCGTAAGTTCGAGCAACGCAGCATCCGCGAGATACAGCAGATTAAGGAAACTGCGTCGGAGTTTCTGCAGCAGATTGCTGCCACTAGGAACCTGGTGCAATCGGTACTGGAAACGAGCACCGAACCAAGGCTTCCGCAAATTAGCAAGGCGACCACCAGTGGAGAAGGCAACAATACGCAATCGGCTGGCTCTGGTGCGGATCAGGGTTCCACCGATCAGTCTGCGGAGCAGGGGCAGGGCAGTGAAGAGCAGGGAGCATCCTCCGACCCGTCGGAGCAGGCCGGCGATCAAGGTTCCGCCAACGGTGGTAACGACGGTGACGGACGTGAAGACAGGAAGCGAACCCCGCCACCACTACAGTTGCCCACGTTCTTTGATCCGCCGCCACCGCCGGTCTATCAGGCAACGATAGAGGTGTTCATCAAAAAGGAGCGCCCTCCACCACCACCACCGCCAAAGATTACCCGCAAGCTGGTCGTTAATACGGACGAGCTAGAGCGCAAAACGCAGGCCTTCTTTGACGGCGAGATAAACGAGCCCGATCCGGACTTTTCGATAGCGGCCGCCCACCGTAAGCTGAAGGGCATCAAGAGCATCTGCAAGAAGGCGGACGAAACCGTGCTGTACGCGGAGGACACGATCGTGAAGGCGGAACAGGGCGAGTTCGACAGTATCGTCATCCCGGAGCAGGAGGAAGACAAACGGCCCCGGGAACCGGTGTACGAGTATCAGTACACGGTCGAGGATCCGGTGACTGGTGCGCGCGTCTGTACGGCCGACCCGAACGTCGTGCTGATCGAGAAGGAGCTAAGGATGGAGGATCAGTACGGTTCGGCGCACACGCGCTACTCCACTTCGCGCTTATCCTCACGCAGGAGTCACACCACTGAAGGTACCGAAAAGCCACCGTACTGTCGTGTTGCGTGGATGTGTCTCTGTGTTGTGTCGTAACCACATGTTGCACCATGTTTGCTACATCCTGCAATGTAGTACCGTGCATTTACCGTTAGTGTGACCCTCGCAACTTGAAACGAAATTGTATCCAGATTGTTATTATTCGCACGCTATGATTTTTTTTGCACAGGTTGCTGAAGATCGTTTGATGTTTCGCGAAAAGACTACTGCCACGCAAGCAAATGTTTGTCTCGAGTCTTCGTTTGTCACTAATGGCTCAATGTTACTCGGCGCAGCTCGTTGTACTGTGGCGTCGTATCGATGGTTGTCACCGTGTATATGAAGATCATTGTGTGTTTGTCTGTTTGCTAGATATCAACCTAATCAACTAACAGTTCATCCATCACACACCATTCTCATGTGCTGATCAATCATTTCTCACAACGCTCTGTCGAACTTTCCTTCACTCTACGCTTCCTGTACTATGGTGATGCGACCTTTACAGCTCGTTCTCTAATGGGATGCTTCTTTTCTCTGTTTAATTTCTATTCTCTTACACCCACCGACATGCAACACCCATTCGGACACGTAACCAATGCCTAATGGTTGGCCTAATGCCTCATGAAACATTTACCCCATTTTCCACACAACCCACACGGCCCCGTACACGATACCACCGTACACTACACTCACCTTCCGACCCGGAACTTATAATACCCAATTTTACATGCCCCACCCTCATCACCGCTCCCTGCCGGCCACGTACATGCGCACCGCACATAGCTCACGAGAAAGAACTAGCTGCGATAGAGACGCGCCACGAGTCCAAGATGTCGACGAACAACACGAAGAAGATCCGTGTACCGACCAACATACGGCCGCACTTCATCAAACCGATCCGTGGTCTCACCGTGGAGCGTAAGTGTTCATCCGTTCTTTACTCCTGTCAAACACATCCAGCCAGACACGCACAGTCTAATAGTCCCGCCCCGGGGGACCTAGCCCGATCCGTTTCACCACTGTCAGTCGGAGCGTTCCGGAGCGGAACCCTCAAATAGCGTGCCAAACAGGTCACGAAGGTCCAGCGACTGCTTACTGCTTTCACTGTACTGGTTTTCAAGTCCCTTGTCTTACTGCTTATATTGCAATGCCGTTTGCAAACTGACCGACCCAATACTGAGACTGTACTGAGGGAGATTGTCAGTAAAATGCTAAACCTTCTTGCGAAAAAAAAAAACCCATTCGTTTCGCTTTTGTAGATACAAGCTTTTGTAGAGTATTACGCTTTAAGTACTCGTTCCAGTGCCGTCCTCTGTCCTTGTTCTTGTACCGTGACCGTCCCATTACGTGTGACGCTTCTGTCCGTCCCCAGTCCCCAGTCGGGACAATCGTTCCAGCAAAGAAATATCCCTGTTGTTTCCGTTCTACATCCTCCGCCACACTCTTGTTGAGCGAGTTTCGACTCCCGGACAAACCTGGTTACCTTACTACCTTCATCCTTCTGGGGCGGCCCGGTGGCATGATGGTAGCGGCGCCGGTCTTCACACGAACGGACCGGACCAAAATCCCATCCGGGCCAAACCCCCGTAGCAAGGACTTGACTATCCGGCTACGTGGTAAAATAAGTCGGATACGGCCAGGGCCGTTCTAGCGAAAAAAAAACCTTCATCCTTCATCACGGTCAGAACTGTGTGCGGTACGGGACAGTAATGGGTTCGTTTTGTCTACTCCACAGCGGGTGAAAATGCCAAGTTCAGTGTGCAAGTGGACGAGATGTCCAACATGCAATGGCTGAAGGACAACAAACCGCTGGACGACCGTCTGGCCGACCGTGTGATCACGAAGGAGAACGATGATCTGACGTACACGCTCGAGATACAGCACTGTCGCGAACAGGACAGCGGTATTTACACCGCCCGTGCCATCAACGGCACAGAGAATGCCTCCTGTACAGCGCAGCTCATCGTCGAAACGCGTAAGTACAGCGTGGCCCTTCATTCCCTACTTCGTGTTTATATCAAAGCTGTACCGTTGCATCCCACAGTGACACCGGAACAGCGCAAGGCAATGTCGGAATCCAACTCGCCGGTGTTCTCCATTCAGCTGAAGGACACCGAGGTAATCGAGAAGACCTACCTTACCTTCATGGTCAAGGTGAAGGGCGACCCAGCGCCGAAGGTTCGATTGTAAGTATTGTGGCATGCGCCACGACTCGACGTAGGTCGACCTAACCGTAGAAACGCTTCCCAGTGAATGCATGTCGCCAACTGCATGTGTGCTCTTTTACTATATTCCCGTTCGAAACACTATAAACAAACGCTCCAAAACAGCTGCAAGGACGACAAGGAAATCTTAGACACCGATAAGCGCATGAAGATCAACCGGGACCATGCGGAGACCGGCTTCTACGAGCTGATCATACCGGAGGTCCATAAAGGCGACTGCGGTGTGTACTCGTGCACGGCCTGGAACAAGTTCGGCACGACCAAAACCGAAGCCCAGCTGCTCGTGGCCGACCAGCTCGATCTGTTCTCCGAGCTCGACAACCTGGACGATAAGACCAAGTTTGTGTGGAAGAAGAACGGCGTAGCGTTCGATCCGGAGGAGCGCTTCAAGGTGCTGATGGCGGATGATTCCGACTCGCTGGCGCTTGTCTTCCAGCACGTAAAGCCCGAAGATGCTGGACTTTACACTTGTGTTGCCGCGACGTCCTCGGGTAATATCCAGTGTAGCGCTGAACTCACCGTTCAGGGACAAGTGAATCAGCTCATACAGGAACCATCCAAGCCGCACCTGGAGGTCGAGTCGCAGGAAGCGCTGGCCCGAATCGGCGGCAAAGCGCTGCTCGAGATGAAGGTCAAGGGCTATCCGAAGCCGGAGATCGTTTGGCGCCACGAGGGTACGATCATCGAGCCCGGTGGTCGGTACAAGTTCCTCTACGAGGACGCCGAGTCCGTGTCGCTCGTCATCAAGGACGTGCAGCCGTCGGATGCGGGCGCCTACTCGATCGTGGCCCAAAACGAGCTCGGCGAAGACTCGACGTTCATTAATTTGGTTGTGAAGACGCCTCCCACCATCACGAAACCGCACGATATGGCGGCGATGGTGAAGGAACAGTACAAGATGTCGATCGAGGTGAACGCTGTGCCGGCGGCAACCGTGCGCTTCTTCCGCAACGGCAAGGAAATCCGGGAGGACGACCGCATCAAGTTCCTCACCGCGGAGAACTACTACATCATCAAGTTTAACCACACCGTACTGGAGGATGCTGGCAACTATTCGGTAAGCGATTCGCGCGGGAGCAGGTCTCTTCGAGGTGTGGCGCGATGTTGACTAATGCGTTGCCATGTTGTTTTTTTTTAGATCATTGCGATGAACGAAATCAGCCAGGCGTCCGAGTTCTGGGAGTTTACGATCAACTCCCCACCACGAACGACCCTGCACCTGCAGGAGGAAACGGTCGTCAACGAGAAGGAGGACATCGAGCTGGTCGTGAAGGCCGAGAGCAACCCGGCCCCGATTGTGCGCTGGTACAAGGACGGCAAGGAGGTAGTTGCGGACGGTAAGCGCATCGTCATCATCGCCGAAGACGGGCGCTACGTGCTGAAGATTCACGCTGCCAACCGTGACGATACCGCACTGTACACGGCCGACATCATCAACGACTTCGGCACGGTGACGGAGAAGTCGCAGGTTAACGTGAGCACCAAGTCGAAGGTGCGTGAACAGCTGACCGCACTCACCTGCAAGGAAGGCGACACGAACGTGGTGCTTGAGGTGAAGGCGGACGGCTATCCGCGCCCGAAGGTGCAATGGTACATTGACGATGTCGAGATAACCGAGTCGCGCAACGAGTACAAATTCCAGGAAGATGGGCTGTACTATCAGCTCGTGCTGAGGGAAGCGAAGGCCGAATTGCAGGGCGTGTACAAGGCGAAGTTCACCAACGAACTCGGCACGGACGAGACGAGCGCCAAGACGACGGTGCAATGTTCGCCCAAGGTGCGCAAACCCCTCGTCGACACGGATGTGGACGAAAACACCACGCTCACGCTGGAGGTGGAGATCTACGCCGAGCCGGTACCGGAGGTGTCTTGGTTCAAGAACGGGCAGCCGGTGCAGACCGACGCACGGCTGACGATCAAGCGGGATTCGCAGCGCGTCGAGAACTACACGCTCTCGCTGACGATGGTGCGCGGTGCGGATTCCGGCGACTATGAGGTGCGAGCTGTCAACTCCATGGGTACCGCGACTACCAAGGGCCGTGTCGTTGTCCAAAGTGAGTATCGTAGTGTGAGTGTGTGGGTGTGTATTGTCACTTTTCTCCGCCCCGTCTGACACGTCCAATAGGTATACCGTGGAAGATGAAGATCGCGAAAATGGTTCCACTTGTAAACTAGCTGGTTGTGTGTTGGTGCTGCCGCTATATGTTGGTTTTCTTAATACCGTGTTAATACACTGTATCGATAGTTTTTGAAGCTACACACGTGCAAAACAAGAGCAAACCCTGTGATAATCCTTTTTTTTCTATATGTTCGTTTGTTGATTGCAAACCCACACACACGCACACACATAACCTCGGCGCGTCCGCCTACACACGCAGCTGTATATGTAGAAGTGCGGGCAGATGGGGAACCACCGCTGGTGGTCGAAGCGGAAGCGCACGTTACCGAAACGGTTGCGTTCGAGGTAGAGGAAACTGTATTGCAGGTCCAGTCGCAGGTGGAGCAGTGCGTACAGGAACCGGAAGATGAGGAGGAACCGTTGCCGAACGTCCTGGCGGTGGAAGTGGCGACGCTGGTGCAGGAAGTCATCACCGAGGTGACGCTTGCCGCACCGATCGCGGTACCGGAACAGGTGCCCGAAGCTATCGACGATGCGCCGATGCCGGCGAAGAAGATATCGACAGTGGAACAAGCGGGTAACAACTGTCAGCCATGGGGAGCGAGACTGTTTCGTTTGCAGTTTTACCCGATTTTTGCCTGCCGGTTTTTTTTTCCTTGTTCAGCATCCACTGTTGCTAGTTAATAGACACCGCTCCTGTCCACCTGTTGACTTGCTGTGTATTGCTCGTTCGCGATGCTGGCTCGATAGATGCATAGTCACTCTGCCTACCCTATTTCCGCGCGCAAGCCAGCCGTGTACATAGTTAGCTAAGATGTGCACAATCACAATTGGTTTGACTGTTGTACTTCCGTGTCTTCAGCCACAATAGTTGCCTCGCTCTCGAACTCGTTTGACATAGCCTCACCCTAGCAGTGAAGGGCGGCGAACGGGCCAAACGTTTGCATTCGAGGAACAAAAACACTGTACAAATAACATTTTTGTTTTGTATTTTACCCATTCACATTCCCTCCGTTGCGTGTCTCGGTTTCACACGTCGCAAACCAACCACCCATCTGTGTTACGGCCATTCTCCGCCACGCCAGAGGCCATTGTAGCGAGCCCCGGGGAGAATGCCGAAGCCCACCGTATGATAAGTGAGTGTATGAAGATCGGTCAGCACGGTGAGACGATCATGGTTTCGGTGTGTACCGAGGAAAGCCACGCAGCAATAGTAACAGGTAATTTTCCGTACCGTGTTTAGTGTTCGTTCGACATCCCTTTCTCGCCCCATCCCGCCCTTCTCCTATACGGAGGATCCCGTAAAGACATGCCTGTTCATGTTTTTAAAAAAACCTCCTTCACGAAAGCATGAAGGCATGGACCACCTGCACATCCCTTTAGTTCCCTCTAGCCCACACTGTCTCACCTGTCTCAGCAACACTTGATCGCGGCCAAGCACAAATTCCCTGTTCGTTCACACTGCATATAACCCGTTCTGTATCCTTCCTGTTATGAAATCACACTGCACGCACAACAAACCCAAACACCCCGCGCCCATCCCACCCATCGACACCCACAGGGCCCGAAGAATCACACTCGGTGCATCAGATGCGCGCGACAACGGTCATCTTCGAGGAGGACAGCGGTTCACCGATGGAGGTGATGCAGAAGATCATCTACCCCAACAAACCGCACGCGTCGGCCCTGCACGTGGAGGAGATCGACACGATCACCTTCACGTCACCCGAGCAGAAGCGGCAATACCAGTCCCAGCTGTCGGCAACCGAGGCGTCGGCCGGTACCCGCACCGTAATCGAGGAGATTGAATCGGACGGTGAGGCGACACCGAAGGGCAAGATATCGCGCGGCGTGTCGATCACATCCGCCTCGGAGGAGGAACTCCCGCTGTCACGCCAAAACAGTCGCACCGGGGCCGAGTGTGAGCTGGCGAAGCCAGCAAACGCAACGCTCGATACGAGTGAGCTTCAAAGGGAAAATGTCTCGCCGGGTTTGTTTGACGCAAAGTCGGAGCAATTACAAACGGAGGACGTTCCAGACTCCCCGCGGAAGGGTAACCTGCTCGAGGCGGGTGTGTGTGAAGAGCGAGGCGGCAAGCGGATGATCGAGAAGAAGGTGTCTTTCGAGGATGAACTACCCCAGCAAGGCAGAGCGCTCGAAAGGCAAGAGCTTACCGAGGGCGAACCCGAACACCCGGAACCGGTACAGGAGGAGCAAGTCGAGAAGCGATCCACGGCTAGCCAGAAAGCTCTTGTGAAGGAACCGATTCTGGACGGTACCATTGATGGGAGCGCCGAAAAAGCTGTTACGAATGTTCCACTGGAACCGGCACGCCCTGAAGGTATAACATAATTACACCAAACCAAACCAACACACACACGCACACACACAAACACTACAAATTCTCACCGAACAGTTTGGTAGCTCACAGACACAGCATGATCAACAATGATTGCTTCCTGTTTTTTACTCCCCCCCCTCTTGTTGAGACTTTCCTTCTACCCTTTTCCAATCCATCTTCCTTCTACTGCCTAACGTTCGAGTTGCTCGGTTCAATTGGTATTGGTTTGTTACAGAAAAAAAAAACGCTTCACTAACCATTTGTCTACCTTACGCAAATAGCACGCGCTTGGATTAAGGTACTCCGGCAAGGATGCTGATCGGTAAGTTATCTTCGTTCGTACCTTGCGAGGTATCACAAATTGTGCATTAAACCACTGAAGAACACTCAAGAAATTTCCGTTGTAGATAGCTGTTGTACATTAGCCGCCATCTTTTGTTTCTTCCCCACCTTCCGCTGATCGTTCTACTTGCGTGTGTTTAGTGACCGGATCTAGGATCTGTATGGTTTTGCGGGAAGGGAGTGTTGCTGTAGTTGATTCTGTGGTTAGAATAGTCTAAATTATGTACATACTGTTTGATTGGTGCGATGAGTCAGGCCTCCCCCATCATGATTGGAGCACTCTACCTTCACAATACTTTGCCGTTTTCTTTGGCTAATTTTCACCTGTACAGTCCGCCGCTCATTAGCTGACAATTCTGACTGCCTCACCATTTGCTGTCTTGTCTGTCCGCCTGTCTGTCACTATCTCTGTCACTCTGCTGTACTGTATATACTGCTGTAAATATTGTGATATCGACTCTATAAGATAATATCTACTTCCAAACTTCACTCACCATGCAACTATCGGAACTAACCAAACCTCTAGTGGTCGGTAGTTCGGCCTTGCACTGCTGTCATCTGTGTTGGTGATGTGACCTTTCTAACCGTACGTTTGCCATTACTATCAACCCAGCATCGCCGGAGATCCTGAAGACGGATATCGCAGACGTGACGACGTTCGACTCGCTGCCACTGATCTGGACGGTGGAAGCCGATGGTATTCCACGTCCGGAGGTGGCCTGGTACCATAACGATGAGCTTGTGAAGGCTAGCGATCGCATCCGCATCACGGACTCGGGTGTAAGTAGTCTTGTGGAGGGGGAGCGGGAGAATCGCATACTGATGTAATTAAACTGTACCCCATGTAGACGACCTACAAGATCGAAAACCGCGACGTAAAGGAAGCGGACGCTGGCGAATGGAAGGCCGTGGTGAAGAACCGCATTGGCGAAAAGTCACTGCCAGCGAAGCTGACCGTTATTCGTACGTTCCTCGTAAGTTCGTGAATCCTTATCCTACCGTACTGACTCTCGTCCACTCTATCTCAGCTTGCAAGGAATATCGTCGCCCGAAGTTCCTGAAGGGTCTGGAGAACATTTCCGTGCACAAGAACGAGCCGGTGTCGTTGACGGTTACGCTCACCTCGGATCCCGAGCCGGAGATCACCTGGTTGCAGAACGGTGCGGAGGTTAAGGCGGACGACTTCATCCAGATGAAGACGGAGATCAAGGAGCTGGAGTACAGTCTGAAAGAGATCACCTACACGCTGCACATTGATCAGGCCCGCCACTACGACACCGGGGACTATACCTTCCAGGCGAGGAACAAGTACGACATCAGCGAATCGAACGGTCGGTTGGATGTGCTGCTGAAGCCGGAGATTGAAAACTTCCACGACACGACGGTGCTGCCGTTCACGCAGGGTGTATTCCAGGTGCTCGTTAAGGCGAATCCGAAACCGAAGGTAACCTGGACGAAGGATGGTCTTAATCTGTGCAACAACGACAACTGCGATGTCATTGCCGACATTGAGAAGGAGGTCTACACGTAAGTGACATCCGGGATAAGCGATGAGCTTAGCAATGACCGGGGGTTGTTTTTCGTTCCTCAACAGACTGGTGATTGAGTCTTGCGCGCTTGCCGAGCACGGCACCTACACGCTCACGGCTTCGAACGCACAGGGGGAAACTGTGGCTACTGCCAAGCTCAATGTGCAAAGTAAGTGCCAGCAACAATATATTTTAAATGCGAGTACCCACTGACATTACGTATCGTTCTATTGCTCAACCTCAGCCTCGAAGCCCAAGTTCACGAAGGAACCGGACTGTCTTACCGTGCACGATTGGGCCGACGTGTACAACAAGGTGCTGGTACAGGGTGTGCCACGTCCGGCGATACAGTGGCTGCACAACGGTACGCCGCTCGACACGCAACAGATCGACGAGGAATCGCAGGAACCGAAGATCAAGATCGTGACGTCGGGCGATACGGAGGTGACGAGCGAGCTGTTCATCACCCATTTCGGGCCGGAACTGCAGGGTGAATACTCCTGTCTGGCGACCAGCATCGGTGGTGAAACCGAGGCGAAGTTTAACATTCAGGTGAAGAACGAACAGCCTGTGTTTGGCAAGGGACTGGATCGCTCGCTGGACCTGGAGGAGGATGATCGTTTGGAGTTGCGCTGCATCGTCGACGGTAGCCCGCTGCCAAAGATGACCTGGTACAAGGATTCCAACGAAATCAAGGCCGATGATCAGTAAGTGTGCTCAGTGAGGACCGTCAGGAGTGAGTGATTAAAACGTCGTATCTTTCGTTCCCTTCCCAGCGTTAAGATCACCTATGGCCACGATGGTATCTGTCGCTTGGTGATCGAGAACTGTCTGCCGGGTGATAGCGGCTGCTATAAGCTGGTGCTTTCCAACAAAAGTGGCGATGTGACCACACAATGCTGTGTCGCTGTCACTCGTAAGTATTTTTCACGCGAGTGTCTCTATCTTGGCTCGTGTTCTCATTTCCGCCCCCTCTTTCTGTCCATCCGCAGCCAAGCAAAAGCCTCCGGTATTCTTGCGCTTGCTCCAGGACCACAAGCTCACCGTTGGAGATACGCTGCACATGGAGGCCGAAATTGCGGGCTTCCCAATGCCCGAGGTGCGCTGGTTCAAGGATGGATTGCCGCTGCGTCAGACGCGCGGTATCAACTTCATTAACCAGCCGGACGGTCTGATCGGTTTCATTATCGATCGCGTGACGGCCGAAGATGGTGGCATCTATACGTGCGAGGTTAAGAACAAGAACGGTGAGGCCAAGTCCGCCTCGCTGACGGAGATCGTACCGAAGGGCAAGAAGCCCCAGTTCGTCAGTGAGCTGATGAACGTCAACATCATCGAGGGCTTCCCGGTAAAGTTGAACGTCAAGGTGATCGGTTATCCGCAGCCTTCGGTCAAGTGGACGCACAACGGTACGCTCGTATCCGGTGATCGGTACAAGATTACCGAGGACACAGATGGCGCTTTTACGCTCGCACTGGACAAAAGCATCGGTACGGACTGTGGCGAGTATCAGGCCATCGCCACGAACGAACATGGCGAAACGATCAGCGCCGCTACGGTAACGATTCTGCCCACGACCGATCCTTCGCTGCCAGAGGAACCGCCAAGCTTCCTGGGCGGTCTGCGCGACATCACGGCCGACGAGGGCAAGGAGCTCACGTTCTCGGCCCGCTTTGCCGGCAACCCTGCACCCGAAGTCATCTGGACGAAGGACGGTGAACCGTTGCAACCGACCGGCCGTGTTTCGGTGACGTGTGACGGCAAGAGCGTTGGGCTGACAATAATGCCCGCGGAGATGTCCGATTCGGGCGAGTATGCTTGCCTGATGGCGAACCCGCTCGGTGAGACGGAAACCCGTGCCTCGGCGATCGTGCGCAAGGTGTTCCAGAAGCCGAACTTTGTATATCCATTCTCCGATCTGCAGCAGCTGCCCGGGCTGGAGGCTAAGTTCCCGGCCAAGCTGGTCGGTGTGCCACGCCCGGAGATTCAGTGGTACAAGAACGAAACTCCCATCCACGCGGGTGATCGCTACAAGATGAAGTACGAGGGTGACTGCTGCTGTCTGTACATCAAGGAGTGCGAACCGGACGACACCGGCCTGTACTCGTGCACGGCGACAAACCGTGAAGGTAGCAGCACTATTGAGGCTAAGCTGGATGTCGTCACCAGAATGTAAGTGTGTGTACGGCCACTGTGGCGAACAACTATTTCTGACCAATTGCGTTTCCTTCCACAGTGAAAAGCGCGATGAACCAACGCCACCATCATTCATGAAGAAGCTCAACGACATGACGCTACTGGATGGTATGAAGGCGAAGCTAACCGTGTGCGTTGATGGATTCCCGATGCCGACGGTCGAATGGATCCGCGATGGTCGTCGGCTGGTGCCGAGCGAGAAGTACCGCATCGAGGCAGAGAGGAACGGTCTCGCGAGGCTTATCGTGGATGATGTGCAGGAGGAGGATCTGGGACGGTACAGCTGCAAGGCGGTGAACAATCTCGGTGAAGCCATCTGCCATGCCAACCTGAAGTTCGAACCGTCCGACTACCGACCTCGCCGTCGTTACGGCAAGGGCAAGGGTAAGGATCTGCTGCACACGCCACCGTATCCCCTCACGGAGAAACCAATCATCTCCAAGTTGTCCGATCGCCGCCTCACGCTGTCCTGGCGCCCATCGATGACGACCGTACCGCGTTATCCGGTCACCTATCAGCTGGAAATGATCGAACTACCGGACGGCGAGTGGCACACGACCCGGTCGGGTATTCGGGGCTGTTCGTGCGAGGTCCGCAACCTGGAACCGTTCCGCGAGTACAAGTTCCGCATCCGCGTCGAGAACCTGTACGGTGTGAGCGATCCCAGCCCGTACGTGCAGACGTACCGCCAGAAGCTGGAACCGGAACCGCCAGTATTTTATCCATACCTTGGACCGGGCCGTGACTTCCGGCCGGACACCTCGTCGTTCTATCCGCGCGATTTCGACGTGGAGCGGCCAGGGCATCGCCACCAGGTACAGGTGCCGGAGTTCCTGCGCCAGGAGAAACCCGTACAGTACGGTACGAAGAATCACAACGTGAGCCTGTTCTGGTTCGTTTACGGTTATCCGAAGCCTACAATGACGTACTACTTCAATGATCAGATCATTGAGGCGGGCGGTCGTTATAGCTTCAGCTATACGCGCAACGGCCAGGCGACGTTGTTCATCAATCGTATGGCCGATCGGGATGTGGGCGTTTACGAGGCGGTCGCCACCAACGAGCACGGCACCGTGCGCCAGCGTGTCTGTCTGGAGCTGGGCGAATATCCCAGGTTCCTGCAGCGCCCGGAAGAGGTGTTCATTATGGGACGCCGTTCGGGACGTGTGGAGGCAAAGATCACCGGTGTACCATTCCCGGACATCAAGTGGTACAAAGATTGGCAACCGATTCACGAATCCTCTCGCATCAAGGTAGGCTATGGAGGATGGCAAACTGTGCCGCAAGGTAGTGCAAACCGCTTATTATGTTACGGTCCTTTTTTTTAGATGATCTTCTACGAGCCGGATACGTGCGTGTTG
Organism: Anopheles marshallii; assembly: GCF_943734725.1. Lineage (NCBI taxonomy): Eukaryota > Metazoa > Arthropoda > Insecta > Diptera > Culicidae > Anopheles > Anopheles marshallii. The sequence continues at coordinate 66,050,679 of NC_071327.1, forward strand.
CTGCTGACGGATGCGATTAAGAAGGATGAGGGTCTGTACTCGATCAGCGCCCGCAATGCGATCGGTTCCATCAGCTCCTCCGTGACGGTCCACGTGGAAGACAACGAGGAAGACTACGTGTACAATGCGCATCACCGTACGCCGTACGTACGCGCCCGCAACAAGGTCTACCAGGACTTCTACGACATTGGCGATGAAATTGGCCGCGGTACGCAGGGCATCACGTACCATGCGACGGATCGCTCCAACGGTCGGAACTTTGCCGCCAAGATCATGTACGGCAGCCCCGATCTGCGTCCGTTCATGTTCAACGAGGTTGACATCATGAACATACTGAACCACCGCAAGCTGATCCGGCTGCACGATGCGTACGACATCAACCGCTCGATCACGCTCGTGCTGGAACTTGCTTCCGGCGGTGAGCTGGTGCGGGACAATCTGCTCAAGTATGATTACTACACCGAGCGCCAGATTGCGATCTACGTGTACCAGGTGTTGCTCGGGCTGGAGCATATGCATACGCGCGGTATCGGCCACATGGGACTGACGATTAAGGATCTGCTCATTGCACACCCCGGCAGCGATAATCTGAAGATCTGCGACTTTGGGCTGGCGCGCCGCATTGAAGATGACAAGCTGTACACGCTCGACTACGGTATGCCCGAGTTCATCGCACCGGAGGTGATCAATCGGTGTGGCGTTGGCCTTGGACAGGATATGTGGTGCGTGGGTATCATCACGTACATCTTGCTCGGTGGTGTCAGTCCGTTCCTGGGTCGGAATGATCGCGAAACGCTGACCCGCATCAAGGAGGGCAAGTGGACGTTTATCGGTTCGGTGTGGGATAACATTTCCGCGGAAGCGCGCGACTTCATTACGCGCCTGCTGGTGTACGAGGAGAAGCACCGTATGACGATCCGCGATGCGCTCAATCACTCCTGGTTCGATGTGATCTACCGGCGCACGTTCGAGGAGTACCAGATCGGTACGGATCGGTTGCGCAGCTACTACTACCATTACCGCGACTGGTACACGAACGCGTCCTGTCGCACCTGGTACCGTCGACGACCGCTGATGAGCTGCTTCGACCATCCGTCGCGTATGGTCTACCCGCCGGGTATTATCTTCACGCCCGAGGGTACGCCACCGCCGATGCAGGTCGACGACATCCCGCACAAGCGCAAGAAGTGGGAGGAGTACGTGTCGAAGGACAACCATCCGGACTACGAGACCGCTTCGTTCAAGTCGGAAAGCCACTACCAGTACGGTCCGGACACGTATCTGCTGCAGCTGCGTGATACTACCTTCCCGTGCCGTCTGCGCGAGTACATGAAGATCGCGAAGCACCGATCGCCGAGCTTGGTGTCGGATTCGAACTACGATGGAAGTGTAAGTATTGCGCTTTGTCAATAAGGGTCTTCGCTCTGTTCACTGACTTCCTTCCTTCCGTTGTTGTAGCTGCCCATTATTCGTGAGCGTCGTCGCTTTACGGACGTGATGGATGAAGAAATCGACGACGAGCGTCGCAGCCGCATCACGCGCTATGGTACGGATGACAGCTTCACGGTATCACGCCGCATCCGCAACGAGGTCGGTACGCGCCTTGGTTCGTACGCGGAAGCGGAAGCATTGATTGAGTGCAAGCGGGAAGGACAGGCACCATTCTTCCGCGAGAAGCCACAAACCATCTCGATCCGCGAGGGTGAACCGAACCAGATCATCTGCTATGCCGTCGGTGATCCGAAACCGTCGGTGACTTGGTTCCGCAACGACATGGTCATCACCGATACGAACCGCATCAAGGTGTTGGACGACGTGGACGGTCGTTCGGTGATCCAGTTCCATCCGGCCACGCACAACGATATCGGTGTGTATAAGGCGGTCGCAAGCAACCGTATCGCGAAGACGGTTGCCCGGTGCCGGGTGGTGCTCGCCGTTATTCCGGACGCACCGGACGCACCGGATGCGGTCGCCGTGAGCGACACGGAGGTGCTGCTGCGCTGGAAGCAACCGCGCAGCGACGGTAACTCGCAGGTTATCTGCTACAGTCTCGAGCAGAAGGAGCACGGCAAGGTCGACTGGGTGGACGTGGCGTGCAACATCGATCACGAGTTCTTCCTGGTGCATGATCTGCGCCCGAACGTTTCCTACCAGTTCCGGCTTGCCGCGTACAACCGCATCGGCTGGAGCGACCGTGGCCTGCCGACGAAGAACATCACCACGCTGGAACCGGGCGCGCCCAAGATTCAGATCACGCGCGCCATGAAGCATCTGCAGCAGCTGACGGAATCGGGCCAGCAGGTCGGCCCGGAGGAGCGCACCGGCCGGCTGGACTACAGCTACGAAAAGACACCGCTCAAGTGGAGCATCGAGGGTAACTACAACGAGAAGTACACCTTCATGTCGGAGATGTCGCGCGGCCGGTACTCGATTGTGGTGAAGGGTCTGGAGAAGGCGACCGACAAGATAGTGGTGGCGAAGATCTTCGAGCTGGGCGATGAGCGTGCGGCCGAAGCGGTGGAGCGAGAGTTTGACGTGCTGCGCACACTGCGCCACGAGCGTATCGCCGCACTGTTGGCGGCGTTCCGTCCGAAGAACACCTCCATCGCGGCGTTGGTCATGGAAAAGCTGCAGGGTGCAGATGTGCTGACCTATCTGAGCAGCCGGTCGGAGTACAGTGAGCAGATAGTGGCCACCATCGTTAACCAGGTGCTGGACGGTTTGCAGTATCTGCACTGGCGCGGTATCTGCCATCTGGATCTGCAGCCCGACAACATTGTGATGGCGTCGGTGCGTCAAGTTAACATCAAGCTGGTAGATTTCGGTTCCGCCCAGTACGTGTCCAAGCTCGGAACTAACGTGACCCGGTCGGGATGGTTGGACTTTATGCGTAAGTTCATGAATGGACTAACAGAGAGAAGAGCCCGCACTAACTTGTATTTCGTTCCGAACAGCACCGGAGATCCTGAACGATGAGCCGGCACTGCCCCAAACCGACATCTGGACGGTCGGTTGTTTGACGTATCTGTTCCTGTCGGCCACAAGTCCCTTCCGTGGCCAGGATGAGGCAGAAACCCGCGCCAACATAAGCTTCGTGCGCTACCGGTTCGAAAACCTGTACAAGGAGGTTACCGCCGAAGCGACCCGCTTCTTGATGCTGATCTTCAAGCGTGCACCAAAGTAAGTGTCAACGGCTCATACATCCCGCGTCAGAAGATAATGGACCGGTAAGAATGGTACTGACCGAGTTTATAAACTATCTTTACAGCAAGCGTCCAACGGTCGAGGAATGTTTCGATCATCGCTGGTTGGTCCATACCGATTTCATGACGAAGAAGCGCGAGCGTGCCATCTTCCCAGGCAACCGCTTGAAGGTTCGTTACCGATCTCACTACCTTCATCCTGCCACACTAATGCACAATGTGTCCCTTCTTGTTTGCAGCAAATTTCCGAAGAATATCATACGATGAAAACGAACGAAGCCACCAAGTCGGAGACGATCTCCAACTTTGGCGGCCAATCCCCACGGCAGCTGTTGCGATCCAACAGCATCCAGGAGGAGCTGCTGACCACGTTCTAAAAGCCATTTTGCCGCAAACCTATTACCCCTTTCATCGTAGTGTGTTCCGTTTTCAGCGTTCTTTATTTGCTTTGCTTGCACATCTGTCTGTTCGCGGCCCACGCAACGCAACTGTCCTGTGCCTTCTGTTTTGTTTAGCTATTTCCTTCGACTGTAAATAGCACTGAAGCAAGATGGATTTTTGTGTCGTTTTTTTTCTGTAGTGCCATGCTTAACCCCCCCACCGTGACCACAATTGTCAAATTTATTCGCTATTTGATATGTTCGTGGGTTGGTGGGCTGTTCGTTAATGAGTAGCGTTTCGTGCGTCGAGTTATCGTTTTCCTGTCCGTTTTTGTTTGCTCGCAAACTGCAAAAGAGTACTTATAAACGAAGTCAAACGATATAAAAAAAAAACCTTTTAAAAAAGTGTTCAAAACACTTAATAAAAAAAAAAACAAACAATATAATGCAGCATACGCAACGATTTAACAAATCCTGTTCTTTATATACAATCGTAACACGTTTTTATACACGCGACACACATTTTGCCGGTATGTGATGGAAGCTGGGCTTATGGATACGCGTACCCCCGGGGGATCTTTTTTTATATGACTTTTTTAACCGCAAAACAAACACCACTGTTATACACATCCCTAAGAAAAACCGGGCGTTCGTCGTTCCACCCAGCGCAGTGCGCGCGGTACGTTAGCTCACTAGTTGTATAGGAAAATTTCGAGAACGGCACGGGGTGGGGTCTCTCTCCCGCTCTGTTCTCCTCTTGCGGGGACGAGTTTCCGGGGGTGCAATCACCCTCGGAATCCGCCGCAAGCAGGTGCCGGAAAAAAGAGTGTAACTTATTTATTTGTATATTGTATATTTACTATTATTGCTTAGTGATACAAAATTACATTTGCTTCCTAGTCCCATGAACGTACAGATGGATTCAAAAAGAGGGTTTACTTTTATATATTAATTTGCACAAATTCAATCAGCTTCGACGCTGATGTTTTTGACCTTTCCGGAGGAATAAAATTGTTTTTTCTTTATGTTTCTGTTCAAACAATGTGTCTACTGAATGTGATGTTGTAACTGTTTGAGAAAATGTATTCGAGAACGTTTGGTAAGCAACAGTAACAATGTTCTATCAACAAAAATAAAACAAAGGTGATATATGTAACGACGGATTTTACGAGCACAAAAAAAAAAACTAAGTCACACTGTCTAAAAAACTTTGGTACGGAATATTTAGAACCTTTGTTGCATCTTCACTCAGCTAACACACCTTTTTTCAAAAACAAACCTCCTCCCTAACGTGAATCACCCTAAACCATTTTAATTCCGCCCTTCCATGTATGCTTAGTCGCTTTATTCCTACCTTTACACTAATCCAACGGTAACAAAGCACAATCCGGTATAACATAGAAGCACATTAGTAGTGACTCAATACGGATACGATAAATAGTACGGAAATAGGCCTAAAGACAACAAACACCTACAACACAAAATCGAGAAATCATTCTTTGCACCTAAGATCATACTTAAATAAGATGCTGATAAAAAAAATGCTGCATCGAAAACATAAATAATCTCACACTTACATTAATAAAATGTAAATACCCCTGATTGGTGCCATTAAAGCTTGCCACTATATGTTCTTTGCTATATGCCGAGCCGCCACGCCCTAACTTGCTTCGCACACTCTCACTTATTGGTCATACCATAGACGGTGATTTCTGTTCAACAAACTACAAAGCAATAAAGCTTCGATGCAAAAATCTACCTTTTCACTGGGTACTTTTGCTATCTTGAAACTATTATCAAACTGTATGGTGACCACATGTGTCAACCACACTTGGTTAAAATTACGTTTATGCTGCGATGATTGCACTTGGGAACCTTGCCCGAACTTGGTACTGATACTGATAATGAATGTGATAAATTATGATATTAGAAGATCACTAGATTTCATTGTATAGCGCGCGAAGAATATAATTTGGTGAATTTGAAGCGTACTTTTGTCTTATTGATAAACTCCCTAATCCAGTGATGTTTCTTAACGTTTTCTCTTTTAAATCAGCTGTTGCACACCTTCCTTATGATTTGGAGAACTTAAATACACCCTTCCGAAGGCTCTTGTTTTCCGGCTGAAAGTACGCGAGAATAAATTTGCGTATAGTAAAACAAAGTATATAAGGTTCTAGAAAACTTATGCTAATAACAAGCGGAACATGCTTGATTAGATGCAAAGGAGAAGATAAACGTAAGCTATTTTCAGGGTTTTTTTAAAACAGGAAAATAATCAACAAAAAGTTTGCTTCTATGAGATCGTAAATGGGTGCTTTAATCAGTACAAAACCGAAAGGACTTAATTCAGGTTAAAAGCATCGTCTGAAGCAGATCGTCTTATATCCTTCCCATGTGAACTCGCAAATGACTTCGCATGTTTAACCATAGAGGGCGCTAAGCACAACGATACCAAGAACTATGGCCGAGAGATAGAGGAATCGCAATAGAATCCGTGCAAATGGAGACAATAATTGTTTTGCTCAATAAACGAAATGCCAAAAAGAGACCTTTATGCTTTTTTTGTTTTGATGGTGCAATTTGTGTTGCGCTTAATATAATGGACTTTTGAGGTAAATTGCCAATATTTCATTATGATACGTACAGCCCTGCAATCGAAAACAAATAGCAGAATACAAAACCAATAGTGAGCAAAGAAAATCAAATTAAAACATAACAACAAGTTGTACTAACAAAAAAAAAATATGCATCACACATGTACCTTATTCCGAGCACGCTGTTCAATCGTACAACATACGTGAGCGTATTTAGTGTGAAGAAAAAAAAATATACACAATTCCGTCAGACAGCAAGTTCTTCCCATTTTGTGAACGCGGCAACGAACGAAGCAACGGTATGGACTGGTTTACTTACCGCATGTCGATTGCCGAACAGCATCTTTGCCTTATCCTCTTCCTGCGGTGATGGTTGCTCGTCCACAAGTGCCTTCTTCAGTTTCAACTTTTGCTTTATTGCCTAAAACCGTAAACAAATGGAGTGATTAATTTTACATTCACTCGAAACGCACTCAAACAACATCGCTGCATGAAGCTACCTACCTGCGATAACAGAACACGCCGACTGTCCGATTTCATTGCTAGCAGCAGGTCGAGCCACGTCCACGTGACATTGTGATACTCGAGCGTGGGTATCAGCAGTGCCAGGTCCGTGATGTCTTCGAAATTTTTCTCCTTATTTCCCTTGTAGCTTACCTTCACCGGTACCTCCGGTATCTTGATGTAGATAAACAGCTTGTTCTTCTCTGCCCGCTCCTTCATTTTTTCCACATCGTCCTGAATGCGCACGTAGAAGTTGCTATCCTTGGACGCCTTTTTGCCTCCGCCGGCGGACGATTTCGACCCACCGGCGGTGGAAATGGAACTGCTCGAGGAAGCGGATGCACCACCACTGCCACCAACGCCACCACCACCACCACCACCACTTCCGGCACTGCCAGCTAACGAGGACGAGTTCGTTTTTCTGATACCTCCTTTCACGGCAACGGATGATCCACTGCCGCTCGTACTAGCAACCGATCCGCTCCCATCGCCGCTTGCATCAAGCTCATCGGCTGCATCCGCTTCGTCGCGATCCGGAAAGCAAAACTTGAGCATCGTGTTGTAAAACTTCTTCGAAATTTGTATCGTAATCGGTACGACGTTGATCTCGAAGTGTTCCTTCACGGAAATTCCACCAACCGGTGGTTTCTCGCGACAGAACACCCGCAACACACGCTTATGTTCCACCGGCATGTCACGTTGAATTTCGGTCGGACAAAGCACCTCCGTGTAGCTGTCGCGCGGTATCAAATTACTGATCCTAATGTAACCCAGCTCTAGCAGATGGTCCACCGAGTCGTCACTCTTGGAGTTTTTCGTGTACAGGAAATTGCTCAGTATGAGATCGGCGATACCGATCTGACCGTCCGCTTCCGTCAGACGCCACTGGGCATGCTTGAAGCAGATTTCGTTCGCACGCACTATCGTGACCGGTTTGTCCTTGCGGAACGTGGCCAACCGGTTCGAAGCGGACAGCTGTGCTTCGTTGTAGCACGACAGCATCATGTCCAGCTCGTCGCTTTTGGTCGTTAGCAGTTCCTTGAAGTATAGGATGGAGTTGTGCACGTCTTCGAACTCCACACGAAGATCCTCCGAGTCTCCGTCTTCCAAGCGCGCCTTCGTGATGAAATGGATGTCCTTCTCCAGACACCGGATGCGCGACATCAAACTGCGGATCTCTGTCTGCAAATGCTGGATCGGTCGCTTCTGATCCTCGCTGCTATATAGCTGCAGCTGGAATCGCATCCGGGCGAGCTGTTCCAGCGCTTCCTTGCGCTGGGGTTCCACGTACAGCAGCAAATTGTTCACGATGTCCAGGATCATCGCGTACTGGAGCGAGTTGGTACAGACGTCAAGATCGTGATGCATCAGCGTGAATGCATCCACTGGTTCGTCCTGATTTTCCCACGGGCTCATCGATTCCTCGACCGGCGGTGGCGGTACCTCACTGATCATACCCGGATCGATGCTGGTGTCACCGTAGCTGACGTAGAAAAATTCACATTTACACCGCGACACGATGCGTTGCAGCTGGATCGGGGGCTTTTGTCCACTGGTGTAGCTGCTCTCGCCGAGTACTCCAACCGTCTCGGACACGACTCCACCCACGCTCTGTCCACTACCGACGAGATGTGGCAGATCCGGCAGCTCACTGATCACTACCGGTGCGTCACGATCCTTCTCCTGGATGTTATCCACCGTCAGCCACATAATTTCTGCCATCTCGTGCGAGTCACCCTCGTTCGCGCTTACCGTAGCGTAGTACTGCATGCACTCCAGCGACCCGACCCAGGTCGTTTTCGAAACGATCGTGTGATCACGCCATACCGGTCGATGAACACGTTGTAAGATCTCCGCCTTAGCTGCGCTCAGTATCACATAGCCGGACGTTTCGCAGCCTTTCAGCAGCACCTGCGAGTTGACCAGCGATATTGCCCAATTGTAGTGTAGCACATCACCCTCCTGGTATGCCTGCAGGCCCTTCAGCTGTTGCTGGCGCGTCTGAGCTGACTGATCGTCACTGTATACTAACGGTTTGTGGTCCGCTTCCTGTATCAGCTGCTGCAACATCGCCATACTGTCGCTTGACTGCTGTGCTTTTCCCTTCGCACTTAGGTGGCCTCCACTACTCGTGGTCCCTGCTACACCACCGCTACCCTGATGTAGATCTTGCCCGGTACTTCTTGATTTGAATGGTGTTCCTAGATCCGTTCCTCCTGCTGCTGTTGTTGCACCACCTCCTGCAGAACCGCTACCGGTGCCCGCACCCGCGGTACTTCCTTCCTTGCGGAAACACTTCAGAGCTTCCGTTGCGAGGTTGTTTTTCAGCTTCTGGCTCTTGACAAGCGAATCGAACAGTGCGAACGCAACATCTCTGTTGTCTTTGGTCCATGCACCTTTCAGATCGTACACCACGAGCTTGTGTGTCGGCGTATCCTTTTCACGCTCGTTCCCATTGGTGGAGAGCAGTGCTTCCCGCCCATAGGAAACCCTTGCGACGCTCAGGAAATAATACCGGTAGATGTCGCCACTAGCGTTTGAAAGGCTTTCCGAGCTCGTATCGGTACGTTGCTGCTGCTGCTGCTCGTTGCTGATCTGTGTTGTCCGCAGCCAAATCTCGGCATCGTTTAGCTCACAGTTCATATACATCACAGACCAGTCGGCCCGAGGACGATGAATCAATCCGTCGTCAATCGGTAGCAGTGTTAGTGTGTGCTCCGAGCTAAACGTAATTCTGCCACCGCTCAGTTGAAAACCACGATTCAATGCGTGCGACATCCAGTAAAATATCTGAAACCGGTGCAAACTCATCTGAAGATTTGCTTTGCGATAATGGCGGCTCAGTTGCTTTTTTCTCGGACGCACATTGTTAAACACTGGACCACGACGGGTCGGGCGCGTAACGCCGGAAAGGATTAGCTTTAAGCTTTCGAACCACCGCAGCGTACTGCCGTACAGGACCAGATTAGGGATATCGTAATCCGACATAGCATTTTGCTTGATTTCGAACGACACCCATATGTTTAGATGCTGCGAACGGAACGCCCGAAAGGAATCGTGCACTTGATTGCTGCTGTACTCGGGCAGCTTGTCTGGCGCACACGGTACGACCGCATGGTGATCGTTCGGGTTTGCTAGGCATACCCAGTTCAGCTTGAACGTTAGCTTCAAGTTTGGCAGATGCAGCAACCGACAATCGTCGTATCGTGAAGCCGTGCGCACATAGATATTCAGATCGCCCTTGAACATTAGGCGCGCATTCGAATACATTATACCGCAGTTATTCCATGTGAGTTCCATTTCCTCCGTTGTGTTGTACGGATCTAGCGAGGCGTGCAACAAAATTGTAAACTGCTTAGCGATGATCGACAGCTGTCCGTGCATTAGCAGACGCATCTTATCCCAGAACGGTAACGGGGGACTCGGATCACGTGATGGGGCCGATATTTTCTCCATCATAAGATTACACTGCGCCATCACCGGTTCCCAGCAGGGTCCGAACGCGTACGCCAGATAATCCAGTTCCCAGTTGAAATCGTGATAAAACTTTATCGACGTCATACTGCGCTGCACCGTGTGCGTCCCGAACGGTTCGCCCAGTTCGATCTCGACGTCACGCTTGGCCCGCCTTGGCGGTGCCATCTCAGCGCCTGCTAGTGTCCCGAAAAGATGCATTGCCTTCACGTGAAACATTGGCTGCGGATAGTCGCGTAACATAAACTTCCACTCGCTGCATCCGATATTGATGGCACGCACCCACAGCGTCACGAACTCAATACCTTCGTCGGGCCATGGACTTTCCGGGTCAAGCATACGCAGCCAACGCACTGCATTGTCTCCACCATGCAGTGAGGGATCTGCCATAGCCATTATTTCTAAATCGGTCATAATCCAAGCGATAAGACGGGTACGCGGTGGACCGGATTCGGAGATTTTTTTCGATCGTTGTATGTAAATTTCCGAATTTTTCTTTATCAGGTTCGCGTTTAGCTCCTCAAGCATACCGGGCGGTAACATTAGACGCTCCGAGCACAGTTGAGCTATCTTTTGATCAAACAGCTCCTTCCGCTTGACGCTTTCGTGGTACTCATCCAGCAGCAGCACGTAGTTGTCGCGTAGCTTCACCTCGAATGGGTCGTCGCTCATCTCAAGCAAAAATTCTTTGATCTGCAAATAAATTTAATTTGTTAACGTTAAAAAACAAGCACTATGCAAGGTACTGTAACTGTGGAGGTCTTGGTCAGTCATTTATGAGTTTTTCTTATATCTCATTTAAGTGTAGCTAGATCATACCTGTATTATCATATCACTCGGCAAAGGACTGGCCATTGTGAACGGTTTCTTCTTGTAGTTGTGTACCACCTTCAACCACTTGTAGATCGACACGAACTCATTCACTATTGCTCCGTAGAAATCGTGCTCGTACGGGAAGATCACCTATTGGGAAAGAAAAGTTAGGTACTATTGGAATGCTCACAAATATTAATAGCCTTTTGTAAAACCACGTACCTTCACACCACCAATCGTTGTCGCCCACACACGGTTGGAGTCCAGCTGGAAATGATCATAGTTTTGCCGTTCCTGGCAGAGCAACTCAACCCGCTCCAATGACTGCATCACCATATCCTTGATGGTAAATATGTGCTGATCGTCGATCTTGATCACAATGTTTTCGATCGACAGCATCCATTGGCCCTTCCGGTGCACGAACGCATTTTCCCCAAACACCTGCATAGAATGCCGTTCGCTGATCTTGATTCCAAACTCCACGCTTCCCTCGGCGTACAGCTCGAGGATCATCGAGCGGAACAATGATTTCCTCGCCGATGTATTGCGTTCCGGCTCTAAAACGGGTAAATCTAGTGGTGGGTCGGGAAGTGGTTTGGTTTTCAAACCATCCCTCAATTGACGCATCTCTTGCAGCAGCGTTACAATGTGCATATGTAGATTAGTATTCCACATCACGATCGCATCTTCCAGCAGCCAAACGTCTACCTTCGGGACCCCTCCAACGTCCACGTGCTCCACACGTATACCCTTCACATTCGCAAATACATTCTGCAGCTCGGCCGACCCATACTCGCAGCCAGTTATGTGCCGGAAGTCCAGTATCTCCATTTGGAAGCTGTCGAAGCGGATAAAGTTTTTCATCGCCGTCTTTCCCACCGTGAGCTCGTTCAAGTTGGCTAGCATGCACGTTTCGTGCTGATTGAAGAAAAATCCAGATATGTCTGTCACTCGTGCGTTGATTAGTAAATCGATCGTAGCCAGCGATCCTCGACGTTCCTTCCCTGGTGGAGGTATATGAGGTTCGCGCGCTGATTGCTGTCTTGTGTTCGCCGCTGTCGTCGAACGGTACTGCTCCAGACAGCGTTTCGCATTCACTAGATAATCTGCCAGCGTTGGGCTATACTCCACCCGAAAAGTATGCACCGAAAAGTCCAGCATGGTCGTATCGCCGTAACTGCTCAGTTTGCACAAGCTCATCGCCACGTAGAAGGGACTGCCGCGTATGTGACCCTTTTTCAAGCTTTGCGCGTTTTCCTTATGTGAAATGTTCGAGCTAAGTGACCACCAGACCGATTCAATTAGCAACTCAGCACTCCAGTGCCGACGATCGAGCAGTAAGTTCAACATTCTATTCTCGTACACCTTGGTGCGCTTTTCGGCAAACTGTTCCAGCAGCAGCTTTGCGTGATTGCAACATATGGAGGAAACTTGCGCTGAACCAAACCGGAAGACGGTCGTTACGTCCCACAGCTCGGCACAACCCTTGACGACGATGCGCTTCAGGAAGTCTTCCAGCATCTTTGAACCACCAGCGGATTTTCGTCGCGATCTGCACTGTGTCGCCAGACCAGCTAGCTTCAAACTTTTCGGATTTAGCTGCCGAGCTGTACGATCGCCGGTGAAGAAATTCTTGCTGATCCACCCGTAAATCTCACGATGGTTGTAGATCAGCACAAACGATGCGAGTTTCGAGTAAATGTTAACCAAGCTACCCTCCAGCTTTGAATCTACACTGAACTGCTGCAAAAACAGCAGCTTTTCGTGCATCGTGTCGATCTCGAGCTGCTGCAACTGCATCCCTACATAGACCAGGGGCAGCTGGCACTCTTCTGCGATGCTGCTCGGCGGGGTACTAAATTTGCTCGACACTGCAAACTTTTGCAACGTGGCGGAGAAATCATTCGACGAGTTTTCGCGTACCGCACTGATGGTGGTGTTTTCTATTTTCACGAAAAAGTTTTTCGGTATAACCGGCGCAAACCGCTGGTACCATTCGTACAGGGAAAACTCTTCCTGGGCAGTTGGATCAACCGAACGGTCTGGTTCGTGTTCCGCTTCCGGCACACCGTGTTGTCGAAGAAACAGCTGGTGTCGGCGCTTCTGTGCCTGTGTGTCCTTAATGAATTCGTACAAACCGCCGTGCAGGATCACTTTCGTCGTTGTCATTGCGAGACTGAGCTTTTCCAGCGACATTGGTGCATCCACCACCAGCACGCCATCGAGTGCGATACCGAAACTAAGCTCACCGAGACACGGTTGGGGTAGATCGGATATTTTGCGCGATCGTTCCAGCCGCTTCGGGGTGGATATGCAATGGCGCAGAATTTTCGCCTGTGCATCACAAAGCGATGCGGATACGAGCAACGATTTGGTACTGTGCACGAGACTGCCATCTAGGTGTAGCTCCTTGGCAGTGGCATGCAGCAACCAGCCCGGTTCCTGGGCGCTGTTTAACAACGCTACCGACACATTGTTTATATGTACTGCCATGAATTGAGCAAACTTGAGCAACTTTGGCGGTACCTTCTTTTCCCGAAAATCGAGCGGTTTCCGCTGGGGGTTGCATTTCGCTCTTGCCTGAAATCCGGCCCAGTCGCTATTGTTACCCGATCCCGTCGGGCTGCCGTTGCTACCCGGCGTTGTGGAATTGCTGCCTCCTCCGCCCGGTGTTTTGTTGATATCCTTGTTAATGCGTACATCGCGCACATTAATCGACAACAGCTTCGAAACGTCTGAATTGACGAAGCTACTTTGCAGGCTAATTTCATCGATCTGCACCGAAAAGCCACTCTTGCAAACGGTCACATCGCGTATCGAACAGGGTAAGCTAATACGCCCAACATTGATTTCTATATTGTACAACTTTTTCAGCACGAATCCAATTAATTTTGGTACTAGCCTGAAAAGAATTAGGGACAGATCATTCATCACACTCATCTCCACCGATGGGCTGGGCTTGGTCGTGAGTCACAAACAATATACGTACCATGTTAAAACCAGATAACCGAGCGAACTAAATAATATTATGTACAAAAAGTTCAACATGATCTATGCACCATTGCCACCTTGGCGGGGGGAAGGTTTTGCAAAATGCTCCAGAATAGAGTTTACAGCCAAAATGTGGTAAATTCACCTTTTTCGTTCCCCACAGCTCAGAACGATTGTTTTTCTCCTATCTGCTCAACAAAACTTTGACAGTTGTGAAGATTTTTTTTATTCTGCATTTTCCTCTAAATGTAAACGTCATATGGTTTGCCTCACACACACACAGCCCTATCACTTTTCACTCACACTTCGCCATATCAGCATAACAAATGGTAACGCGAATCAGCTGATTTTATGTTTATACCGGCTTCTGTTAAACAGAGAGGGAGGAGTACATGTTCATTTTATTCATGAGCTGCCATCATTCGATGCGTTCTCTCTTTCTTCCTTTGTAATCTAAAGTATTTGTCGACAGTTTCCTAATTTTGCACATGTCTCGCGATGATCGTACCAAATTACCAATTCTTCCTTTGAAATACGCACAAGGTTTTATCTTTGATAGTCAAAACTTAAGCCCTGCATCAATTTAATGTTTTCGGTTTGCAATATCAGGAAATCTTCGCGATTTGATTTTTTTTTTTTCATTCTTGGGCTTTATTTTACCGTAATGGGAAAAACAATGTTGTGTAAAACAAACTGCTCGAGATGGAATGCGGTACCGATCCTGTGGAACAATAAATGTTTTCCAATTCTATTTTATCAAAACGATCTTTTCAACGGCGGAATCTGGCAACTTTTCATCCAACGAACCCTGCACAACAATAACAAATAGCTGTCAAACCCTTGTCCGCCTAGTTGTAAATCGGCATTCGCCTGTGAACCGTTGACAAGTGAACAGCTAATCAGTTTAATTTGAACAGACAGTTATACACAAACACACAACATCAAAGACACACGGATACTCTTACAATCGCACGAATTTTGGACAAAGGAAAAAAGGACATACGAATAAGATAAGTACTTAAGATGGGGGTCGTGGACCCTGGGGGGGGCAGTTCCCCCGGGTCATATTATGAGATCCTTGGGGAGGATCATCGAATAATGGGAAAAAGAAGAAGAAAAATGAAGGGGGATCGAATGATACTGGAAGAAACACGTGACACGGAAGAGATTTTTATGGTAGTGGAGAGTACCACAGCAGGCAAATCACTTGCCACATATAACCCATTCTTGTTTCAAAAGGCTGTTGAACTTGCAATTAGCGGTAAACCCATACACACTACTCTGCTACGAGATGGAAAGATCCTAATGAAGATGAGGAACAGGAGCGACGCGAAAAAGCTGTTGAAACTGAACCTTAATCAACCAAACGCGTCGATCAATGTAAAGGTGTACGAGCATGAATCACTTAACCTCACAAGAGGAATTGCCAAGTGCGATGCATGCATGTTCCTTAGTGAAGAAGAACTTTTAGACGGATTAAAGGACCAAAAAGTAACCAAGGTCGAAATAATGAAAAGAAAAAATGATAAGGGGCAAATCGTCAACACCAGGTCGGTCATTTTAACCTTTAACAGCACGGTCCTACCCAGAAAAGTGGATATTGGCTATTTTACCGAAAGAGTTGAATTGTACATACCGAAACCCACCCGTTGCATGAACTGTATGCGAATCGGGCATACAAAAAAAGTTTGCTTCAAAGAAAAGAAATGTGCAAAATGCAGTCAACCATTCCACGAAAAGTGTGAAAATGTTGCAAAATGCGCAGAATGCGGAGAGGCACATGTTACGCTGGACAAAGAATGTCCAATCTTCAAGGACGAATGTGAAATCAAAAAGATTCAAACCGAAAATAGAGTGACGATGCGTGAGGCAAGAAGAATACGCAGAGCCATAGCTCCTGTGATCCCAAGGAAGTACACATCACTAGATTATGCAACGACCACAGCAAATAAAAACGGGCAAATCACCCAAACCCCACCAAAAGTAACTGAAAATAATGCAGAAAAACTGAACAAACAAGAAAATCATAACCTAAAAAGCACAGAACAAACAGATACAAACACAGAATCTATTACAAATGAGACAGAAAATAACAATTTACTAAAAGAAACAAACAAAGAAACACATATCAAAAATAAAAACACACCGACCCACAAAACCATAGAGATCATTTCATCGGATGAGGAAGGAAGTACTTCCTCCACAATCACAGCCCCCTCGAAATGCTCAGGGGAAAAAATCGATATGGATGTGGAAAATGAGAATTTTACACTAGATAACGGAAAAACACTACCGTATAAAGCATTAACACAAGAAGAAAAAAAAGCAGTCACAACCAAAAGGTTACTAGAAATACTTTAACTCGCAATAGCTGAAATGGCTGCAGAAAACAACATCAGAATAATACAACTAAATATACAGGGATTATTAAATAATATAGACGAATTAAAGCACATAATAAGCAGTGACAAGGCAGATGTGGTATGCCTACAAGAAACCTGGCTACTAGATCATACTGTCTGCAAGATAAGAATGCCACAATACAACCACTTTTACCAAAACAGAGAAGATGGCTATGGTGGCAGCAGCATCTTTGTCCATAAAAAATACCAAGCAATGAGCGTACAGGTACACGCACGTAACGAACACATTCAAACCACCGGCGTTACAATAAAAGGTTTAAACCTAACAGTTATAAGCACCTATGTGAAACCCACTACAACAAAAAATAATTACTCCAGATACCTTAAACGAATACTGCAAGTGGCTGACAACAGAAAAGCCATAGTAACAGGCGACTTCAACGCTCACCACACAGCATGGGGCAACCACTACTGTGACGTGAGGGGAAGAATAACCATGGAAGAGGTAAATAACTGTGATATGGTAATGGTGCATAACAAAGAGCACACATTTATAAATCCAGATGCAACAAAAAAAAATACCGCCATTGATCTCACTATAGTGTCACCGAACATGGTCCTAGACATCGAGAGGAAGGTCACGAACCAACACGTGGGTAACAGTGGGCATAGAATGATCAACATAATTATTAAAAAACCTGCCAAAGCTTATACAAGATCGGTGATAAATAGAAATAGGATAGACAAACAAATACGTGATATCAGATGTACGGAAAATACCTGTATTGATAACATTAAAAGTACCCTTCAAAGCATTATAAAACAAAACACCAAAACCATCGCGTACACACCGAAAAGTTGGTGGAATGAAAAGCTGCAAGACGCCTGGAAGAAAAAAAACATAGCCCGGAGCAACTTCAATCGAAACCGCAGTATAGAAAACTCTATTCAATTTAAAAAGGACCTGGCAAAATTTAAGTACCTGAAAAAAAAAGAAAAAAGAGCCAATTTTGAGGTCTGGCTTGATAAGGTCAACGCGGACAACACGAGTAAAGAACTATGGGACCTAGTAAATAAATGCCATGGGAAACAAGTTTCCCATAATTGTACAAATATCATAGCCGGAAATAAGGACAATGCGAAAAAGTTCCTGAAACTGAACTTCAGCAGTCCTAAAATATCAAGGAGCCCATTCACTCCACACTTCATTTCAGATATACAAATCTTGGACTTGGAGAAATGGAAGGACATCTTAAACAATAAAAAAAACACCACACCTGGTTCAGATGGCATTTCCTACAACGCTCTGAAATTGTTGAATGATGAAGTCGTCCTTGCTCTGATTGGAGAACTTAACAAGATGTATCAAGAAGGAAGGGTACCCAAAAAGCTAAAAAAGATAAGGATAGTGGCAATTGCTAAAATAGGTAAAGATATCAATTGTGTAGAAAATTATAGACCTATAGCCCTGTTGTGCACCTTAATCAAAATAATGAATACAGCAGTACTGAGAAAGATTACTGAGCACCTGGAGAAATATAATCTCCTTCCGGAAACCAGTTTTGGTTTCCGAAGACACAAATCTACCATTACGGTAGTGAATCTCCTGGTACACAAAATTACACATAACAACTCAAAAAAAAAGTACACTGGGGTGGTTTTTATAGATGTTAAAAACGCTTATAACAGCGTACTCACCAAAGAGCTTCTGGACACCCTTAGGCACAACATGATATCCGAAGAGGATATTGCATGGATTGCAAGCTTTTTAACTAACAGGAGCTTAGAAATATCAGTAGGGAAGGAGAACATCAAACGAATTATAAGTAACGGCCTTCCACAAGGAGATGTGCTCTCACCAACACTTTTCAACATCTACACCAGCAGCTGCCACGCTCTAAACGACAATAACACAAGAATACTGCAGTATGCGGATGATTTCGCTATAATTGAGACTGGGTTAACTCCAAAAGCGGTTGAATTAGCACTACAAAGATCAGTAACATGGCTGAAAGAACGACTAGGACAGCTAAACCTAGAAATCAATAGTGCCAAATCCAAGGTAATGGCCTTCCCGAACAACAAATTTCAACTAAGGGTAAAAGTAGATAGCGATGTAATCGACCAAACAAAAGAGCACAAATTTCTGGGCATAACAATTGACAGCAAGCTAAGATTTAATACCCATCTAGATAACCAGATCGCTAAAACGGTGAACCGATTTAACCCAATCAAAACGATATGCAACAATTCAAACCACATTAATCCAGAAAAGGCCATGCAAGTTCATCGAGCCATTGTAAGAGGTACAATAGAATACGGGATAGGTTTTAGCCTCAACGCAAACAAAGGGAAACTGCGCAAAGTGGATACGATCCTGAATCAATCCTTGAGAAGGGTTACGGGATGCACCAGAACCACACCTCTCAACTCACTTCACGCTATAGCCGCGGAAAGACCGTTTACCATTAGAGGCAAGTTCCTTCTATGCAAACAAATAGCCAAAACAATAGCATATTCAGCCCCCAACAATGCCTTATTTTTGAAATTGAACCATCATCGCTCCGGTAAACTATCAGCAATAGAACAAAATTATTTAAATAATAAGGACACTCTACAATCCATAGCCACATATCATTTCAATGAGTCTATCAACAGTAGTCGCAACATAATGATCCGTACCACGATACCTGGACTAAACAATAACAAACAACAATATAACCCCAAAATAGCACGACAATTAAGTCTAGACCTGATTAACTCCACTACCAACCCCCCTACTTCCACAAAAATCTTCACAGACGGAAGTAAGATAGACGATAACTGCGGGATAGGAATATACATTGTTAGTAACAATCAAGTACTGTTAAAAAAGTCCTACAAACTCAAAAATCCTGTGTCCATATGCTCAACAGAACTATATGCCATAAAGTTGGCACTTGAGTTTGCAGTGCAAGAAAGGATACATGCTCCAACTGTGTATACCGACAGCCGAGTGGCGTGCCTAATCATCAAAGGCGCGGCGGAGGATTTGTATACTGACGTCATAGTATCAGAAATTCTGAATAATGGAACACAAGTAAACGTATCTATTCAGTGGATCCCCAGCCATGTTGGCATTGAAGGGAACGAAATAGCAGACAGCCTTGCCAAAGAGGGTACCAACTGCGACAACCTCATAAACAACAAGATACTCCTCAAAGACGCCCTAACGAGATTCCAAAACAAGGCAAAAGATGATACGGACACGTGGTATGCAGAAATGTGCCAGCACAAAGGCAAAAATTTTGCGGAGTATCAATCCCGAATGGGGAAACAAATGTGGCATCACAGGCTAAAACTACCAGCTAATGGTATAAAAATACTGAACAGATTGATATCGGGCCATGACTATAGTAATTATTGGCTACATAAAATGAGATTAGTAGAAAACGGCCTCTGTAATACATGTAATGAGCCTGACACGGCTAAGCATAAAGTTTTCCACTGCACTAAGTTTGCATTAGAACGAAGAAAGGCAATCTACATCAACGAAGTAACCTTCAAGAGAACCTGGAAGAGAAAAGACTCACTGGGACTGATGAAAGTATTAAAGTTCATCAAAGAAAACAGAATGAAATTCTGAATCACCACGGTATAAGAACTGATATAACAACCCTGATTCCTGAATCCAACACCCTAAACATGAAGACAATCACATACAAGAAAAGTCAGAGAGAAAAACACAAACAACACCCAAATACACAATACCAATCACAGAAGCAACAATATCAACCATAGAAAGTGAGGACATATGGCCTTAGTAGCCGGTCCGTAATAACTAGAGGTAGTGGTAACAACCCATAACCACGGAGTAGCTAAGGAAGACCCAGTAAGCTGGGTTCCTATGTAGTACCGTGGCATTTCCTCGATACAAAAAGAAGAAGAAGAAGTTGTAAATCGGGATCGAACCAAAACAAACTATTGGTTCTTTAAAATGCACAATCTACAATGAGTAACGTTGAGGAAATTTGTCGCCTTTGCTTACGTACTTTTCCCAGAGTTGCCAGAGGAAGAATCGCGATCGCGAATGAAGTGTTTCATCCCAAGCTCCAAGCGGTGTTTCCGTTTGCCGTAAGTTAACATCAGAAAGTCATTCAATCCTTCACCAAGGCAGTTTTGTGCAATTTACTTTCGTGCCTTTGTTTTACAGATTTTACCTACAGAACATCTTCCAGTTGATGCCTGCCGTGGCTGTCGTGTGACGGTAGAACAATTTTTCGAATACAGTGAAAAGGTACGCTCGAATCAGGCAGATTTGGATGCGAGACTGCCAATACAAAACAATGATGAGGATGGTTCAATTGAGATGGTTAAAGCGGAATTGAGCGAACACTTTCATGTAGAATTGAACAGCTCCCACGAAACGACCGCAGGGAGACTTTCGATTGAAACTGACTCCGTCGCATCCAACGAACATTTTCATGTTGAGCTGTTGAAAGTGGAACCTTTAGTGGATAGTGCACAACAAACCGGGACACAGCTCACAGACCATTTGATCAAAACGGAATCAAACGAAAGTTTAAACGATGAGTTTGACATTGATCAGGTAGATGCCCTCACAGCATCACCCAGTGAACAGGCTTGGGACGAATCGGGTAAGGATGAACGAAAAGTTCTAGAACCGGTTACCAGAAAAAAGAAACGACCCCGAGTGGAGGATGAAAAACTGTTGCGTGAACATTTCCACCTTGGATGTGAAATGTGTTCCTATATGTCGGAAACGGTTCCAGATCTGTTTCAGCATTACCGCCAGGAGCACAAAACGGCCGGTTACGTTCAGTGCTGCAACCGGAAATTTTTTCGACGGGCGCGTCTGCTCGAACATCTCGGCGCTCACCTTGGCTCGATAGTGTGCGACATCTGTGGTAAAGTTTTCCGGAATACCTTCTCCCTCGATCTGCACAAACTGGACCACGAAGCGCCGGATGCGAGACAGTTCAAGTGTGACCAGTGTAGCTTTTCGTTCCACAAACTGTACCATCTAAAGCAGCATCAGAAGCGTCACGAGCGGGTGCGGTGTACCATCTGCGATAAAGTTTTGGCAGGCGAGCTCGGACTGAAAGGGCACATGCAGAAAATGCACGGAAGCGACAACAAACAAATCTGTCCAACCTGTGGGAAAGAGTTCCGTTGCAGTTTGGCGATGGAACGCCACATTAAGGCACACTTGGGGCTCTTGAAGATCGAGCGAGTGCAATGTGACCGGTGCGAAAAGTGGTTCAACAATAAGCTGAACCTCCGGAACCATTTCAAGCGCGTGCATGACGAAGCGGGACCGATTCAGTGTGACGAGTGCCAGCACGTAAGTCCCAATCGAAGAGCGCTCATTTACCATAAGGCGCGAGCTCACGGACAGAAACAGTTGTACGAGTGTGAATACTGCGGGAAGAAGCTCAACACGAAGCTGACGCTGAAGGAACATTTGTCTATACATACGAATATTCCATTGTACTCGTGCGAGTTCTGCGGGATCACTTTCAATTCCAACGCGAACAAGTATGTGCACCGTAAAAGCAAACATCCGCAAGAATGGGAGGCTCTAAAACAACAGAAGCTATTGAAAAGAATGAGTTCGGCCGTAGTATCTACTTGAAACTATCCAAAGTGCCATCCTGGTATGGAACTTATGCGTTGTATAGACAGGTTAATATTTTATAGATTGTAGACCAAACAATAATTTTATTAATAAAATCTATCTTTATACGAGTTTTTTTAGTGTCTAGGAGCATAATTTGGGTGAAGCTTCTTTCGTTTTTATACTAAGAGCATTATTTTGTTTTTACAATTGTAACAAATCATGGAGGAGGCTTGTTGGTCCCATAATCGCCATCGGTACCAACTATCTGTAAACTGGCAAGGAGTGCTTCGCTGGTAGTTGTTGAGATGACGATTTCCTGTTTATCGTCCGAATTGGCTGAAACAATCCATCGTATTGCGTACATAAACGTTCATGCTGCAGAATAATTATGCTTACATTCCAGATTAACTGTTATCTGTTGCTGTGCGGCATCGCTTGGCTGGTCAATTTGGTCTTCCAACCTTTTGCAAAGCTTATTGATATAGTTAGTCCGGCTGTCGCTTCTGGAAGACATTTTTTCAAAAATAAGCTTGCACCGAAAGTTCAGGTTTCACCCCGCAACTACCTTGTTTTACGAGCTGGACGAAAGTAAATAAACAAACGTGATGACAGCTACCAAAGCTATGTTTACACTACACATACAGTCGCTACCCGAGATACGCGGATAATGCGTTCCAGAGAAATCCGCGTATCTCGAGTTTCGTCTAAAACATCGTTTATATGTCATATTAAGGGATCGAATACTAACTCCTGTATTTATACGTTTACTTCAAGAATTCCAACATCTCTTTCTACAAGAATTTCCATCTTGCCAACATCTGCCTTCCCAAGAGCAATTTCGGACAAGAAGCAAATCGTTGGATTTGAATTCATATTTACCGAACGAATAAATCCAAAATTGTATTGTTTCGGCGGCAATCGTCAAGCATAGATGAACATTTCTTTTCTGTTCTCATTCTCGTTTTTGTTTGGGCTGTTCTTCGACAAGTATGGCTGTGGCCAAAATGTTTTTCCGCTTATGACAAACCGCCTTTCTAAGACCTTGCAAGTTTATCCTTTGCTTTGCATGACGCAACTTTTTAACAAAAAACTTATGAACGTGTAGTTCACCTACGGTCATAAACTTATTGCTAGCGACATCTGCAAACAGCTTCAATATATTTCTTCGTTCTCGAAGAGCTATCTTTGTACCCTCTCTTCCACACCCAGTCCAACTACATAATGCCACGAATTTTCGATCATAAATCATATCCATCATTTCGAGCATCCGATTATCTGCATCGTTAGCTTGTATATGCCTGTTAAGGTCCTTTTTAAGACTTTCATAATATTCCTGATCTGTGCCAAGTTTGGTATCGAGCTCTGTGAACTCCCCTTCGTTGGTTATTTTGGAAAACATGAATTGTTCCTTAGACGGAGCATCGTCATACTGCACAATAACATCCTTCACCTGTTCCATCGTTGCTAAAGAAATGCCCATTTTTTTCTCGACCCGTTTCAAGCGTTCTGACATGGTCGTCACTTCCCGTTGGACGCGATCGGTCTTTTTGTGAATTGTTGCGATTTGTTTTGATATCGATGTAAACATATTAATAACTGTCGCGATTGTGGATTCCTTCGTATTGCAGCCGTTCTGCAATTCAAGCGCGTTTGGTATTGCACCTATGCCCGGGAGCTCTTCGGACAAATCTTCACTGTCCGAGCACGTCATCTTTAAACTGGTCAGCAGTGCTTCGCTGGTAGTTGTTGAAATGACGATTTCCTGCTCATCTTCCGATTCGACTGAAATAATCCATCGTTGGGTATGCATAAACTTTCATGTTCAGAATGGCATCAGCTACACTTACCTTCAATTTTAATTGTTGTTTCTGCTTGTTCAGCTTCGTATTGCTTGTCAATCTGGTCTTCCAACTTTTTGCAAAGCTTATAGATATAGCCCGATTTTTTGTCGCGCTGGGAAGACATTTTAGAGCAACACTGCTTGCGCTACGTTTAGTTTTCTTCTTCTCCTTTAACGAGGAATATCACGATACTTCTCTAGAATCCAGCTTCCTGGGCCTTTCGGTGCTATTTCGCGTATGTTCTTGACAAACCCCTCTAGTTATGCGTACCAGCATCCAGGGCCATATGTCTCAGTTTAACTTGCAATCCTGGACTGAACGATTTCCCTGGCGTCGTTTCGAGGGTAAACAAATATTCTGGACGACAGATACCAAAGTTATGTTTACACTCACACTTTTGCAGAATGAATAGCCCTGTCTACACGAAAGAATAGAAAATAGCTAATAAATTATGATTTTTTTTTTGTAAACACTTTTTACAAAACCGATCCCTGGCCGTTTTTTTCATTTCTGTGGCAATTGCAAGGTACTGCACATCATTTAATAATATTTAAGAAAACTGATTCACAACTATCGTTTTCAGTTTATTTTTGGCTTCGAGATACACCATTTCCGGCCATTTAACGTTGATGCTCCTAGAGCAGTCGATCGTAATCAGAAGGCCTATTGCTGATGGACAATTACATCCGGCCATTCGGCATATGTTCCGATGTTGAAGGAGTTGTTAGTTCATAGATGCTTCGTCAAATCGACGATTACAATTCAGCTAGATTCCTTTTACCATATTTTTCCATGAACGATATAAAATCATCAATTATTGAGAAACTTCCAAAAAGTTTCTTTTTTTGTTGTCATCCTCGTCTTTATTTCTCTTGTTTTTCGAAATAATTTCATGATGATGTTGATGATGAGTTGCTACTGATAAACGACCTTACTAGTGCCTGGACATTCTATCCTTAGCTGTGCACTACGTAACTTTCTTATAAAAAAATCTTGGATGAAGTAACCGTCTACGGTATTACAGTTACTGCTACCGATATCTGCAAACAGTTTCAAAATATTAGTTCGTGTTTTAAAAGCTATTTTCTCTTCTAGTTCGGTTGTACCATGACCTGTCCAACTGCACAGTGCCAAAAACGATTGATCAAAAATCATATCCATCGCCTCCTGCATCTGTTTACCTTTCTCGCTGGGTTGGATGTGCATCATAAGCTTTTGTTTAACATTTTCATAGAACTCTTTATCGTTACCAAGCCTGTTGTCGAACTCAGTGAACTCCTCTTCGTTGGTTACAGTGACTAAATCGAAAGGGTTTCTTTGAATTTTCTGTCGTTGTAGATTTTGCAATGTGTCATCTGTTACTACAATAACATTTTTCATTAGTTCCAGTGTTGTTAACGAATCGCTCACCGTTTTCTTCACTGCTTGAATTTCCTGCTTTAGTGGAGTTTTCGAAGTTTCACCAGTTGTTCCAACAATATTTTTCTTTTGTGCGACTGTTGCTTCCGAATTGTGTACATTTTGTACTGAAGGCTTTTTTTGCCGTAATGGTTTTACCGTAATGATTTCTTTCACTCGTTCGAGTGTTCCTAACGAAATGCCTACCTTTCTCTCGACTCGTCCCAAGCGGTGTGAAATGTGCGCTACTTGCTTTTGGACGCTATCGGTTTTGCTGTCCATAGCTTCGATTTGTTGTGATAGCAATTTAAACATATTCATAAGCGCATCTGCCGTAGAATCCTTCATAGTGCTTCCGTTCTGCAACCCAGCCCCGCTGGGCGTTGCCGCTGTTCCCGGAGGTTCAATGGTATGGCTGGTCTGGGATATGGAACCATTATCTGCAGAAGCTTCAAACGAATCATCGCTATCCGAGCAGGTCATTCTCAATTGGGCAAGGAACGCTTCGTCACTGGTAGCCAAAATGTCGTGTTCTTGTTCATTTTCCGGACCATCTGGAACCATTCATCTCGTCAATCGTAACAAAATGTGTGTTGAGAACGACATCTATTATGCTTACATTCAACATTAATTATTGGTTCTTCTTGTGCAGCATCGTATTCTTGACCGATCTGGTTTTCTAAACCAGATAGTTTGACACGTTTCGAGGGTAACATTTTTTTTCACTAAACTCTCCTAGCGCTGTAAATTTTGCGGTTTCGATAAGCTTTACTTTGACTTGAATTTTACTTTCAGCTGATCTATTTCACTAGCGTCGTTCCAGTTGTAAACAAATAAGCACAATGACGGATGCGGCTAAATGTGCAGCGGTTACACTACACACACTTGCTGCAAAAGCCGCGCTTCCACTTGCAAAATCATTAGCTCTGTCTACACGTCGGAACTACATCGGCGAAATTTGAATTTGAAACAAGGTAGTGAATGCACCCATGCGTATTGGTTATTTTATCATTGTAGATTGTATTTATTTACATAATATGTTTTCATTTTCACGTATTACAACCAGTACAACGAATACTTAAATGACCTTTTTTTCAAATATGGCTGACGACTTCTGTTGATAAATTAACGGTCTATTTGACTGGCAAGTGCCCGAGCCGATGGCAAGTGCCCGAAATCCCCGATCGCTAGTGGGAATGGCCAAGTGGCCTTGGTGGAAAGGACTCGGCCAGCAAACGGCACTCTACCAACGAACCCGGGACCATCGACGTGATTTTTTAGCTTCGTATAATAAAGAAAGTTTGTTAGAATACGCGATCGTCTTTCGTTAATTAAAATTTCGGGTGACAAGAGTCGGTTCCAATTCTTCTTCATTCGGCATGGCGCAACTTTCCGTAAAATAAACCTTTTTACGGGTGATTCTCATAAGCTAACAATATTATTGCTATCTCTAAACAGTCCTAAAACTATTTTCCTTGATGACTTGCCGATACCAGTGCAGCTTCACTGAGCAAACAAAGTTCGTTTCGAAAAGCAAATCAATGAAGTCGTGCATCCGTGCGCTTGGGTTGCTGCTATAGATTTATACATTTAAGCCACTTTTTAATGCTCGAAAAATATTCCTCCTCAGAATGTGGATCGATTCAGATTTTCGATTGTGTTTATATTTTAACCACTTTATTATTATCACACATTTCCATCAGCACAATAAGCTTAAAATGTCTAGATGTATCGCTTATGGCATGAAGACTTTACTAAACCTTTCTGATTTAGCCTGTACTTAGCATAGCGCAGCTTTTTCAAGAAAAATAATTTCACGAACGATTCATTAATGGCCAAAATTTTGCTGCTTCCGATATCAGCAAACAGTTTGATAATGTTAGTTTGAGTGTGGAAAGGTATTTTCGGCTCGGATTTACTATTTCCAGTCCAACTGCATTGAGCCATAAATTTTCGTTCGAAGATCAAATCTCTCGCTACATGCATCCGGTTATCTGGGTCGTTGGAGAAGATTTGTCTTGTAAGCCACTTTCTAACATTCGCATAATATTCTTCATCATTACCAAGCTTGGAATCAAACTCCATGAACTCCTCCAGGTTGGTAACTTTTTGAAACTCGAAACGAGGCGCTAGTGGATCATTGCCGTCATTTTCATTACCCGTACCGTTCATTACCACCACATCCTTCACTTGCTCCATCGTTGCAAGCGAAATGCCCACTTTTCTCTCGACTCGCCCCAACCGGTCCGAAATGTTCGCTACCTCCTTACGGATGTGTTTGGTTGAGGCTTTAACTTCCATTATTTGCTCGGACATCGATCTTAGCATGTTTAAAATAGTTCCGAATTCTTTCGAGGAACCTTCGTTCTGCAATCCAATCACATCTGACATCCCGGTTGTTCCCGAATGCTCATTGGTGTGATGTTTTTGGTATACGGAACCATCATCTCCAGAAGCTTCAAACGAATCATCGCTGTCCGAGCAGGTCATCTTTAGGCTGGTAAGTAGTGCTTGGCCGGAGGTTCCCGAGATGACGATTTGATGATCATCGTCCGAATCAGCTGAAAATGTTTCGTCGTTTTCTTTATACACATTTCAATATTGCCGGGGATATCAAATACACCTACATTCAAGGTAAACATTTGTATGTCTTTGCTCAGCCTCGTATTCCTCGTCAATCTTCTTTTCCAACTTTTGAGTTAGTCTGTAGATAACGCCTGTTCTTTTGTCGCGCTTGGAAGGTACCATTTTGTCACAAAAATGTTGCTCCATTCTGATCCAAGTTTAACATTCAATCTCAAACTGAGCGATTTCCCAAGTGCTACTTCCAAGGTAAACAGACTAGCATAATGACAGCTACCAAAGCTTTGATTACACCACACACACTAGCAGAACCGATAGCTCTGTCTACACGTTGGAGGTGCATTTTCTTGATTGCTTTTCAATAGCAACAGTAAAGCCTATAGCATAGCCCCTTTATTGGTTTCAAAAAGAGAACATATCACATATCTCAGAAACATATCACACACTTACAGGCAGGTTTATTTGAGCTTTTTCTCAGTTCGGCATCGTGTTCCCGGTCAATCATGTATTCCGGCTGTTTATTAAGCAGGTAAAAATAGCAAGTTCTTATGCCGCGTATTGATGGTAACGTTTTATCAGTAAACTCGTGTACGTTTTACTTTCACTCTTGAACTGATCAACGTTTGTCTGTGAAACGCCACTATGAAGGTAAACTAATATCCTCGACAACAGTTTCTAATGCTATGTTTACACATCATACATTCGTTGAAAAATAGCTCTGTCTACACGATAAATCTGAGACTCGCGATGCACACACGAATTCGGTCAACGCCTGTAGACGTACCGCGAGAGATGTAAACAAATGTAGCTTATGGTTCTACTGTTTATGATCCACACTGACAGCTGAGGTTGCTTGGAAAATTTGGTGCTGGTCGCGAAAAGACCAGCAAACTGTGCACCACATTAGCTCCGCAGCGAACGGTTTTTGCACAAAAAATGAATGGAAAATGTCGCCTCTGTCTGGGAAATGTACCGAACGAACCACGAGTATCGATTAGAGACAAAGCCTTCCACGTGGAGTTGAAAAATGTGTTCCATTTTGATGTAAGTAGAGTGGCTCGGTGCTGTGAAGACCGTTGGTAATGTTTGTTTTGCTTTCCCCTCAACGAAGATTGCGTACGATGTGCATTTGCCGGAATACGTGTGCGTTGAATGCAGAGGCACGGTGGCATTTATTCATTCATACTGCCAACAGGTACGGAACAATCAGGCACAGCTGATCGGTCAAGCGAAGGAAAGTTTTCTGCAACCGGTAGAAAATGTCAAAGTGGAGTCCCTGTACGATGCGGATTATTTCCAGTCGGAGGATTACGCTACAAAAAATGAATTTGAACTTGGGCAGGCCTTGCATTCGGATCAAACAAGCAGTACAGCAGGTTCCAATGAGGAGAAACCCATGTGTCCACCAACAAAAAAAGCTGCCAAGTGTGCGGTTGAAGATAAGAAGGAGCGCGAAAAATCTTGGCGACGAAGTCGCAGGAACACGAAGGAAAAAAACATTCCAAACAGAGAAAGTGTCAAACAAAACAGCCCGAAACGAGAAGTGCAAACGAAGCACCTGGAGAATGATCGGATGATAAAAGATTTCTTCACCCTTGAATGCGAGATCTGTTCTGCTCCGTTGGAAAGCTTTGTGATGCTACTAGATCACTATCGGTGCGCACACGATACGAGAGGCTATGTTCGCTGCTGTGGTAAGCAGTTCTTTCGTCGCTACATCCTGGTGGACCACATCGCAGCGCATCGTGGTTCGACGCGGTGTGAAATTTGCCAGAAAACGTACAAAACCAAACGCTATCTGATGCTGCATATTGCGAAAAGTCATAGCAGTGAGGAGGAACGACCGTTCAAATGCGCCAAGTGTCACATTTCTTATCCCAAGCAGTACTTGCTGCGCGCACACGAACTGCTACACGTTCAGCAACAGTGCCACATTTGTCAGAAGGTCCTCTCAAACAATCAGTCGCTTAAAGTGCACATCGCTCAAATGCACAGCGATGATGGGAATCACATTTGTGACACGTGCGGTAAGGTTTTTCGCACAAAACCAGCGATGGAACGGCACATCAATGAGCATCAAGGTTTGGATGTAGTTGAGAGACTGCAGTGCGAGTACTGCAAGAAGTGGTTCAGCGGAAAGTACAATCTGAACAAGCACATTCGCTTTCTGCACATGCAGGATGGTCAGGTGTTCCCTTGCGACGTCTGCCAACACGTTAGCCCAAACAGTCGAGCGCTCGCGAACCACAAACAGCGGATACACGTGGCGGAAAGATTTGAATGTGAGTACTGCGGGAAGCGGTTCAAGCGAAGGCCCAATTTGCGCGAGCACATTGCAACGCATACGAACGTGCCGTTGTATTCGTGTGAAATTTGCGAAAACCGTACGTTCAACTCGAAGGCGAATTACTTTACGCATCGGAAAAACAAACATCCGCAGGAATGGGAGGCACGTGCTCGTTTGCGGGCGGAACGATTGATGAACAATACTGCAACACACTAACTTCCTTACAGGTGTAATGAATATAGCCATGCAAAACCAATTAACTTATTACGCTTAAGTTTTTAATAAAAATAATTAAATTTATACACCTAGACGCGTATGTGAGATTTTCTAGTGAATTCAACTTTTTCAATGTTGTTCTTTCCGTCTTGATAATATAGTTTAGAAGAATTGGTAGTGGTATGATTTTATTTCCCGTTCCCAATGATGTGTGTATTTTTGAACAAATGTTGCGGAAAGGTTTTTGTACGCGCGCACGTACTGGTGGCAAAATTTGGCTCGCACTGTACACAGCTTGACAGCACGTTGACATAAGCGGCCTTATGACTCCATTGTGTACGAGCAAAGCAACAAACGAAAACAACCATTCGGTTCGCAATGCTCAAAATAGAACCTGGAAAATCGTCCGAAATCGATGAAATTAGTGACAAATGTCGCTTGTGCCTAAAATGTTTCGATTCCGCCAGCACAACAGCGATCACAGATGAAGATTTTGGTGCAAAGCTTGAGGATGTGTTCAAGTTTCCGGTGTGTTAGCGTCCTGTCCTGATCGTTCTGTTTGACTCCGTCAGGCCAGCGTCATTCATAACCACTTCCTTTCTTGCAGATACTGCCGGGAGATATGCTACCGGAACAGGCCTGCCACGAATGCCTGACGATTGTGTCGGATTTTCACACTTACAGCCAACGGGTGCAGCTGAATCAGGAGCAGTTGAGGCAGTATTTTAAGGAGCAAAAATTTCATCCATTTGAAGAGGTGAAAATTGAAGCACCTGAAGAGGAAGATTTCTACGATGCAGAAATCGAAGACGCAGAAGAAGAGCAGGCAGAGAAAGTGAACGTAATCGTTACACGCAAACCTGCCAAGCGAAGGCACCTCGACGCCGTTGACGACGTTAGTGACGTAGAAGAGGAAGACATCGACGAAGAGGATGATGATGAGGATTTCGTACCCAAAGTTGATCCCACTGATGGTATCTTGAAAATTCCAGAGCGACGTCGTCGTCGGACGGGAAAAAATAAGCAATCGCTCAAGAAAAAGGAACGGGTTTTCAAAACGGAAAAACACACGGAAAAGCTGGAACCGGAAGAGCTCGCGAAACAGATCGAGAATGATAAGCGGATACAGGAATTTTTCAAATTTCAGTGTGAAATCTGCTCACTGCCGATGGAGAACTTTTCCTACCTGCAGGTACACTACAGACGTGAGCATGGCACGAAAGGCTACATACGCTGTTGTGAGAAAATGTTTTATCGACGATTTCAACTTCTGGACCATATCGCTGCACATCAGGGCACGATCAAGTGCGAGGTGTGTCAGAAGAGCTACAAAAGCAGCCGCTACCTGGCACTGCACATGATGAAAAGCCACAGCCGCGAGGAGGACCGACCGTTCAAGTGCGACAAGTGTCATCAGTCGTTCCATAAGGAGCACCTGCTAAAGGCACACCAGGCAAACCACCTGTCGGAAAAGTGTCCGATCTGTGACAAGGTTGTATCGTCCAAGTACGCACTGAAGACGCACGTCGCACATATGCACGGTAGCGATGGCAATCAAATATGCGATGTGTGTGGCAAAGAGTTCCGCACGAAGCAGGCCATGGAGCGACACATCAACGAGCACATGGGGGTGGAGGTGGTACAGAAGGTACAATGTCACGTGTGTCAACGGTGGTTCCACGGCAAGTACAATCTGCGCAAGCACATCCGATTTATGCACCTCGAGGGTGGCCAAGTGTTCCGCTGCGATCTGTGCTCGCACGAAAGTCCCAACAGTCGCGCTTTGCTAGATCACAAGAAGCGAGTGCACGTGGTGGAGCGGTTCGAGTGTGAGCTGTGCGGGAAACGGTTCAAGCGAAAACTGTATCTGCGGGAACATATTGCGTCGCACACTGGTCAACCGTTGTACGAGTGCGGTATTTGCGATGCCAAGTTTAATTCCAACGCTAATTGTTACAACCATCGAAAGATCAAACATCCCGAGGAATATCAGGCACGTAGGCAGGCTTTCTTAGAGGCACAACGTAAAGCGCCCGACAGTGAACTGAAGAAAGAGGATGTCTCTTAGGGAACGTGGTTATCTTTCAGGTTGAGCATGTAAACTTTTTTTTTTAAGTGTGGTCTTGGTTTGTCTTTCGCTTACCGGTTGTCTGCGCGTGAATTGACTAATTCGATCATCAGTCTAAGGTGGTCTCAGGTAAGGTGCAGAAAATAATTTTGGCTTAGCAAATTGTCAACTCCACGCGTTAAGGACTGTATTCTGGGACCCATCCATGAATGTATGTAATAAACTTATCACTTATGTAATGTATTTTTAGTAGATTATATTTCCTTTCGATTCCATAAAACAATAGTCATGAAGTCCTGGATTTGATTGAATATCAATATTCTTACATACTATCATACCATACCTACCGACTGGTGCTGGAGGTTCCCACTGGTGAGGAAATATTGCTCAATGTTAATGAACTTGTAGATGAAACAGTCCATCAGGTTTTTTGGACAGCGTGGTAAATATGCATACATGGTAAAATTCGTGGAAACTCTACATCTTGTATCCTAATACCAGTGAAACAAGTTTGACATCTCTGGTAAGTGTTGTAAACCCTACCAAGTCGAGTATTGCGTGCAGCGAATCTTGGGTTAAGCACTGTTCATATTGTTGATGTTGTTGTTGACCGCTTGACAGCTGCATTCATAAATCGGTGGTTTTGTTTGGGTGCTGCTGCATCAAACCTAGTGTAGCAAACCATTTTCCATTGTAAAATGAATGAAAAGTGTCGCCTATGCCTAGAAGAAGTCGAATGTGCGGCAACCATAGTGATAACGGACGTATCCTTTGGGCGAAAGCTGAAAAATGTGTTTCTATTCGCGGTAGAACCTATTTATTACGAAAACAGTGTATGAATTTGATAATGGTAATATGGGTTCTTTTCCAGATTGCTTCAGAAAACAATCTTCCGCAGCAGGTATGTCAGCAGTGCGAGACGATCGTATCGGACTTTTACATGTACAGCCAGCAGGTACAGGCAAACCAGCAACAGCTAAGATCAGTAACAAACACCGGAAAAGCGTCGCTACCACAGGAAATTATAAAAGTAGAACCAGAGTTCAAGATTGAAATTCTCCAACGGGATGCTTCGGAAGAACCGCTCTTGGGTATTGAGTGTGTCGATGTGAAGGAAGAGTTCAGCGGAAGCGTTTCGCCCGAATCGGAACCAGAATCGGAATGCACCTCGGATGATGATGCTGTAACGCCGACCAGAAGGGGACGTAGCCGCAGAACGGATGAAGGTGACAGGAAAGCAAGCCACAGGGCGGAAGCTAGACGCAGATCAGACGGAAACCATCAGGCTCGATTGCAGGAGAAGGACGAAAAGATAAAGGAGTTTTTTACGCTCGAATGTGAAATTTGTTCCATACTGCTGGATAATTTCGTACAGCTTCAGGAACACTATCAGCTAGTGCATGAAACCCGTGGGTATATACGCTGCTGCAACAAGCAGTTTTATCACCGCTACACGCTGCTGGATCACATTGCCGTACATCGAGGCACGATAAGGTGTGAGGTGTGCAATAGAAGCTACAAAACGAAGCGTTATTTGGGTTTGCACATGGCCAAAAGCCACGGCACCGAGGAAGAACGGCCATTCAAGTGTAATAAGTGCGGTTTGTCCTACCCGAAGCAGTACCTACTACGATCGCATCAGCTGATGCACGTACAGGCGGAATGCAGCATCTGCAAGAAAGTGCTGTCCAGCAATTACGCACTCAAAGTGCACATTACCCAGATGCACAATGACGACAGTAACCATATCTGTGCGACGTGCGGTAAAATGTTCCGAACGAAGGCAGCGATGGATCGACACATCAAGGAGCATCTAGGGCTGGAGCCGATCGAGCGGATGCAGTGTACGTACTGCCAGAAGTGGTTCAACGGGAAGTACAATCTGAACAAGCACGTTCGCTTTCTGCACAACGAGCAGGGTCAGGTGTTTCGGTGTGATATATGTCCACACGAAAGTCCGAACAGTCGGGCACTAGCGTACCACAAGCAGCGGGTCCACGTGCAGGAAAAGCACGAGTGTGAACACTGTGGGAAGCGCTTCAAACGAAAGCTTTATCTGCGCGAGCACATCGCATCGCACACAAACGTTCCGTTGTACACGTGTGAGTATTGTGGCATGAAGTTTAACTCGCATGCTAATCACTTTACGCACCGCAAGAACAAACATCCGGAAGAGTGGGAAGCTCACAAACGTATGCGATTGTTGAAGAAGATGAGTAAAAATTGATCGGAATAAGTTCGGCGCCTATGGTCAGGGTGGGTCGGGTACATAGTTCTTAAGCTAACAGACTGCTTAATACATTAGGATTTAAAAGGATACACCTGTATAGGTAGCCCTTCCGTTCGGTGTAAGGTACATGAAAGTGATATGCGTATGTTTCGCTTTTTAGACATAAACGTAATAAAGTCATCAATTGAACGTATCGATGAAGATTTTGCAGCCGTCGTAGCGATAGCCACTATTCAGTTGATTCCTATTTACTAACGGCATTTTTATTTATGCTTGAAATTTATGCTTCAAATTCTTCTGCACTTGGCATATACTTAAACGAAATGGGTCAAAATAGTGTTTTAGTTTGGTTACATCCCATTGCAAGCCCTCGATTACATCGAAAAACATTCAGTGGAACTCAGAATGCAACATTTCAACTAACGGTGCGTTAAGGGTTAACGCAATGGTGCTTGAAATATTTCAACAATGACACAATCGAGGCGTCAAAAGCGAATGTCATAGCAAAAGGAACGGCGTAAATAACAGGTAAACAACAGGGCTTGCAAAACTGAAGATGCGTGAAAAATGTAGATTGTGTCTGGGTAGAATAGGTTATCGGAAAGATAGTTCTATAGTAGACGAAGCATTCAGCCCCATGCTTAGCAGTGTTTTCTCCTTTCCGGTATGTATTTCGCGGCTACTTGCTGCCCGCTTTCGTTTGTTTCACCATCTGCATCTGCGTTTATTGTTTGTAGCTTCCGCGGACTGAACCCAATTTGCCGACAACAGTTTGTGCACGATGCGTGACGATGGTACGCGAATTTCACAATTACAGCACATTGGTGCAGAACAATCAAGAAATTCTAATGCGCGAGTATGTAAATCTGGTGAATCCCGATTTGGAAAACATGCAGTATACGAAAGTTCCGTCACAGATTGAATCGATTGAGTACGGTGAAGAAATCGAAAATGAAAAAGGACACGCAACGGATACCAGCAGTGAGGAGGAGCACCCAATGGCAGATGTGGAAGTAATGTCGGATGATAAGGATGACTCTCTGTCAGACGACGACTTGAGAAGTGCTGTACTGAAAGTTGTTTTGCAGGACGACCATGACCGCCATGATCGAAACAAATGCGTCAAGACTGAACTATCGGATAAGAGCCTTTTGCATGAAAATGATCGTATAATTCAGGAGTTCATCACGATGCGCTGCGAGCTGTGTCCGGCCAGGACCGAGCAACATTTCGATCGATTTCATGCGCTACAGATGCACTACCGCAAGCAACACCAATGTCGTGGCTATCTGCGCTGCTGTGGGAAGCAATTCTATCGCCGATTTCGCGTAATGGAACACATTGTATCGCACCGTGGAATGATTCGTTGCGAACTGTGCAACAAAACGTTTACCAGCAAAAGCTACCTGATACGACACACGGCTGAGCAGCATATGGCCGCGCAGAAAAGTAAATCTTATGCCTGCGTACACTGTGATCGTACATTCCTCACGAAAAAGCGACGGGACGTGCATCGCACTGTGCACGATAGAACCGTGTGCAAGATATGCGGCAAATCGGTCAGGATTCGGTACATGAAGCAACATATCGCCCAAATACACGACACGCCTCGCAAGTGCTACATGTGTGACTTGTGTGGGAAGAATTTTACTAGCAGCTTGTCGCTGGATCGGCACATCAAGCAGCACCAAGGCATACAGTCGATCGAGACGCTACAGTGTGTGCACTGTGGCAAGCAGCTACGCGGAAAGTACAACATGCTGAAGCACATCCAGCGTATGCATCAGGAGGTGGGTAACGTATATACCTGCGACGAATGTGCACACGAAAGCCCCAACAGTTTCGCCCTGAAGGAGCACAAGAAACGGGTCCACTCGGGCGAACAGTTTGAGTGCGAACACTGTGGCAAGCGGTTTAAGCGCAAAGTTTATCTGACGGAACACATTGCCGCCCTGCACACGCGGATACCGCTGTACATGTGCGAGTTCTGTGAGGCAACGTTCAATTCGAAGGCCAACTACTACAGTCATCGAAAAATACGGCATGCGGAAGAATGGGATTGTCTACAGGAAGAGAAAATCACTCAGGAACTGAAAGGATAAAGGTTTGTGCTTTAATTAGCTTGTGGGATTATTTATCGATCCATAAAAAAGGATTCTTTATTTAAATACACTCTAAAGAAACATACCATGCAGTAGTGGCAAAGTCTTATTGTATGTAAAGAAACCAAACCATCTTCCAAACAAGAATCGCTCGCTTAATTTTAAGATTGATATTTAAAAAAAATAAAAATAAATTTTAAAAATGTTCAGGTGCTTTCAGTTAAAGTCCATTGTAGTAGAAGAGTTAACATACGATCTAGTAGTCTGTTCAACATACTCACCTTGGGTTCTGTTCAATAATAAAGCCGATGATGCTTTGCTATTGTATCGTTTGATTTTTATTAATATTCCTTAGACAAACCATTGTCTAAAGTGCCAATAGTATTTAATTTTGTTATTCGAACTCCGGAATTTGTGTACTATTAATCAGTGCAAATAATGTTTCATTATTTCTGTTGTAGCCATTGTAGCTATAGCAAACGTATATTGAAGATTTACCCAACAGAGGTGTACGAATGATTTGGTGCAGTAAAATCATATAAACGCCAAGCATAATCGTATGCACATGGATAGGATTTGATATTCGATCACGTTCTCAGTGAGCATGCCTCTAGCCTGTTCAATTTATGGCTTCATCTCCATCAAGTTCAATTCCATTTGATCCAACTAAAAAGCTCTCAGTTTTGCACAAGTAGTTCTTCTCTTTGTCTGGCAAAGGGTTTTCAAATTTTCAACGAAAGAAGTTCGACAAACCACAGATAGGTAAAATGTCGTTCAAATTGTCGGACCATTTGATTATGAAACAATCCAAAGACCCTTTCATCCGGCTGGAAGTAATAGTGAGAACTCTATCTGTTGTACGATTGAACCAGAAATCAGATGATGTAAACCAGAGGAAACTGGTGCGATACCGTCCGCAAAAAGATATTTGATCTGATCTAGACCATTTCCGTTTTTTTGTTTTGCGGCACTATAGAAGCTCAAGTTGTCTTGGCCTGCCATTTATGGCTTTCTTTGACTTTATTTTCCAGTAGATAGATAGTCAGTCCTGCACACGGGGTTACGATTATGCAATAGAAATAGTCCCGCATTTTAAACCATCTCTACAATAGCCTTTTGTTCCTGATCTTCCTGACTTTGGAGATGCTGTTGCAATTGTTCCTGTTGCTGCTGCAACTGCTGCTTTCGACGTGCTTCCCATTCCACTGGATGCTTGTTCTTCCGGTGCGAGTACTTGTTAGCGTTCGAATTGAACGTGGCGCCACATACCTCACACGAGTAGAGTGGCTTGCGGGTGTGTAATGCTGCCACATGCTCTTTCAGATAAAGTTGCCGTTTGAAGAGTTTGCCACACTCTTCACATTTAAAGCGCTCTTCCACGTGGACACGCTGCTTGTGACTCGCCAGTGCCCGGCTATTTGGGCACCGTTGTGCACATATATCGCACTGAAACGTCTGACCTGCCTCCATGTGTACCAGCTTGACGTGCATCTTTAATGCTCGCTTGCTGTTAAGCCATTTCAGACACACGTCACACTGAACCTGCTCCGTAACTTCCAGACCCTGGTGTAGCTTAACGTGTCGCTCGAATGCTTGCCGGCTTCGGAACTCTCGCCCACAGCTATCGCAAATATGATTTTCCCGCTTCGCGTGCATGTTTATCATGTGCGTACGGAGTGAGAGTGCACTGGCCAGCTCCTTTCCACAGATCGTACAGTTTACACGCACGTGTGACACAATGTGCGCCTTCAGGTGACATTCCATCGCGTAAGATTGGTGGCATTGGGTGCACTTGTACGGTCGGTCTTCCGCTTGGCCGTGTTTCCGGCTTTTGTGCACCAGTAGGTAGCTACGGCTGCTGAAACTTTTGTTACAAATGTCACACCGAACCATGCTTGCTCCAACGTGGTAAGACACGTGTTCCAGCAACCGGTAGCGACTGTGAAATGTACGACCACAGCACTTGATGTAACCCTGCACACCGTGCTGTTTGAAGTAGTGGTTCTTCAGTGCCGTGAAGGATTCCAGCTTATCCTCGCAAAGCTCACACTTCATGTCGTAGAATTCCTGTAAGCGCTGGTTGGTTTCTTCTGACGGTTGGCACCTGCGTGTGGTAACGGCCTTCATCTGGGAAGTTCTTTTTATTGTTTCACCCTTCCGTGGTCGGCCTCTACGCTTCTGGCCTAACCGTGAGGATTTAATCCTGCCCATCTGAGCACTTGTCAGCGGTTTGTCCTCTTCATATTCAGTATCGTCGGATTTGTTGCCCGTACTGCTCGGAGGATCGTCATCCTCGTACTTCTCTTCGTCGAGCTCGCTATCGAGATTGTGCTCATCGTCGCTCTTGGTACCCTTTTCTCTTTTATAGATATCGCCTGTCTGCTTTTCTTCATCGGGTTCTGCATCCTCGAAGGATAACTCGAATACATCATAATCTACGCCTTGGGACGGTTCCTCCTTGATTTCCACAAAACATTTGTTTTGCTGTGTGGCCCACAGTTGATCCTGGCTGTTCTTAACCAGTTCATGGTAAGAGTGGAAATCAATAACCTTTTCCTCACACTGTCCGCACACCGATGAGGGAAATGTTTCTATTGATGTGATCTAAAAGAAATGTTATACACATTGCACATTATTTGATTGTTACTGACTAGGCCCAACCGTTCTTTTCATTTGATTGCAATTGAGACTGGAATGCACCACTTACCGGAAAACTAAAGAGAGTTTTAAGCTTAATACTAAACTGATCCTCTTCGATCGAGGTCTTTGTTTTCTGATCTTCCAATTGAATCAAACATAATCGACACTTTTCGTCCATTTCTTTCTTTTCGCGAGCTGCTAGGCGTTTGTTTGTGATAAATTGTCAACAAATCAATATTCCAGGGATTGTCAGAAATTGTCACTCTCGCAAAATGTCCCTATCGCGAAAGAGCGGCATTGTAACAGGCGTAGATAACATTACATTTATCGAAATATCATTGTATGAGTTCGCTATTGGGATGAAAATATATTTTTTGAAATAATTTTCGATGATTCCGTTGCAATAATTGCTGATGGCTTTGAGAAATTGTCTGACGATCCCTGTCTACTGTTGACAGCGATGCATTTCACGCACCCCATGATGATGCTATCCTTTCACACGCACACTGCCGCAGATGTGCGTTTTAAATTGCACGACGACGATGCACTTTGCTTGGCCGAGTACACCCGGGAAAAAGGTTCACTGTTCGGGGAAGGACAAATGTTCACTCCAAACCAATGTGAATTATACTTAAGATTCTTCTGGATTTATACATTACGGTCTGGCCGTTCCTCACGGATAAAACTAAAAATTATGCACTTTACTATTCTTTGCGATTGTTAATACATAAGTGATAAGTCGAGTACATCCCATAACAGGCTGGTTTATTTGAACGTGCTATCAAAGCCTAAACTACCGCCAGTAAGCGCACTGGTGTTAAGCTACGGCCATGATTTCTTTGCCTCATGGCCACGATATTTCTGTTTGTATTTTAATCCGGTCACAATCGTAGAACTCTTGGGGAAGGCCGATTTTCCACCAAACATCGTATCCGTTTCCGGATGGAACCGTACATATTCCTGCTGAATATACAAATTTTCCGGCAATTCTACAGAACTTATTGCATCCAGTGGAAGTCTCGTGTCGATCGGTGTTTGATAAAACACAATTGCATCATCTAAACGAAACAGCAATAGAATAATAAGCGGTATACATATAAAGTAAGTTATTTTACACTGTACGGCAGGCGAGGAATCTTACCGACGGTTTCTAATTCATGCAGCATTGAGTTTGGAACCCAATGTCCAAACGTTTTGCCGCAGGCAGACAGGAAGGCAAATTTTTGCTCCATTCCACCGAACGGCTGCTTGGTGTCGTTCAGTTTATTTTCTTTGGCAATCTTTAGCACCTGCTCGATAACATTTTCTGGTGGTGTGTAGGGTTTTATCGCTCGCAAGTAACTGAAAAAGGGTACAGTAAGATTATTCATACCACAGCTTAACTTATGGAATAGAACTTACCCTCGTGCGGAAAGCGATTGTGCCGCTGATTCAAATCGTTTGCCTTCATACAGCACACTCTGTTCCTCTACTTCCGCTCGCATTGTTGCCGCTTTAGCCTGATTCGCATCTCGATTGGTAATTTCTGGCTTTTTAATACGCTTGACGCGATTCGAACTGGCGCAACGGATGTGCGTGAGATCCTGCAAGTATTAGTAGTTATGGAATAAATTTATTGGAGAAACATGTCGAATGTAAACATCATTCGTTTTGGTAGCCGACTCCCGGCATGGACGTCACATAACACTGCAGTTTATCACGCACATTTGCACTTAGCTTAGCACAATTTGCTCAAA
The DNA here is from genome assembly GCF_943734725.1 of Anopheles marshallii. Taxonomy (NCBI): domain Eukaryota; kingdom Metazoa; phylum Arthropoda; class Insecta; order Diptera; family Culicidae; genus Anopheles; species Anopheles marshallii. The sequence goes on from NC_071327.1 coordinate 66,091,725, forward strand.
GTAGGAAAATATTTATCTTACCATTGATTTTTTGGACAGGAGGGCCACAAAAGTTCTTCCTGCTTTCGTAGAACGCATAATTCCAGCCATGGCGAGTCTGTTTATGGGATATTTGTTGTACAATCGTGCTTTTTTGTTGTTAATATTGACAGCCCAGATTATTCGATGATCGCTTGTCAAAGCTGCCGGCTGTCAAAGGACAAATGTCAAATCAGCTGATCACAATAATAACAAACATTTTAGATCGACACAATTTAGATCAATTTAGTGGAAGTTTGGTTGATATCGTTGAGAAAAGCTCAAGAAAGCAGAGAAAAACTTGTTGAATATCGGAAGGTATGTATGAAGAGAATATAAGATAGCAAATCAACCCACAAAATATGTTTTTACTGGTTATGTCTTTTCGTACGAATCAATAATTTGTTCCCAAGCAGCAAGATTGGAAATTGAAGAACTGGCGGCTTAAGGAATCGGTTTCGGTAAGTTTAAGAACCAGCAGAAGATATGATTCGCAAGGAACAGATACATGCTTATTAAATTGTAGTTAACTTCGACACAATCTTAGGAAAGGAATACATACCTCTTGTGAGCGGGGGGTTTTTCAGACCGCAAAATCAATATTCATAAAATATAATTCCCAGACCATACATCTGTGGTGTATAACTCAATAGTTATGGTCATGCTGACAAAATACCCTCTACGTTATGGGAAATACCAGCAATGTTACACATTTCAAGGAGAAAAGCAAATAGATGTTCGCTTTCAACACGCTTGCCACCGGGAGGACCAGCCTGCGGTTTGATGAGCGGCCCCCGGTAGAAGGTTGATCACAGTTGATAATTTTCAAACGCGGGAATCTGACCTTCCCTGGTTATTTGAGAGTGAATATAATGTCCAGCGTGTTTACCACGGTTTTATTTTCTCGAGAGTTTTATCACAGATTTATATATTTATTTATTTCATCCAATATGACGGCTATTGCCGTATGATCAACATCGTGTTGAATTTTGTACACATCTTGAAAGGGGGAAATTTCGTTGCAAATTGCCCTATCCCGAGCAACGAGGTTGTTGGTTGTATGTCTTTGGGGTTTTGTTATCGTACTATTGTTGCTGTTCGTTATGTCTGTCACAGATTTATATAAATAATATTATAACTACAAACGCGTATCATACATTAGACTACGCAACAAAACTACTTTTAATAGAATTAGAAGAGTTTCAGTTCCATTTAGTTCGTCCAACATGAAGTATTCAACTGCGGGGGTCTAGCGAGGTGTTGCAAGCCGGCCACTAATTGCCGTTTGAACGAATGTTCGATACATCGTCCAAGCATTGCCGATAACACCAAAAAACGGCACGGAATCGTTGTGATAAACGGCTAACGGCAGCCTGGCGTGACCATTGGGTGTGAGTATCCGGTGGACCATTTTCTTGTCCACACACGCACTCCGCAATCGCAATCTATCATCGTGCAGAAGACGTACGTTGGCCTTCGGTTACCGCGCACATCTTGATCCTCTAAAAAATAACACATAACGACACGCACACACCCATACACTTCTTCGCGCTTGGGGCAGTTTGGAGACGGAAAAATGCCATCACCGTTGTGCATTGCCGCTTTCCATCCCAAACCAACACCCGGTGATAGGAGAAGGAGGGGAGGAACGATTGGGGGACAGGTGTTTGTCGTTTGAAGCAGGTTTGCTAATCATCAACCTTTGCACGTGTGGTTGTGGTGCCACCCGAAGGAGCAGTTTAACACCATTAGTTGAGGCTTCTCCGCGACTCGACAGAGGCCGGCCGTGTGTCGGAAACTGGTCGAACAAACCGATATTTGTTTTCCTTGAGCCAAATCAACTCTTACCCACCGTACCAAATGCAGTTACGGCGGTGGCAGACATGCGTGCAAAGTTCGTGCAGGGTAGCATAAAGGGGGGGGGGGGGGGGGGGGGGGGGGGGTGGAGGTGGTGGTTGGAGGGAATGGCAACTGCGGGGATTGGCCGTTTCGTTCATTGGTGGTTCGATTGTATTGTTTGCTTCAAATCTGGGATTTTGGGCCGTTTTAATGCTGCGTGCGTGTCACCCGTTGACGTGATGTACGTAAATGTTACATCCGAATCCGATATGCCAGACGTACGATGGTTTGCCTGTCCATGAAGATCTCGCCATCGGTGTATTGGGGTCCATACACGAGCATTGTAGAGCATTAAATTTAATTGATTGTGAACAACTGTAAGAGAAATAATGTGTTTTATGTTTTCTTTGAAACTGTATTGAGTATGTCTTTCAGGGATTCACGTTCGGTTGATGCGCAAAACGAACTCAGGTCCATATAGGATATTTATTTCTTAACTAAATATTGTTCCACAATGAAGTGTGGTTGTGAGTTATGTAATTCGTAATGTATTTCTTTGTGTTAAACTAATTTATGTTTCATAAAATTTTTAAGTTGTATTTCCTTTGCTCTCGAAAAGATAAATGTTGAGATCTACAGAGATCACTTAGAAGATTTTTGTTAAGCATTTTTGGATGAACCTTTCGTGTTTTGAAGGTTTGATTTCGTATGATTTTGCTTTATTTTGTGGTAAGATTTTGAATTTCTTACTTATTTGTAAGGATTAGATTTGCTATTAATAGTTATGAAATACACGTAAAACACATTAATGGTATGCAATAATGAGACATGCAATTCTACCATAAACCGTGTACGCAATGGCAAAGTGTTGGCAAAACAGCAACAAAACACTCATATAAAAACGACCATTCCAGGTCGTTCTATTCCGCACCCGTATCGAAGGTGGTACCGTACTGCAAGTGCGTGCAGCGCAAGACTTTCGAACGCATCGCCACCGACTTCTTGGACAGTGGTGAAGCGGCAAAATGGCGGCAAACCGGAGGTTGGACAGTTGGGCGGGAGGCTAATTTTAAAACCAATTCCAACAATCCGCACCAGCTTCCCGTCCATCCACCCTGCCGGCGAAGGCAACCCACCCTGGCCGGTTTTGTGTTGGTACGGCGGCTGGTCGTGTACGGGCGCACACCATCATACCGCCGTTGGGAGGGGGTTTACGCCACCGTATGAATTTCGCCGTTCGTCGCTTGACGGGGCGTTCAGTTTTCCAGCAGCGCTCGATGTGTGAGCACAGGCCCGTGAGACTTGCTTTCGCGCTCGGTGCACATCCCATCACAATCCCGTCTTTCGCTAGTGCTATTGCCTACCGTGAGTGTGAGTGTGGATCGATTGGTGTGTCTTGTCTGCGTGTGTATGTGTGTTTTGGAGCTGCTTGTGCTGTTTGTGTGACTGCGTTGTTTTCGCTTAGATTTAACGTTTGTTTAATTTTTTTTTCTAATGTAACCGTTTTGGGATTTTTTGTTTTTGTTATTGCTGGGCTCGAGCTTTTCGATCGGCCATTGGGCTCCAACTGTTTCCCGGTGAACAATGGCACAGGAAAATGATCAGTTTGTGATGGAACAGAAGTAAAAATTTCGTTGTCCGGAGGGCGCATTGGTGAACGAAACATACACTCGCCGATCGATCCGATTCGATCGTACGGGCTTAGGGTGGTGATCAGATATTTAGTGCGTGCTGTTGATCAGTGATCAGTCGATTTATTGTTTCTACGTTTGGGAAAGAAAATTCACCAGTATCCATCCAAATATTACCCTTTCCCATCGACTTTTGTGCGCGCGCGTGTGTGTGTGTTTTTGTTGTTGTATTAATATTGTTGTTGCTGATCCGCTTTGGTTTTTGGATCGTTCGTTCGATCATGCTGCGGTTTCCAACCGGCGGTGGCAACACTTTTCCTTCCGGTTCACGAAATTTCCGGGGTGAATAATCTGGCGCTTCCGATGCCGTGCATTGATCGGCATTGTCTGTGCGTGTGTGTGTGTGTGTGAGCTTTGTTGTGTGACAGAGTGTATTTTCTCGCTTCCTACAAAGATCGTGTCTATCGATGTGATTGACAGTGAATTCGAACCAGTGTTTGTCAGCTTTTTTGTTTAACGTGATTACAAAAAAGAAAACTCGGAAAAACACTGCAGCAAGTCAGCTGAACTCTGCACGTACTGCGCGCTCTTGAATGTCTGGTGCGCGATCGAGTAAATTACATGCATGGCACGAGAAGAGGTAAACTAAACGTTTCACTAGTAATTATGTAGGCTTATGGTCAATTGCTTCAATGGGTTTCGTGTTTCACTCGAAAAACAACTCCTCCCAGTTCGTGCAGTTCTTTAATGTAACACATAGCATCACTAGCGACATTCGGATCTGTACTAGGAGGACCCCAAATGCTGTGTCCATATTGGATCGATATTGCCATTTTGTTACCCTGTTGGACAATTTTCCTCGTCTGCGATTTGATGCAGTTTTTGGATTTGCGTTTCCAATTCACCTTGGGTGTTTGAAACTCCGGATAAAAATGTCTTTATTTCGCGAGTTCCTTTCGCGCACCGGCACGCTCATGTATTTGAGGTGGAACGAAGGACTGTTTGTGGTTGAGACGTTTGAGTCTTTAGTGGGAGAAATGGAATAAACGTTTATCGAATATCGAATCGAAATATCGAAGAAAACTGTGATTAAAAAATGTCGTTTCAATCAAAAGAAGATTGGTGCCGTGACCAGGATCGTCTTTGATATAGCTCTGTTTTACTAGAATTTCTTTTACATTTTAACAGTTTATTCTTCAACAATTCTTCAACTTTATGCTAGTCTCAATCTTAAACCATATAACAGTTAGATTTTTCTACGGCAGCATTCGTAAACTCCTTTTTTCCATTTCGATGTCTCTCTTCGGTTGCCACCAAGAAACATTAACCAATCGTTGATCGTACATCGAAACATTGTCATCCTTAGCAACAATCGACCTGTAGCATTACCGTAACATTGATGTGCGTTTTTTTTTATGTTACCCCGCTCAGCATTGAAACAAACACAAACAAACAAAAACTTCAATTGTTGGCAAAACAGAAAATTTGCATCACAAATGAAGGTAAATTGAAGTCGCTTCGTACGGCGAACCGAACACCGTTCGATGGCTGGTGTAACACCGTACAATTGAGATAAAAACAATCAAGATAGGCTCTTCCGATGCTTTGCCCGGCACAGCATGTGTGCGTTTTTGTTTTGCTTTTATTGACCGTTCGGGCTTGGAACCAGTTTTGTGCGGCATGCGCCGATACACCCGGTTGTTGCAGAGTGTTGGATCGGTTTTGTGTGTGATTGTGATGGTTCTGATTCATCGTCCATTCCATCTGCCGGGCGATGGAGCAATATTTGAAATTCTAATGCATACTGTCCATCTGTCTGCGAATCGTTCGAAACAAACAAACGATGCGAAGATGGCCTGTTCGGACACACATCAAAGTGCCAACTTGCGGCTCACAATGGCTCCATTAGAAGCGATGCCTTTATGGTCGTGATCTTCGGACCCATTTTCCCCACGCTCCAGAACGAGCGGTTTAAATGGTTATCGGTGGCAATAAAGCGACCGAACCAGTTCTTGTTCGCAGTGAGTAAAAAAAACCAACCGGTGTCGAAAGTGAAGCTATCTATCTGTTTTCATTAATTATGCAAACGGATTAGTTCACCAGTTGCTGTCGCCAATCTGGTAATCTGCATCATCGGCTAGGACCCGTTGGTTCAAGGTGGTCAGATTAGAACGATAGCCCCAGCGATCCGGTAAGCCATTTTGTACCGCGCGATGTTAATCTGTGGTGATTTATTTTACGCCACAAACCTTCGGTGTATCGGTCTGTCCGGCTGCATTATCAAACGATGATGTCCGCAACGATGGACAGGTATGAAAAATCCGGCGAAACATTTGGCGTCCTTGATGGACGCGGTTGCGGTGCTTGACATTTGGCGTTCGGTTTTTTGGTGACGGTAAGGTTGTTTCATCAACCACACCACCGTTTGGGGTCAGCCTTTCACCTTTTCCAGGTTAGGAACGAAGGATGGGTAGCGCGCTAGTGTATCGGTAGTTTTACCATCACCCGGTTGGTCATTCTAGTGAATGTCATCCGGTGATCCGGAGATCAAGGAGACGTTCGAATCGCATCATTAACGCATGGGATAAATGTCATCCAATTGTTCCCTCACATTAGTGGATCATTATGAGTTCTATTTGTTCGGAGAGATTAGTTTTTTTTTTATGGTTTTACTGTTTATCAGTTGAAAGATAGCAAATAATAATATACAAAAGTGTGGTTTAACGAAATTAATGATGTGTTTTGCATAATTCATTGATAGTACGCAATAAAAGAGTCTTGGCGGTGAATTTTGTAAGGTCATAACATATTGCGTTATACAGTTTGTAACATAACTGTGCCATCAGTATGTTTTTTTTTGAAAATAAAACAATTTAATTAATAGATAAAATGTTTTACTAAAATACAATGATCATTAAAACAGGGTTTCTCTATAAATGTGTCGTATTTGCAATAAGTCTATTATATTTATTTTTATGTCTGTTTTATGTTCAACTTGGTGTTTTATTGTACGTGTAGAGCGACCAGGTCATGTTGGTTATTACTTTTGATAATTACAATAAGAATTCAATTAACAATGATTGAGAGACATTTCCTTCACCGTATTTTATTGTTAAAAGGATAAATTGCCTTAATGTTGTGTTAAACACTGTAAATGTCATCTCTAAACATCATCATTTAAAAATGCTATCAACTAATCAATCAAACATTGCAATACCTCTACGTATTTAGCATGAAAATTTGCATTCAATTGTATTGTAGCCTCTGCAGTCATTTTCAATCCATTCGTTTCTTGTGTCAACATCTTTCACAATTTTCAACTCATTCGTGCATGGTACCTATTTTTCCTTAGCATCGCCTCGTGTTTTTCATCTCACTGGTTAGCCTGTCGGCTGCGTGGGCTAGCTAATCTCTATGCACCAACCATTGCAATCCGGCGTGCGCGCTACTTGAAAGCGCGGACAAATCTGACCCGAATCCGTCACTCGCGTAGTGCGTGCGTGTATGTGTGGAATGGGTGAGAAGGGAAGCGAGTTTAGAGAGAGGGAGAGATGAAGCGTTCCAAGATGAAAAAACACTTTCGCACTAGAGCATTGATTAATCTCGCGAAACAAAACCGTCGAGTGCGTTAAGCTCGTAACGATCGTAGCCGGGCGCGTGTAGCAGCGATCATAAACCGCACAGAAACACAGCATAAACATGCACCGGACCCGGACCACAAAGTGCTGCTGATCGCTTGGGCAGCTTAATTGCGAACTAATCTCGCACATCACGACCACCACCACCACCACCACTATCGCCGTATCGCTGGCACTGGTTGCTAATCTCAAGGGGCAGGATTTAACGAAATGCACATTTCACCCTGCAACAGACACCGGGACCCAATGCGCTTTCGAACGTGCAGTGGTGCAAGTGGTGAAATGTAAATAAAATAAGATCGCTCCGGTGCGGTGGTTCGGCTGCAGTTGAAGCAAACGGCTCACCGTTTGCATGCGTTTGATTAGTGTGTGTGTTTGAAGGTGGTGGATGTTACTTTTTAATGTGGTGCTGTTACTACGTACACACCTGTCGAAACGCAGACATAAAAACCAGTTGCCAGCTCCGAGTTGCTACAGCTATCGAGCCCATTAAATTCACTTTCCATGCGATCCGCGATCGTGCCAGAAATTTGGTTGTACGGCCACATTTCACAGGCTCCCCCTCCGTTTGTGTGTATGGGCAGCGGGTGTTGTGTGTGTGTGACTTTTGTAGCTACTTTCATCGCTCACTCAACATCAAACAGTCCACCTCCTCTCGGGTGGACGGATTGGTATGCTGCATACATCACAACATAGCTACGGATCATTCGTATTATGCTTTTGCTAGCTACCTATCATCCCCAATGCCCCGGCGCATCGGACACATATAGGTGTCCCGGGTTTGCAGACCGGAAATACAAGTTACGCGGAACGAAACCGAAACATCTTGCCAACAAGCGAAGAGGAAAAAAAACAACCGTTTTCAGCAAAACCTCACACATCCACTAGCAGAGACACAGCGGAGACCTTCGCGATCGGGTCCCCGGACGGAGGCAACGTGCATGCCAGGGAATATTAATAACAATTTGTTACAAGTTATTGATTAGTTACGCTCCGTTGCAGGAACGCTTTGCGACGACCACAAAGCAAGAGATGCACGGATAGGGAGAAACGGCATGCATTAATCGTTTGGCGTGTTTTGTGGCTGCTGCTTTGCGCCTTGATGTGCATTTTTGTGTGGCAGGTGATGAATACGTTTCAGGTTGTTTCAGCTGAGATTATGAATGATTATGTTACGGTAGAAAGTATTTTTATTTGAATTATGGATTTCGGTACTATGTTTTTTTTGTAGTAATTAGTAAAGCTGATGATAAACTTGTATCGGTATGACGTTTACGGTGCAACTCTATTTATTCGGGTATCTGTTTATCCGTGCTACTCATTGAATTGACAGCTCCAAACGGCCGGATTAACACTATAGTCAATGACAGCCAATTAGTAAACACAGCGGAGCACCGATTATCCGTGCCCGTGGGGACTCGACGGTTGCCGGATAATCGGATAATACGGATAACAGGCATATTTTCTTGTTATGATAAAAAAAATGTGAAATTCTTACTAATTCGTGTTATTTTTACCTTGTTGTTCCATAAACATATAACTAATTGCATTTTTTCTTTCTTTTTTCCACAGGTTCGTATAATCCGGTGTTCACATACAAAGCAACGCATGGCACAAATGCAAAGTAACTGAAAGACCAGCACCAGACGGGGTGTTTCAGTGCGTATATCGCGAATGCGTGCATAAGCGACGAACCCTCGGTTCGCATGTATACGTTAAAGCGCTGGTCGATGCAGCCGTGTGACACGGACCAATAGTTCGCCCGTCACCCACAGTGCAGTTGTGCCGGGGGGAAAATCAATGCAACCAATTGCCCCGGTCGCTGCCCGTGGGGTACCGTGGTGGTGAAGGTGGTGGTGTAAATAGCGAGCAAAACCACGGACGCACCAGCACCGAGCACTGCTAAAGAATCGGTTATATCATCCAGTCCGGTGGCTCCGTAATCCCTTTAACCCGTCCTAGACGGCGCGGGTCGATACGGGTGCGCTCCACTTACCGTCGGACGGTCCAGTTTCCAGCGCGGAGATTGAACCACCGCAGTGTTTTTGTTCGCCCGCTCTACCTTTCTCTACCGTTTGCTCTCACCCGTTTGCTACCCATCGATCAGGTCACCGAAAAATGCTTTCCTTCTTATGCTGCGAGCACAGTGCAGCACATAATACAACCGGTGGTGTCTGTTACAGGTCTGGCGCGCACTGTAGCTAAATCTCTTCCACCGAGCGCTTGTTATGGACGATCGGGTCAGCCGGCACAAATCGGGCGCAATGAAAATGCAAAGTAACAACCGCATAATAAGCGCAACGGCACACTCCCGTACCACATGACCGGTGGTCAAAATATGGTCCAGCAGACACCCGGGAGCAGTGGACGATGCTTCACCCCGCCTCTCACCATCGATCTGAGCTGTGCAAGTACAAGAAAGAGGGAACGCAACAACGAGACAAAAAGAAAGGAAGAATCGGGAAGCGAACGACACGTAGAGACCTTGCGGTATAGCAATGGTTGGCCAGGAGCTGATCATCGACAAAAAAAAAAGACAGGGAATAGCGTGGCGAATTGGATGCAGGCAGATTTTATTATGCAATAATATGGTTTATTAAAAGCGATCATAAATTGGAGTAACACAAGTAAGACGCACGGGCGGGTGAGCGTCAATGAGAGAGCAGTAGCGAAAGGTGAAGTTAAAAAAGAAACACAACTAGCTTGCTACTAAGTGTGGACTGTGATCATTAAAAGGGAAAACAATCGGTATGAAAAATTGTGCAATTGTGCATATATCGCTACTTATCATCGCAGTCCGAGTTTATGTCTGAGCATAACTGGTTGTTTCCATTGCGGAAACGGAAACCTACTCACAATGATCGCACACGATCGATTGCGCACCGTCGGTAGGCATTTGGGTGCTATTTTTTGGATATATTTAAGGTTCATAGTGCTTGCGGTTATTATTTTCTATCTGGTCCGATGGTACATGCAGGAGTATGACACTGGCGAGAATGGGGACGCGTTACAAAACACAACGAAAGCCACTAGCGGAAAGGATGAACTTTAGCGGTGCTTCGAATTTATAATAGTTGTTTTTAGCTACAATTTGATGGATTAATGTTCTATTTTAGGTGTCTTTTTGAATGATAGTCGATAGCTTACTTGATTTGCGTTTAGAATAAGAAAGATCTTCGTGTGCTATGATGCAATTCGGACACATCGAGTAGCAAAACTCTCATACTTAGGATGTAATATAATGAAGCTGATTGATGGTTCTCTACCTACGCGATTTAGAAAAATAACCCGTAAAAAAAAGTTCGCCTACTGAGAGGCATCCTTTTCCGACTGTTCACAACTGTTCTGCTTTGCAACTATGACATGATTTCCTAATCTTTTCCTCTGAACGGCAGCACGAGCCAAACGTTCAAATGTAGCAAGAACTTTTGCGAGTGTTGACAAACATCATAATGGTTGGTCGGATGGTCCATTCACCACGCTGCTGATGGTAATCAATAATTAACTTCCCACCCTCTTGCCGTTTTTTGCGATTGTTGAAGATGTGCTTGATCGGAACAAATTATTGGACGAAATAAAGGGGTGAATGTACGTTGGTACATTCTTTGTGCTTCCTTAAAGGTCTATTAAGGCAACAGAGTTGAGAGAAACAACGTTGATTTTGAGCAAGATCTAGAGATAGCTTTTTTCACTGTAAACGATCAAGACCGCACCAAGAAGACGTTTGATAGCGAATCGCAAAAAATGTGAAAAAAACAGAGAGCATCTAAGGAAAAACTCTATTTTCTCCTGAGCGAGCGCACTAATTCGTAGGGTTTTCCAGTTGCTTCGAAACGAGTGAAAACCCTTATTAAGCTATCGCTCTTCAACCTTCTTGTGTTAGTGCCTACCACTTTCTAGACAGTGATGCATTCCAAGTTGTTGTTTTTTGTCCGTTGAAACAAAAGTTTTTTTACCGCCAGCACATATTTTTGAACCACCCACCGTGCGCTGCTGCTGCATTGGCATCGGAAAACTCATCTGTGTTGAAAATAAAAAACCCTTTAAGCCGGTAATGTTTGTGCACGAAGAAGGCAAAACAAGCCATCTTTATTAAACGTTTCAGCTGCAGACAAAACGGACCGTTTTCCAGCTGGCCGCTGGCTGGTTGCATTTTTCGTGCGGATTGTATTTGTGCAAGCAAGTGAAACATCTTGCCTGCCACTCACGGTGCCTCGGCGTGCGGGTTAGGCAAACGTGATCGGGCGGAGACGTACGTAGCGCCCGGCCGGCCGTGAATTTGAGAAAGTTTATTGAAAAATCAAACCCGAACGCACACAAGCTCTGCAGCTGCCAGCCAGAAGAAATAATGATCGCATGAGCATTGGCAAAAATGCATCCTTGCTGTGGGCGCGCAGGCGGTACTCCGCAATCGCTTTCGATCGGCAAATGAAAACCCTTCTTTACAGTGCGCATTAGATAACGGTCGAAAATGACCGATCAATCGATCAATATTTGCCGGAAATGTTTTTATTTAAAGCCGTAAAACAAAAGCGCGGAAAGACAGATCAGCTCTCCGTGGGCTGGGGTGGGTTTTTGACAGCTTCGAAAATCGGTTGAACGTGTTGGCTAAAGAGGGAGTAGGCCTGACTTCTTGATTGTTCGCGGGTACGTGGATTGATTTCACATCTTGGCGCGATTCGGAGGAGGGGGTTTGGAAGGTTTTGTTTTTTTCGTGATGGTAAGTGATGGAGTGGGAGTTGAGTTTTGTTTTGGGTGCAATCATCCACAACTGTTCGCAAGGTTGTAATGCAATTGCTGTCCACTGCAACTGAGCAATAGGCACGCGAGAAGAAATAGACGCGAGTTTGGAGTGCTAAGTTGCTAAACAATGTGAAATTGCGGTACTGAGCTAGTTTTGTTGAAATATAATGGGTATGGAAAAGTAAATTACAAATTTGATTCTATATAACAGCGCTCAGTTTCGATTATAGCACAGTTGCTATAATTCTACATCGCTACCTAAGTATCTACGTCCATTAAGATTATATTGATCGAATTATGTGCATTTAAGTTAATCTGATATAAACAATAAGCTTAAATTACAATACAGAAATAGGAATGAAACACTAACAGAAATAGAAATGAACACAATATTTGGAATCTGGGTAATTTTAATTATTATATTGACTAGTAATGCCATCTGTAAGAAATCGTTAGAAGCTTCCCTTAGTAATTAATTTGATAAGTAATCACATACACAAAGAAAGGGGATCTTTGGGAAAGAGTCTAAATCGCTCAATATCAGTTACCGTCTAAATTGAACATATTTTTAGAACCGTTTTTTTTAAATGCAATAAAAATATCTAATTAAAGATGGACTAATGTTATGTAAAGCATTCCCGAAATTAAGCAAATCTTCACATCATTTCAAACCTTATAAATCGTGCCATCGAACTGCTAGCCGACGCGAGAGACAAAATAGATTACTTTCACCACTCAACCTTGACGATTTTTGAAGAAATGTGTTGCGCAATTCATGTTTTAAAGCACAACGTTTTCTACCTCGCTTTCTAAGCATCAAAATACAGAGCTGGATTTACAGTACACGCATTTCACGTTATGCTGTGCTCACAGAAGGTCCGCATCAATCTCCGTTGCTCCGTACGCGCATCGGTGCATTATTTCGATCACGTCGACGGCTTTTGTTGAACGTTGCTTTATGTCATCGGTTCTGTGTGGTGGGTGAAAGAAGGAACGAAAGAAATAAGGGAAGAAAGCAAAATCGTCACCTTCGCTACACACCGACCGTGTGCATTTTAACAAGTTCGTTTCCTAATTTTGTTACCATCTTTTTTCTTTAATGACATTTTCTTCTCCTTCCAATTTCAGACATGTGCCGGCCGCAAGTGGCTGCAGACGAAGCGACTCACGTACTCACGAGTGATCGTTTTATGTAGTTTGTGCATCGAGCGATATCTATAGAGCCGATCGGTATGATAAGATAGTGAAAATGGGTTTGCAAATGCGCCATTAACCAAAAACGGAACCAGAGAAGCGTGGGGGCATAATTGGGCAGCAACAGAAATATTTCAATACAGATGATGAATGTGAACCGAGTGTTTGATTTTTCGATAGTTTACTTTCCACCAGCTGGATCATCAATAGGCTGGAAGTGGTTTGTTGTTTCCCATTAGCTTCCTCTCATATTTTTCTTCTCCATTTTTATAGTGCGCTTTTCCGGGCGAATATATTGTTTAATTTGTAGCATAACCGGCGAGTGAAGTGAAGTGTTCCGTGTAGTTAACGATAACGCTCGTTGGAGGTGGTAGAAGCCCTCTTCTACAGCTTGCGTGAGAGTATGGTGATCGTTTAGTGTGCTTGAATCATTACGAACCTCGACGAGGTTGTGACAAATAGCAGAGCGCTGTGCAGGCTGGTTGATTGTGGAGTGAGCCGCAGTCACCGGTGGTTCCGTCAAACCTTAGGCATAATTACTCCTGCTGGCACAGGAGAAAGAGACGACTTTCTTTGGGCGACAAGATAGAGTACTAACGGTAAGTAAAACTACCTAAGATGAGTATCATTAAGCATCTTTGTTGCAGGAGCAATGTTGCGAAATGGAATACGTTTTCGATTCGTCGAACCACACTCTGGATGCAATTTATTCCAATCAACAGAGAACATCGCTTTCCATTAGTTAAAGCATCTCTTCTTGGCGTAACGACCTTCTAGGCCATGTCAACCATCACGTGCGAATCGATGTATCTTTCTCATCTATAGTTAGCAAAACTGTATCTCAATATCCTTTACTCTGGACACTTCTACAGGGAAGATCATGGACTTTGGATTTGTTGGATTTCTTTGATATTTCTTTACTCGTTACTGAAAGCGTTGAATATCGCTTTTGCAATAACATGAAACCTCCAGTACGGACATCATACTTCTGCTGGATCTCCTTTAAAGATGCGATCAGGCAGCTCTGGTGTATTGGTAGCGGTGCCGGTTTTCACACGACAAGACTGGTCCAAAATCCCACCGTTCGCAGGACTAACTAACTAGAACCGAATAGATAAGAAAGCCGGAAATGCCAGGGTTAGATCTCTTGCGGTTGTTGTGGCAATAAAGGAGAAGCTGTTACTCACGTCATGAGAAAGACACGGGAAGAATTTTAGCCGTAAATTACTTGATACTCGCCTTAAAAATCAAACAAGTGTCCACTAGTCTATAAATCACGTTTAATTAGGGAACACTTTAAGCTCAGTTTCACATAACTTTCTCGTCATTCTGTGTGAGCAAAGGTTCATTTAATTATAATACCAATGGAACAAAACAGCAGTTAAGATGCGAGGTTAAAACAGTGAGGCTTCTGCAAAATAGCCGTTTTTCCCCGATGATTGAGCCAGGCTGATCGAGGACAGCATGTGGCAAGTATTTCCTTAGCCGTCCGTATCGTCCGGAAATCCCCCGTTCGGTGATCGCTGTGTGGGGCAGCACGAAAGAAGGAAGGAAGTAGTAGCATTTATCAATCATTCCTGTCCTTCGGGGTTTCGCCGAGTGGTGCAGAATGTGGTTCATGTGCGTTCGACGGGGACAGCGGCTTTGGGTTTCGATGTCAAGGTATCATTAAAGGTGCTCCTTGAACTTTTCTACTAATGCATCGTTTGGAAATTCACCATGGAAGTGGCACGGAAATCATTAGCTGATGAGCATGAACGATCAGTGAGAGAAATGCAGATGGTTTTACGAAGTGTTTTTTTTCTGTTGCGAAAGCAGTTAAATTAGAGTTAGCTTAAGCTTAGACACTTAAAGCTAAAGCAGTTATGCTAATAAATATATCAGAAGAGAAAAAAAAACAGTTTACACTTTGCAAACACAAGCTAAACAAAAGTTTTTTTTGTGTATAACTTCACGAAAGTAACGCGAATAAGTTACAACACAGCGAAGCAAAGACGACGACACGGCCCAATCAAAACGAGAGTGAAACGATGAAATAATAACCCGAATCTAAACCAACCGAAATCGAAAGTGAACAAACCAGAAAACGTAAAGAGGTGTAGACACAACAAAAAATGGCAGCAGAAAATGAAGATGAAACATAATGCGTCGACGGACTACGAGCGACGAGAGCAAAAAGAGCACCACCAGCACGCACACATAAACCGTCTGCTTAAGCTTAGATGTTGGCCATCATCACCTTCATCAACTTTCATCCAAAGCCATGCGCGTGTGTGTGTGTCTGTGCCGTTGGGGTTTTGCATTCCGAAAAGAAAACGCGCGTTAAAATAACTTTAACCGAATCGAATCCGTTGCGCTTGGGGACGATCGAACGGTTTAAAACAAAATAAATTGCCGCGATAACACCAGCAAAACGACATGTTAACATGCGCACCCCGGTGTCTGCGCCTGTCATCGCTTGTTAGATGGGAAGCGGAACATGGGTTTCAATGGGCGCAGCGAATAGATTAGACTCCCGGACATCTTCGACCGCACCAACTTGGTACACCCGACTGATCATAACGTTAAACTGTTCCGGTCGACGGCACGAGGAAGGTTAGGATTTATTCATGGGACCGTTTTGCTTTCCGTGTGCCGGGTGGGATGTGTGAGGTGAACATAAATAATGAAACCACCTGGATTTGCCAAAACAAAGCAAAAACCTAACGATCCTTTAATTGTGCTTTCATTTCGTTCGCTTCATTTAACGCGTCCGCCCGAAGGTCATTTAATTTATTTGAGAAACTAGCAACTACCGGCTGGGTTTGCTTTGGGCACAGTTTGTACACTTGTAAAAATGGATTTGTGGCCGTTTGCCTGGTGTGCCCCACCGCTCACCGGTGGCTGGCCGCGGCTACCGCCGAACGAGACATGCAAATTACAAAATGAATGTGATTTCGTGGTTTTGCTTATTCGGGCCGTATTTCGACACGCGCGCGCAAGGTGAGAAGAGGCAGGTTACGAAAAAGCAGATCAATGCGAGTTTTTTTTTTTGGGAGGGCGTAATAAGAAGAATGAGGTAAAAGTCGGTGGTGCATTATGTTCGCTTTAGTTTAGTAGACTTTCCATATATTCTTTAAATCGCAAAAATAGACACTTTTAGTAATTGTTTTTTTCTTTATTGGCTTCTATTCCTATCACACCTTGTTCTTTTTGTTAATGTTAATGTTCTTTTTAATACAAACGATGTGTCGGTGTGACACTCAGATGGGTGTCGAAACACGCGGGTAGTGCCATTCACTTTTCCGTGTGCCACACCCGTTAGCAACGCTTGCTGTTTGATTATAAATTACCTTTTCCTTCATCGCCTTCAACGTTCGCCATGTGGTTTTGTCCTGACGTTCGCTCCTGTAGGTGATTTGAAAGCATTAAGCAATCTCATTCTTACTCGAGCTGCGAACAGTGCATTAGCTCTCCTATTGTACGCTCCTAGCGGCTGCTAAAGCTAATTGTTAGGAATTTATGGAAATGGTAGTAAGTAAAAAACAGAACAAAATGCAAATAAGCGGGTTGGCTTATGGATATTATGATGGATGGATGGAGTTGGTGTTAAAGCACACTGTTAGTGCAGTGCGGTTAGGCGTTACACAATCGGATGGTTGTTGAATCACTGTCAACGGTGAAAGTAGAGTGGGAATTTTCTCACGGATAACAAGCAAAAACCTGCGTTGATAAATCTGCGATTGCTCTGTATTTTCGATAAGCACAATCTGTTCAATCTTGGGCGAAATTCAAAGCGTTAGTCGTGGTTTTAGCGCACGTCTAACGTGGTTTTTTTTGTTATCGTATGTTACTGTAGACATACGGGCCCAGCTATATAACTGTCATGCTCATTTTAGGCTCGAATTCTGAATCTGTGACATTATTGGAAGGTTCATCGGACATGGCTTTATCATTAATCTACGGCTCAAACTAAAAGAGTTAGAATTTTGAAATTGAAACAACTGAGTCTTAATTCTGGTGTGTAATAATGGAACTTCTTGTAACTTGGCACTTTAAAATACAAGGAATTATTTAATTTTACTCTATTCGCTGAGGTTTTAACATATTTTGAAGAGGTTGAGGTGCCTCCAAGAACGTCAAAATATGTATCATTTTAATCGTTCCAGAGCTCCTGTTGGTGAAGGACATCTTTGAATCCATTTGTAGTCTCAAAAAGCTTATTGAGATAGACTCGGAACCCAGATAAGCAAAAATGAATATGAGTATGTATGCAATTATAGCAAGACAAGAGTAGAGAGTTTTGAAGCTTATTGGAATTAGGAATTCTCTATCATTTGGAACTCCCTGTCACTTGGAGCTTCAAGATACAAAGAATTATGTTTCTCTATTCTATGGCTAGTTTAGGTGCCTCGAAGATTGCCAAGATATGCAATTTTTACAATAATTTCATAGATCCCGGTAGCAAAAGGTCGTATTAAATCAGTATGAATATCTAATGCATCCTTAGGATTGCAAAACATTAGACGTAGCACAATAGTCGGTCCTGAATAATAGGTTCAAACCGCTTGATAATTCTCTGAATAATTGTGTTTAGAAACTACAAACTTGTCTATTATAACACAATCTATCGGTTTATTTCGATTTTCATCCATCCTACTACCAATTAAGAAATATCTTGTATATGCTACACACAAACTTCACGTACCATTTTACATGCAATGCTTCGATGTCTAATTCCGATGATTTTCTCGGATGGTTCAAAACATTTCAAAACATCGGCCAGCTAACACAAAAACAAAAGCAATTAATTACTGCTTTAAGCGATAAAACTCAACACTCCCATAGCTCGACCTATTGTCTTATCATGTGGCCTACTAAAAGATCGTCAGCATTATTTTCGTAACCGAAAAAAAAACCCGTTCCCCGACCAGACCCGGGACACGGACCTGCCGATAGGCACCACCAAAGCTGGTGTCGGCAGCGGAAGTGGAAAGTTCAGAGCTAATGTATTCCTAAAAATCAACATTCACCGGCACCGATTTGAAGGTCGTTTTGCGTAATCGGTTCGGTCAACGGGAGGGGAAAAAACAAAGAGGCATATGGCATGATTTTAGGAAATTAACATTCATTCAAATCAACAGTCAACGGACTGCTCCCATTGTGGCACTCCTGTGCAGGGCTGTGGGGTGGGACCGAGAGGATAATTCGGTTGCCGTTTTGTCTATTTCAACGAATCTCATTGTGATCCTGTTAAACGCGGTTAGAAGACCGTAGGGTGAGTCTTTTAGCAACATGATCGTAGTTTGCTTGTAGAGTTCTAGCTTAAGGCTTGCAAACCTCATTTAGATTCCGGCACCGGAGAGCAGGGAGAACTGGTTTACTTTCTCATTCGATCGATTGGAGCACGAAATCAACCGCGCGCGCAACCCGTTTGGATATAGATCGCACTCCAACCCGTCCGATAGCAATGTACCCCCGGAGCGGCTGAGCGCAATGTGCTGAAGTTTTGTTGCATCGATACGAACACCGTTCCGAGCACGAAATGGAGCAGGCTGTGAAGCCTTGAGTGATCGTGTATCGTGAGCTAAGTGTGCTGTTTTTCTTGCATTACCGCAAGTCAGCACCGAGCGTATGATCGCGGGTCAGCATAACACGAGCGTCGTTGCATGCTTCACGAAAAGGAAGAGAAGGAAAAAAATATGCAATACTCACAAAAAAAAACCTCCCCGAACCCATACACGGGACAACTCCGTGAGCTCTCGTTTGTGGTTGCATATTGTTTTTTCTGTACCTTTTTCCTTGATTAATCGCCCTCGCCTGGCACACGAGTGCAAGTGTAATCTGGAAGGCTGAAGCGGTAGTACCGGAGCCCGGTCGCCTGGTCTTGGG
This sequence comes from Anopheles marshallii, assembly GCF_943734725.1. NCBI lineage: Eukaryota > Metazoa > Arthropoda > Insecta > Diptera > Culicidae > Anopheles > Anopheles marshallii. Next base: position 66,110,659 of record NC_071327.1, read on the forward strand.
GTGGAGCGGCAGGCAGTCTCTTGTACTTGTCGCTGGTGTAAATGCACAAGGTTGCACAATCTCTTTGCGCATGCTCCAGTTTTATATCTGTTTTTTTGTTGTTGTTGCTTGATTTAGCCTCGATCGTACGTATGTACTTAGTGCCGGTTGTGATTCGTAACAGAATTAGGTTCTCCTTATAGGGGTGTGTAATAGAAACATACCGTTTTGAAGCTCCTGCACACTGTTTTGTATGCTCGTACACGGTAAAGCGAAACGCGAAGCAAATAATTAAATGCCATAAACAAACGACACAACAATCAAGGGACGCGAGTCCTTGACATCCGAATTGAATGTGTCATGAATATGTTTTGCAAGCTCAACTACAGTCAGTTGATGTCAGTTATCATTATTTGAAAAGTCGATCCTGCATGCTGGTACGATCGAGATGCTGTTCGTGGCTTTTGCACCATGCGAGCAGGCTCATGAATGGGCTAAGTTTTATTTACCAGCCAAACACTTTCGTACCACACGGCATGCACGAATGCAGAGCTCAAGTCGAATGAATGCTATAAACACGCAGATACACCTAACATCTCTCGGGTTGATGAATCGTCTGGTGATAATTTATTATTTTCACGCTTCTCAATCAAAGCGCACTAGCAGTGCGGTACAAACAATTTGGAAGCGATAAATCATGTGACTGTTTTGAAGTGGATCCTGGAATAGTAATTTCTTTTAAAACTGGAACAAAAATATGTGCAGAAACATTAGAGAAAGGAGGCCGCATTATGCCACATTATGTTCTCATGGACTGGGGCAGCAAAGATCATCATATTGTGAAGGGTTTCCTTATGAAACATTTCTACAAACCACTTTGCTTCAACCTCCTCGGCTTTTTTGACGTTTAACCCACAAAGTTAGAATGGAACTGTGATGTAATAGTGATTGTACGTTCAGAGAACTACTCATCCCCAAATGAAAATCGATTGCTGGTGATCGTTCTCTAAGTCGTGATCTTCTTCGTCCTACACAAACGATGGATTTTCTGCGATCAATAGGTACAGATCAAATCATCTTTTGTGTGATCTTCGTTGCGATCTATGTCGTTTTATTGTATTCTTTAGCATATTTAAGGGTTTTCTCTTTGTGTAGGTGCTGCAACATTTGAATCACTATTTTCCATTGTGGTTAACTATGTTGTTATTTAATTCAAAACTCCACAAGCTGTAGCGTATCATTTACTTTCCTCTTCTGTTACTATACGACACTGTTTCATTGGATTTTTATAACGAGTTTCATCAAATTATCAGCATGCTCAATCGATGATCAAGATGACTGTGTAGTCGCCCCTTTGCACATGCTACTGATACAAACAACTTTCGGCCGCTTCGGTTCCACAACCATAACGAACGGAACCGTACGCATAAGTTGCACGCCAAGGTAAACCATTTCCCATACACACGCCACTATTGAAACAGTGCACCGAACCCGGGCCCAAAAACGCTTCAGCAACAGCGCCCTCCATTCGAAGCGGGTGGTGGCATATGGACTGTACCATGCGAAGAAACGCTCAGATTTAAATCAAATGTGTACCGTTCCGCAGCAGCGCGGTAAGTAATTAAGAAAAATAAACACATCCCAAAAGGCAGGCACGTAAAAGGAAAAACGGTGCGCCGGTTTGTTGGCTAGCAGAAAATGGCAGTCCCTTGCACTGCGCTCGGTGACACTATCCAGCTTGTGATGGCGAGTAAAAGCAAAACGAAAACAAATAGAAACGGCAATAACTTCCAACCGCAGCCAACCGCCGGATTGCAGCTGGGCGGGAAAAGTGAATGTTTCGCACTGCGAAGGACGTCCAGTGTCGGGTGGTAAGCATGGTGATGGTGGACAAATCTGGTCGTCGGTTGGGAATGGTTCTTGTTCGGTTTGGAACCGATCACTAGATCGTTGCCGTGTTTTTTTTTATTATTTGCCAGGTAAGAACCACTCCCGCTGATGGTCAGTGCAATGAACGTGTATGCAATGGGGCGTACGAAAAAAACCAAAAGCTGCAATGTCTAGTAATTTTACATCCTTAAAACCAAGAAACAAAAACATCCCGATCGATTTTGGCGTCTTTTTTAATATCGCACAGCTGATTTTGCTGTGATTAATCGAAAAGAAAACAAAAGACTTCAACGCTCAATTTGAAGCGACGAACCCTGTAACAAATCGGCCAGATTTCTGTTATTCCGCACAAAAAAAAAAAAACAATTTTAATATATATAACGCCATGTATTACTTCTGCTACTTGTTCCATATGACCTTCGAATAGTCACACACCGAGCCAAGCGGTTGCTGTCCCTTATTCGCCAACGTAGTTACAGCCAATGGCATTTACATCGACTGCAAAAGAAGTTATAAAGTTTTCCAGTGCGCAGATTTCCGGTGGCAGGTTTTTTTTTGTTTTCGTTTCCCCCCTAGCCGGAATACCCGGAGGCCACTCCCGGTAGAACGCGATGCCATTGAGCATTGGCACCCGGGGGGTGGGATTTCTCGTAGTTCTCTCGCAATAAAGACGGCTGCATGTTTTACGGCCCGCTGTTTGCGACCAATCGTGTACAATGACGATAAGCGTCAATCGGGCATGACTAAACTAAAAGAAACACTAGCCTCCTTGCACACGTACACAGCACCAACCGGCTCTAGCCGGATGCTGGAAGTGCGTTAAGATGTTAATAAATAGCCCGAGAAGCCATCTCGATGTGAATTACAGCCCGACCATAGTTCTATTGTGCGCTCTGCCCCGTCATGCCCATGCCAAGCCACATGCCCGAAGCTGGCTGCGTATGGAGAAGCGGTCCGAAAATGTACCACCGGTACGGTCCGGTTGTTAGGGCGCCACAAAGCCATGCTCGTTTGTCGTCATGTTCGCTTCTGTTTTGCAGCGCGCCACAAGCGTGCGGTCGCACCACTATAGCTGTCAAGTTAATGACCGGTTAAAAGTTATCGTTGTAGCACCACAAAGGAATCACTACCGATTCTTGACGGTTTCTTCGCGCACCAGCATACAAAAGCGTGCAATGAAAGAACTGCTCTCGGATGGGGCCGTGTTTGCAATGGGAGGAAGTGATTGTGTGTACCGTGCGGCGTGGTTGCTGATTATGCCACCGACGGATGACGGTTCGGTGGCGCGTTTCCGCGTTGGCCGTTTGTTAGACTGTCGCGGTGATCGTCTCGCATGGAACGCTCCATCGTCGTACGGTGTATCGCGCCTCAAAACCGCGTCACAATGATTTCCGCGTAGGCAGTGCACTTGAATTACGAGCGTCGGTGTTACAGATTGTAACGATGTGGGTGATAATTTTGGGTTTGTCCTAAGATAAATGCCACGCAAGGCAAGAGTTTTTTTTTAGATGACATAATCGATTTTAACTTTGATCTTTCTAATGATCTTTATTAAAAGTAGCAAATCACTTAAATCAATATGAACTTTATTTGTTTTTAATACCCTTTAAATTAGTCATTTAGCAAACTTCACTTCAAACTTCAATGTTTTTTTGATTTGTATTAAAATCGAACAAATATTAGAACTATTCAATATTTGTGTTTCGATGACCAAGCTTTTCATATGAAAATATAAACTGATCTGATCCATAACCGTTTCTAGAATGCATGCATTGGCTTCATCGTAAAGATCAATCATTGAACCGTCACCATCATTGATTGATTTTCACACTGTTTCGACATTCACATACGTCAATCGGTGGATACGAGGTTCGATCTGCGATTAATCTTCACCTTCCGTGGCAATGAACGGACGGACGCAGCTTTCTCACCTCTGACGTCGATCGAACGGGTATCGAACATGATCGTGTAATCACATCACCATGCTTATCAAAGCATCCATCCCTGCATGGGATGGGGCCGAGCTGTAGCAATTTCCCCCTTCATCCCATGGCCAGCGCGCGGCCATACGGAGAAGACAAGCTGAGGGTTATAAATGGTCCCATGTGTGTGTGGTTCGGGTGGCTGTTGGCTTCGCGGTTATCTTGTCTGGTGGATCGGATCGAACACCGCTCATCGTGGCGTGGCGTCTGTTGTTGCAGCGTTGCACCATCAGCACGATTCGTTGTGCTTAATTTGCAACCCATTGTACACATATCGGCCCGTCAAGGTCATCGGAACGGTTCGAACGCCGGGTGGCGAAAGGGGGGGTGTAAAACACAACCGAAAGAGGTTGCCACCGTGCAGAAAGAGAGAGAGATTTAATCGGGCTTATCGCAGTTGCTCAACCGTGGGTGGGTTTTTGTTTTGCCTGTAACATGCGCATATTTGTCAATCTTCATAGCTTATATTCACTATCTTAAAGCGAATCATTCGTGCTCATTTTCTTCTGTTCTGTTTGTGCTCTTCGTTTGCAGGGAAAACGATGAAAAAGATCCGGCGATGGCTGCTACTGTTTGCGGGTAAGATTGATCGGCAATTTATGTATTTATTTGTTATTCCTCACCCATATCATCGACACCGTGCTTTTTAACAGAAATTCTATTAATTTCCTCTTTTTTACTAACCACAATTGCTACAAGCATTTTGATTTTTTTTTCCGGATCTTTCTTATTTTCGTGATATAAATCACAATATCGCTTGTAATTATTAGATCTGAAAGTCTGAAAAAAAAGATTAATAAATCACAATAATTTGACTTCAAGGCAGAAGTTTGAAGAAACTAGAAGAAAACAAACTAGAGTTCTCTTCAAAACGATGAAGATTTTAATAAAAAATGGCGTATTATGCTGTTACTACTGTTACTACCGAACACTGTTTGCTTTTAATCCAACATCCCTTTACCTTCGAAACCTCACCCGAAAAAGATCTACCCACAAGCAGTAATTAAATGCTTGCTGCAAGGATTTTTGTCGAAAAACACAACCAATCCAACGGTCCACCTTGACGGACATTCAACACTATTAACATTCTAATCCATTTCCGCTTCATCCGCTCTTCCAGTCATAATAGCGCTGATGGTCCGAGTGGACGGTTTGAAGGCAACGTCGTTGATCTTCGGACGCGGTCCGGCCACCTCGTCGACGACCACGACCACCAGCACAACGACCGCCGCCACATCGACGACAGAGGAATCCGCCGAAGCAGACGATGAGGTAGGTTCGGATGGGATTGTACATGCCAGCGAAGAACAGGAAACCGACGAGCCTTTAAAAGTTCGCCAGCGCTGTAAAGCAACTGCTGTACAAAAGGTTTCTAATCAATCTGAAAGCGTCTCCGTTACGGCGGCGTATATTTACCCCCAATTATGCACACAAAAGCCTGACCGATTGGTTTAGCATTGATCGCTGTATGCCTCCAGATTGTGGGCCCCCGTCCTCCGTCCAAAATGGATGTGCTTTATGTAAGAAACATAACACCACACGCTCCACATTCGCACACACTTGTGCGGAAACGATTCGGATCGGTGCCGGTAGCGACCATAAAACACACGACTTCATGTTTTGAGCGGTGGCCCAGCGACGTGCAGAGTTATGGATGTTGCGAGACGCTTCTGTCTGGCGGGCGTTTGGTTAAGAATCGCTCGTCAAATGGGAATGGGAATTGCGCCATTTGCGCAACATGTTAATCGTCACCGGAGACACGATGGGCTTGTATTTTCGTCTCTTTTTTTTCGTTCGTCTGCCCTTTTTTTCGTGCCCAAGCAGTGAAACGCTACTGTCCAAGGGCTTTGCCGAGGAAGGGATACGTTAGGGTAGGTGTAATACGAGTTCGCCTTTCGCTTTGCGTCAGGGCTCACAATACAGTATGCCACCGAATGGTGCCACCGGTGTGGGCGGTGAGTTGCCCTTTTTTCAGCCATGGGACGGACTGCAGTGGCCCCGATTTGATGGCATTCTGTCTACCTGGTGGTGTGTTAAAATGTGTCACTCGTGCCCATGAGTGCACCCAGACGTTCCCGAGACGTTTGACATCGGACATATGTCTCCTGAAAAAAAAAGTGGCATTTTAATGGTTGAGCAGCTCTGACGCAACGGTTGCACATATGGGACACGAAATTGATTGTGGCTTATGTGGTAAAGACTGTAATGGAATTTCAGCATTCAGCTGTATTGAATAAGTCAGTTCTTTCAGACTAACAGTCAATGTGCTTAATACTATGTTTGTAGCGTAAAATCATAGTCTAATTACATTTTTTCCCTTTCACCGACTGTTGCGCCCTCTACAGGATTTTTGCGAAAATTCTATGTAGGCATTAGTGGCGCTATAAAAACAGAAGTTTTACTCTAGTTACTTATCACTTATTGCAATTATGTTGCGGCATTTAATTCGTTAAAGCTGACTCAAAACAAGCAAAAAAAAAACGATGATGAAATGTATTAGTTATTGCAGAAGACATGTCCAGAAAATGTGTCAGACAGCGGTCCCAAATTAGTAACTAATTTCCTTCGATCCATTCAAATTATAGAGACAACCACAGTAGCAAAAAAAAAAACAAGGCGAGTTATATAGACCGACCATTTCGTTGGAGCTGTTCCCGCTTTCGCATCGGTGATGTGATAATGAATCCGCCAAGCAGCTGTTGCCTTTTGGCAGCTTTTGGGGACAGAAAAAGTGCATCCTCACCAGGTGGGAGGTTCGATCTTTCCTCCGGACGGTAAAACCGGACCCGTAAAACCGCAATGAAGCAACACACGCGACACCGAAATGGTTCGCAAGTTTGCACTTACACAGCGACGTAAGCTTCGATTCCCTGGTTCCCATCACGAAACTAGTCCAACGCTGCCACTGATGAAACATCCACCGCGGTGTGACGTAACATCCTTCCAGCTGGGGTAGTGTCACACTCACCACCAATCCAACCAACCTTATAATCGGACATCGTTTGGGACTGTTTTTTTCTTTCTTGTTGTCTCTTTCATTTGTTTGCCTTGTATTGGAAGAGGATCTCCCGGTGATGACGCTACACGGAAGGGGTTGCTAAAGTTAAACGGCACGGGCTTTCATTCATAATCACTGGCGCACAGGTCAAACCGGTCGATGTGAGCGAAAAGGGCAAACCGCACCCAGCAAAGGTTGTTGTCCGGTTGTTGCTGCCGGTTCGGGAACACATGAAGTGCGAGTGAGCCACAAGTGTTTGAAGAGTTTTGGGCGGGTGGCAAAGTGACTGGATTCGGGATTAGGTTAGGAAGTTGTACATGTGCGGAAGATGAAAAGTTTGGACATTTAGATGCATCAACTAGCTGTTTAGCTCAGAAGAATCTTGTTTCATCACTCGATGTTCACCAGAAAGAAATTTGGTTCTAACATTTTCTAATAGATGGCGCTACCTATTCATAAGCGGAGCGACTCTTCATTGGCTTTGTGTTCCGTGAAACACGGCCTCCCATCAGTCGACCGATCGATTCGGTATTGTTTGCTCTTATCTAATGTCACGGCTACCCAAGAACGTACCCCACAATACACACGCTAAGTGTGCCAATGCCATATCAGCTGCGTGAATTAGGTCATCCAAGGCAAGTGCCCGAAAAGTGAAACCAATTCGTACGGACCGTGAAGCGTATGACCGCAACTGGAGTTTGCCTTTAATTGGGTGTTAATTAACGGTGCAAAAACCTCGCAAATGTTGACGCGCTTTACGCGAACCGCGACCACGATTCCGCCTTGCTCGTGGAGGCGCTGTCCTTCGCGGTTGCGTTCTGTGCGTCCTGGGGTCTGCAAACCAAGTGCTGCTGTTGTAATTTACCATTACAGGTTGCTGCACATAGCACGCCCATACCACCCGGGCGTGTTTTTTTTTTGTTTGCGTTTTGTTTGCGGTTGCAATGCGCACAAATTATGGAACCACTCTATGGCCAAACGGCCATTCATGTAATTGGCGTTAAAGCAGCACCCGGTCAGTGGTGGTTTTCTGATGCAGGAAATGGAAAATGGAAAATGGTACATACAAAAAATGTGGGTAGCATATGGGTAAAGAATGAAAAACAGCAACGGTTACAGGAATGAAAAACGGTACAAAGTGGATTTTTATGTAAGATGCTTTTTTCCGTGCCGTGTCCAATCAACATTCCGGTCGCAATGGTGTTGCCGGGCAATAAGAATCGAATTGTTGCTGCAACTTTGTAACACCTATCGGGTCTCGTTTATGCTGCGTTGATTCATATCGTGGTAACAGAAAATTGTACTTAATTTTTAAAAAAAAGTCTATAATGCTAGGGTGGACATGCCAGAGACTTCGGCACAGCCTAAACTATATCACCCTCAGTTAGAGATTGACGAGAAGATGGCAACAAACTTACATTCTCTTTAAGTCTTACTTGTGTCTTGGCTAAGTGCGCCCGGAAGTATGTAATTTATATCTAACATCTCCTGTATGTTTGTCTTTATATTCTGTATCTATAATTTATCTTGATTATTACTGGAAAAATCACAAAACACTACGTTTGATGTTGAATCCTCACTGCCGGTAGGCAACAGACCAACTTACACCTTACCCTGAAGTTGCAAGGCCACTATCCACCGTCATAAAGTTGAACTGGCTCAAAATATCCATCAAACATCTCGTCAACTCCCGCGTGAAAAAAAAACTCCCCATGTTTATAGAAAATGTCAATCGCAGCGTGAGATTCGCTCGCAAGATTTATTACTTGTTCACACTTAAAAGCTTACCGTGTTTGAGCCTCCGTAAGCTTCCACGGGTGTTCCACGTCGCCAGCGGCATTACCGAATCCCGATGGTTTTTGCAGCCTGCGCCAACTTGCGTAATAAGAATTCAGCAAACGCGACGTCCGAAGCAGGAAGGCGGAAAGCAAACCTTTCAATCTCGTCGGTAAACGCATCGGAGTGGGCCGGTTTTTGTGTTGTTGTTGTTAGTTTGGTAAATGGCAAGCTGAGTGGCGGTAGAAGCAAAACAGCAAAGAGAAACACCTGACCGGAGCGGTCCAACTTCGACAACGCGGTCTTGCGGTGCCCGATCGTTTGCGTCCGTCGATCGGTAATTAAATAGACCACTCGTAATAGTTACCATCGCAAAGGGTTGACGACGGGCTGAAGGATGAGCAATTATTTATAACTCATAACGTACGCCTCGGAAAGCAGTATAATGGGTGCCTACGTGACGGTTCAACACACAAAGTTGAACAAACATAGGCAAGAGGAGACAAGCAGGGAAAAAGCACACACACATACACAGGCGCTGGCCCATGTCCACACACGGTAGTGTATATTCAAATAAATGTCGATTGTAGCATTACTTAACCTTTAAAACGAGCCAGCTCCTCGGAACGGGTGGGTTAAGTTTGTCTGAAGAAGCACACTCGTGCAGAGGATGACAGCGACACTGCCAAACACACGCGTTGTGTACGACTGATCGACATCTTTGAGGATGTTTGGGGCGGTTCACTAACCCCACTATCGGGTCGCCACGCTCCGGACAATACGTCGTTATGGCATAATTAAGATGCAAATGCTGTCACCGGTCTCGCGCTTGATCGTATGCGAGCATCGGTTCTTCGGCACTGGCGGCGGGCTGTTCGTTCTTAGTCCGCTGTGTGTTGTGTGTTGCGGTCGCATGATGTTGAGTGCCTTTTACGGCCTGAAGATTATTTCTTGTGTGCCATTAACGTATTTCGATACGGGCGACATTTGCGGCTGGTGAAGATGATGGGCTTAATCTTTTTCATCGCCATTAAACGGCATGCTCTTGGACGATGGCTCAAAAGGGTATATCTTTGCTATAAACGCCACAAAGGATTCTTTAAATAGAAATCGGTATTTATTTTTGCCCGAAAATATTGCCATGGCAACGGAATGTCAGTGTGCAATTCGCAAGAAGGCTCAGAAGGTTTTCATTATGATGAAATTCTGGTAAAGCCATGTGTCCTTTCCCGTCGAGATACATATTTGTATCCCTCCCGGTGCGTCTCTTACAAATCTACTTTCAATTATACGATTTTCATCTCTTGCCATCATATCTCAGCTGTTCTATAAGATATTTCCCCAGTTATTCTAAGTTGTTTCAATTAATATTCATGCTACGATTAACTTTTGCAGGAGTTTTTCCTTATTCTCAGCTAAAATTATGCCTTTTAACTTTGTGGATCGTTAATGTCTAAGTATTGTGTTTTCAATAGCAAACAAATACAATTTCTATGCAACAACATATTTTTGCGCACAATAATTGCAAACGAATGTATCATTCAGTATAGTTCACATCAAACGACTCGTTCCATTCTATTCCCTTGTCTTGTTGCGCTTTACGGCAGAACTAACGCCGCCGAAAAGACTTGCAACCGCATGAAGAAACGAACCCCAAATAGCTGCCATGTTTTCGGGCCCCATTTCATCAGCCGATGGAAACAGTTCACCAACTAACTCGTTTGGCTAATTGCTTCGACTAACACGTTTCTCGTGCGGCGGGTTGCAATTAATCTACCGTCCTTGACGGAACGATTTCCGACGATACCATTCACCTGCCAGTTTGGCCTTTTCGGTACGTATCGTTCGCCTTGCCGCTAAAAATATAAATCTAAATTCGTTACCCACATCGGAAGGGAGTGTGAGAAAAGACATGGGTCCAAACCAACGTCCCCAGCTTAGAAGCGAGCGATCTGTGGCCATTGTTTTATTGTGTGTGGGTTGCAAAATATGCATTCGGCGCGAAACCCTTCACGCACGGCTACCTGCGACGGTGATGTTCTTGCTGGCGCACAACGCATAAACCTGTTCTGAATGCCACCCCGTTCTTGGCTGCGTGTTTGTCTTGTTGTGGCTGGGAACGGTGGCTGGATGCTTCGCCAAAGTTCAACTTTCCGTGCGCACCATAATCGGAACCGCCGTGGCTGCGTGTCTGAAGCACGGTTCCACGAGTACGCGTCCACATTCCGCTGCGATAAGTATCGGTAGCCCTTTTTTTGCGTGGATTGCGTGGCGAAACCACGTACGCGTTAGAAGTACCACAAGGCGCACCACAACGTGCGGCCAAACACGGCAACGCTACAATCAGATAACCCGGGGTGTGGAAAGAATAAATGAGGGCACAAGTAAACACCCCACGTTCTAAGTGTTCCGATCGCACACTTACTGATCGCACCCATACAGATACACCGCAGGGGAAATAACAAACAGCAAACACCCTTAATCCCACGGCACCATTTGCGAGGTTTTTTTTTACCACAAATGTCAAACACACATCTTCCCGCCTACTGAGTGTGGCGAGCCCTGTGAACGATTTTGCTTGCAGCGATATCCGCCAGAGGGCGACAGTAAGCTGATAGTCCGCTGCTTGCGTGACGGACAATTGGTGTCGATGGCACACTTCCCTTACGTGTAACGTTATCTACCTGCCTGTCAACTGACCGCAGGTGAATCGGTGTACGCATATCGGTCATTTCCATTAACCTTAACCTGTATAGCGTCCTATAACGCTGGTGTTGGTTGCACCCGACAAAAGGTTGCAACGCACGGAGACGCATTAGTTTCTCGTAGCCAGGTTCACCAATAACATGCCCTTTTGTTTTGTGACGGTTTCCAAAAGCTGTATCTAACGGTCCCACATATATTGGGGGTAAATTGTTAATTAATCACGGACAAAGAGGATTCACCTGCGTTGAAGCACGAACTGTTGCAACATAAACCCTCTCCCACCCAAACACACTCGCACGCACGCACCCTGCCACATGACGAGGAGCACGTGCCCGTACAGCCATCCAGTTGGGATCGTGTTCGGCTTCGATCGGTGGCCTTTTATGGTGAACGAAACCGGCAAATGCCACTGGGGTAGCATCATGCCACACGGGCACGCCATTTGCATTCGATTGCGACTGTTACTTTGTTGCGTTACGGCCGATTCGCTGATATGGACAACCGGAAGTCGAACCAAACAGGTGACCATAACGCTGGAAGTGTGATGCACTGTGATGGTGGCGTTGGTTTTCTAAACCCAGGTAAAAGGTCTTTCAGTGTCATGGGGTGGAAATTATGCTGCACGGAAAAGGGCTTTCATCGTGAACTTGATCTTGAAATTGAGCAGATTAATATATTTTCGCCCCGTGTCGTGGAAAACCCTGTAAAAATAAAAATATGAGATAATGACTGATATCTGTCCTAAATATCGGTCATTCCATTTAGCTAATGTTTAGCAATATATTAAAAACATTTTTGTAAATATGCTTTCTTTGCCTTCTGCAAACATGTACATGGTTACGGTGAGCATTTTACGGTGAGAAATGAAAATACCGCACTTAAATTAAACCATTTCCAAAACTGAATGGAATATAAATATGATTTATGCAATATACTAAAATAACTTTGCATTCGACTAGCAACGCTTATCGCATCTGAGATCCACATTATATCACACAAACACGTCATATGAATCGTTCGCAATCTGTCATCGCATTTCACCCACACTCGCTTCCATCTGCTTGCGGCGCAAAGTGGCCACAAATATGTGCCGTCAATATGAATGATTTAGTTTTCGACCAGCGCTTCACAGGGTTACCCGGGTTCTGCTAACCGATGCGTAATGGGTAAAAAAAATTACCTCCCATTCAGTGAAATACACGGAAACCGTCTGCCTGCTCGTCTACGTGGAAATTGTGTGCCCGATGAATTTTGATCGGATCGGAACGTGGTAGATAAACCAACAAAAAAATAACGAAACCAACACCGTTATTGAAAATAGCAATCGATCATGCATCAAGCAGGAAGTACCACCGGACACAGGGGCGGGGAAAGGGTGACTATCGATGGCATACTCATACGCATCGAGCAACGGCGCATTGGCGAGCACGTCACGCAAGAAACCCATGCACTTGCTGACGTGGCGCTTGAAGTTTGAACTAATTTCTCTCGATTTATTACAAAATCCATTCCACCACGCACGACCCTCTTGGGTGGTTTAACCGGGGTAGGCCCGGAATGGATAATGAACTTCCAATGCAGCGAAATAAAATTTAATCCAGAAATGACACTTTCGTCACGCACAAAACCTTCGACAGCGGGCCTCGAGGGGGGATGAATGAGATGAATGGATTAGGTTTTTTGGAGTACCGTTGGTTCGGTTTACGATCTTTTTTTTGCGCTTAGATAATATTTTCACACGGTTACATAACCGGCGACAGATGGTTTGCATTTATTAGTTTATTTCTTTCTTTGCCGCGTCAAAGTTTCCGTCAGCGTTCCGATGAATGAATGAATTGCGTTGAAATTCTTTACCGATTGCAGTTTGGGGTGCATGATATTTGGGCGATGTTAACGATTACGGAATGGACTGAATGGGAAAATTAACTTTTTGTCAATTTGTTTTATATTGTTTCGTTTGCTTAAACTTTTACATCCAATTGATAAGTTGTGTAAGTTAATTGGACATAATAATTGAATGATTGATCAGTCAGTTTACTAATTGAGCCCGTTTTCTGCCGCCCTCTGGCGGATATAACTGCAAACAAAGATGTGAATTTAACAAATGATCTTCAAAGGACATTATAACCAACCAACACCACACGTAAACTTAACAATACATATTTAAAAAATGGTGGGAGGGGGTCTTATGTATAATTAACACTTAGAAATAGTTAATATGTGTAGGAGACAGGACACTTTATATCTAAGGGGTCTATCCGGTTCCGTTTGACTTAAACGGAAACCGTTGCTTATGTTTCGTTCAAATCAAACGAAACACAACCGCTGTTATGCCACCTGGGCATAATTTGGTGACAGGTTGTGTATTAGAAATGTTATTTGGGAATCGAATTAAAATGTCAAACATACAGGAAAATAAAAGGAAGAAATCAAGTAGTGAACGTAGCGAACGGACGCGTTATCCTTTGCTCCCGAAATTCCACCTTGGTTTTTTCACCCTAATACAGTCCACTCGAAAGGACATTGTGGTCCTACCAAACCGGATGCGGAAACCAGTGTAGTGTTTCGTGTATTATCGGTGTATGGAACATCCGCGATCGGATGTTAGCGGCGTGACAGTGCGTCCCTACTGTGAAAGAGTAGCACTATCCGGAAAACAAAGCACCGTGATTCGGAAAGTGTGATTCAACGGCATTCCTCCCGACTAAGGAAGATCCGCGAACGGATCTTAGTGACGTGACAGTGCGTTGCTACTATGCAAAAAGAGTAGCACTATCCGGACCGTGATTTGGAAAGTGTGATTCACCGGCATTCCTCTCGATAAAGGCATTCTGCTGCTCGAAAGTAATCCGCTCAATAAAAGGAACATTGAATATTCTCGAAAACCGCATGTGATTTGGCTTGGCGTGGGTTTGCCAAAAGCAAATGGCGGACCAATAAAGGTGTGTGAGTGTAAAGACAATGCAATCACCGTTTACTCGGTCTAAGAAAGTGAAACGATCACCAGTAAAACGTACGACACCTTCACCAATATCAACACAGTCGCAACACGAAGAAGTAAAAAAGGTTTCCAACAAAATGGAGGACCAACTACAAGCTATAGTGAAGCAACGAGAGGGAGTGCGCAGCAAGCTTAGTCGTGTGTGTGCATCCTTATGTGATAGTGATGGGCAACCGAATGCCAACGTTAAAAATGTACGCTTCCTACAGCTCCAAGAAAAGGCTTTGGAGAACATATACAAGGAGTACAACGAAATACAAAGCAAAATCTACGAACTGTCGCTCTCGAAAGACGAAGACGAAAAGCAGAACAATCTTTACATCGAGTTCGAGAAAGTGTTTAATGAAGTCTCGTTGAAATTAAGTATGTGTTTTGACGCCGTGCCCAAACGGGAAGCAACTCTTCCAGTAGCTCCATCGACCTTGCATGAATTTTCGCCTTACCTGCCACCGTTGAATGTTCCCCTACCTACATTCGATGGTTCATACGAAAAATGGTACTCATTTAAAGCAATGTTTACCTCTGTGATGAACCGATACAAGCATGAGGAACCAGCCCTGAAACTGTTCCATCTTCGGAACAGTCTGGTCGGAAAGGCATCAGGTATCATTGACGAAGTATTAGTGAACAACAATGACTACGAAGCCGCATGGAACCTCCTTGCGCAACGGTATGAGGACAAACGTGTGGTAGTAGAAAAACACATCGACAATCTTCTTGGCTTAACTAAGTTTAGCCGAGATAACGGTGCCAATCTACGTAAGGTGATCGATACTTGCAACAAGAATGTTGATGCATTGAAGCATCATAGCCTTTTGGTTGATGGGCTTGGTGAACAAATGTTAGTGAAGCTCATAACGGGAAAGATGGACAAGAAGTTACAGGTTGCCTGGGAAACGAAGCAAAAGAAGAACGTGTTCTCATCGTACGCAGCATTAGTAGAGTTTTTGGAAGAGCAGTGCAGAATTTCCGAGATGGTCGACATAGGCGTGAAATCCTCTACGGAATCTGTTAAACCAAAGACAGTGACAAAAACGTTAGTTGTTAGCGATTCCAATCAGCAAGCGAAATGTGCAGTGTGCAGTGAGGTTCACGAACTTAGAAACTGCGAACGTTTTAGGAGTAAGAGTGTTAGCGAAAGGCTTGATGTTGTGAAAAAGTGTGGCGCTTGCTTCAACTGCCTGTCGAATGGTCATCGCATCCGTAACTGTCGGTCAGGTTCTTGTCGTCGATGCGGCAAGAAGCATCATAGCTTACTCCATGAAGATCGTTCAAGCTATGTTCCCGATAGTGTAGCGCCAACAACGTTAGCTGAGAATACAAACTTGCCTGCTGAACCACCGACAACTCTATGCACGAAGGAAATGTATCCTGAGAGACAAACTGTTCTCTCAACCGCAGTGGTTTTAGTAGACGGTTTGTATAATACTGTTTACCCGTGCCGAGCGATTCTGGATTCAGCGTCACAAATGAATTTTGTTACTGAACGTTTTGCTAATCTTCTTTCTTTGAGAATGGAATCTACTGACGTCATAGCCAACAGTTTGAACGGCAACAAAACCCGTTTAAGCCGTAAACTGCACACAACGATTAGGTCTCGTGCTGGTGACATCGTAGCGGAAATGGAATTCTTAGTGACCCCACGAATTACTGGTGAACTTCCGTCCAAGTCTTTTGATATATCACAGTGGCCCATCTCGAGCGAACAGGTGCTGGCCGACCCTACCTTCAACAGAAAAGGACCTGTCGATATGTTGATTGGCGCTGAATCGTTCTGGGACCTAATGCAAGATGGCCGATGCGAACTTGGTTCCAACCGACTCGTGCTGCAAAAAACGAAACTAGGTTGGATTGCTGGTGGTGTGATTAGGAGCGACACGGCACTCATTGCTCGTACACTTTGCAACACTACTGATGATGAGCCGCTTACTGAACTACTGAGGAACTTCTACAAGATAGAATCCTGCGACGAGCTCCGTCCTTCAACGAAGGCGGACGACGAGGTGTGTTTGGAACATTTTCAACGCACACACGAGCGAACGGAAGAGGGTCGGTATGTGGTCCGACATCCTTTCAACGAACGGAAACGCGAGCTTGGCGACTCGCGTGAAATGGCACTTCGACGTTTTCTAGCTTTGGAGCGAAAACTTGACAAGCAGCCCGACCTGAAGGAACAGTACTCTCAGTTCATTCGAGAGTACGAGCAACTAGGACACATGCGTGAGATTGTAGAAGCACCAAACGAGGACCCAGGAGGGTTCCAGTACGTCTTCACATTGGACATTCCGAAGATGTTTCGTCAGGTGATCGTCCATCCGGAAGACACGAAGTACCAGCGAATTTTTTGGAGGTACAACCGGAACGATCCACTGACAGTACAAGAGCTGCTCACTGTTACTTATGGCTTGGGACCTTCCCCATTCCAAGCAACCATGGCGCTCAAGCAGGCAGCTAACGATCATCAAGACGAGTTCCCGAAGGCTGCCGAAGTAGTTAACAAGGGAACATACATGGACGATACGTTAACGGGAGCTGATACCCTTGCTGAGACATGCCAACTTCAACGAGATCTGACCAGACTGCTAGCGAATGCTGGTTTCAGTGCTCATAAATGGTGTGCTAATCATCCCGATATCGTTACAGAAGTAGCAGAAGAACTTAGAGGAACTTCTTTCGAAGTTACAGACAACACCTCCAAGACGACAGTGAAGACTTTGGGTGTTACATGGAATCCGCTTGAGGATTGGTTTTCGGTGTCTGTTCCTGATTTTGACAACCCACAAGAAATGACTCGGCGAAGGCTTCTGAGTCAACTGGCCAAGATTTTCGATCCACTTGGATTCTTTGGGCCAGTTATCACCTACGCAAAGCTGATTTTACGTGAAGTCAGCGAACTTCGGATCGATTGGGATGACACGGTTCCAACCGAAGTCAATGAGAAGTGGCAAAATTTCCGAACTGAAATGACAGCGCTGAGGGAAGTCCAAATTCCGAGATGGATTTCCTGGAATGATGTGCTCAAGCTAGAACTGCAAGGGTTCGCCGATGCATCTGATCAAGCTTATGGTGCCTGTTTGTACGTGCAGGGCTCTTTCTCGAAAGAGGAGCCCAAGATGCAATTGATCTGCAGCAAGTCTCGAATTCTACCAAAGAAACGGAATCCGAAGGAGAAGGCTATCACGACCCCTCGAGCTGAACTGCTGGCGGCACTGTTACTTGCTAGAATGGTCGTGAAGTTCCTGGACGTTACGGAGCTTCGATTTGAATCTGTTAATCTCTGGAGCGATTCAAAAATCGTCTTGTGTTGGCTCAAGAAACCCCCGGAGCTGCTGCAAACGTACGTATCAAATCGAGTAAGTGAAATTCAACAACTCAGCCTATCTTTCCATTGGCATTATATTTCCACTTACGATAATCCGGCCGATTTGATTTCACGTGGAGTCACACCGAAGAAATTGATTAAGTCTACGATGTGGTGGCAACCTCGGCCACTACAACCCATCGCTAAGAAGGCGGATTATACGGAAATTCCGGACAACGAGCTGCCAGAAATGCGAGCTGGAGTGGCGTTGGCCACTACCGTTCCTGTTGAGCGTTTTCCAATCTTTGAAAAGTTGGGAAGTTTCACGAAAATGGTTAGGAGTATGGCCTACTTGGTGCGCTTTGCTAGGTTTATCAAGTCACGCAAAAAGGTGGTGGTAAAAGGTCAACTCACAGCGACAGAATTACGTACAGCGACACACGTAATTATACGAATGGTTCAGCGAGAGGCCTTTCAGCAAGAAATCCTCGCTCTAATGGACGATGCGAATACAAATCGTCGACTCAATGGACTTAAGGCGTTTTTGGATCTAGATGATGGTATCATACGAGTTGGTGGAAGAATCAAGCGAGCCATCATACCCTACGATAGTCGGCATCAGATGCTGTTGCCGGCTAAGCATCCCGTCACCGAAGCACTTGTTCGTGAGTTACACATTAACAATTTGCACATAGGGCAAAGAGGCCTTCTTGCAGTTGTACGCCAACGGTACTGGCCGTTGAACGTGAAGAGCACCATCCGTAAGGTGACAGGAAAATGCATCGTCTGCTTCAAGGCGAATCCGTTTAAGATGACGCAGATGATGGGTGATTTACCATCATATCGTGTCCAGCCAGCCCCTGTTTTTTCGAATACCGGTGTAGACTATGCCGGTCCTTTCTTTATCAAGTCATCGACCTCCCGCAAGCCGCAGATCACGAAAGCCTACGTGTGCCTATTCGTATGCCTGCAGACTCGAGCCATACACTTGGAATTGGTCTCGGATTTGACGACGGACGCGTTCCTTGCAAGCTTGCGGCGGTTTACCAGTCGACGAGGATATCCGAAATCGATACGATCTGACAATGCAACCAACTTTGTCGGAGCCAAAACGGAGCTGCAAGAGCTTTGGCGTATGTTCAAGAATGAGTGCACGACGAAAAAAATCATCAACTACTGTGCTGACAACGGTATTGACTGGTCATTCATACCACCGCGAAGTCCGCACTTTGGCGGTATCTGGGAGGCTGGTGTGAAGCAGGTCAAGTACCACCTGAAACGCATTGTTGGTGATAGAAAACTTTCCTACGAGGAGCTCTACACGACACTTACACAAATAGAAGCGATACTAAATTCTCGACCTTTAGTACCGAGCTCAGACGATCCATCCGACTACACCGCAATCACCCCCGCACATTTCCTGATCGGCCGAGAGATGCAAACTGTTCCAGAACCCGACTACTCCACCCTGAAGGAGAATCGTCTCTCACGATGGCAGTTGGTGCAGACTATGCTGCAACACTTCTGGAGACGGTGGACCGCCGAGTACTTGCCGGAACTCCAAAATCGGTCGAAATGGCTGAAGCGAAAGGTGATCAAGGTGGGATCGCTTGTACTACTAGCAGACCAGAATACACCTCCACTACACTGGCCGCTTGCAAGGATAGTAGCTGCACACCCCGGAGACGACGGTGCGACACGTGTCGTTACTGTTAGAACGGCGAATGGAGCGGAGTTCAAGCGTGCAGTGACTGAAGTCTGCTTGCTGCCATTGGACGAAAACGATAATTGAAACACTATTTCAACGCCGGGGAGGATGTTATGCCACCTGGGCATAATTTGGTGACAGGTTGTGTATTAGAAATGTTATTTGGGAATCGAATTAAAATGTCAAACATACAGGAAAATAAAAGGAAGAAATCAAGTAGTGAACGTAGCGAACGGACGCGTTATCCTTTGCTCCCGAAATTCCACCTTGGTTTTTTCACCCTAATACAGTCCACTCGAAAGGACAACCGCAGCGTCAGCTCATCTTCAAGGCCTTGCAGCTGATCATGAAAGTAGAAAGGAAAGCAAGAAGAAGGTTCAAAATAAATCCGCACAACAATAAGACGCCACTGTTACGAAACAGTTCAACAACCGACCGACCCTTGCCTGCAACGGGCCAGCATTGAATAGTTCTTAACAACACGAAAATCCCACCTCACTTCACGCCATCCCCAGCACCGTCACTAATTAGACCCCAACAAGACGGCCACACGCCTCCCGGCTAGATAGAAAGCCCACCGTAATGGCGCATCGTTTCGATAATAATTCCGGCCGTACCGTACCTGTGGCCGGCATGCAAAATTGGCATTGGCATTTGTGGGGGAAAATGCCGGCCGGGAGTGGTTTAATCAACGAAGATGCGCCCAATGGATGGTGCGGCGGACGACGGTGAAAAAAGGGAAATTTCGCTCTTTATTTTCCATCATCCACGAGTGCATGCGATGTTTTGAGGTTTTGTCGTGTTTGGTACATCTCTTGCCGCAGACTGTGAGGTTATTTCCGTTGTGATGCAGGATTGAGTCGGGTAGCGTATTTGGCATGCATTTAATGTGCTGTTCTTTTCACTGGTTGCTTCTTCTGGTGTGTCTGCCCGATTACGTGTTTAACAAACTGAACTAAAGACAAAACTGAAGAAAGGTATGGTTTGGACGAATTATGAGATCAGAAGCAAATAATTGCGATGCATTGGAAAACCAGAGGAGTACGAGATCAAAGGCAAGATCGTAACACAACGCAGACGGTCCATTATTCCACCTACCGCATCCGGCGAACGGAAGTGGAACGTTCCAGTGCAACACGATCATTTCCGGTGATATGTGCATCGCACCATCGCCATTGAGGAAAGAAGGAAATGACCATTTCTTCTGGTCATTAGCGCTACCACACGGCTTGGATGCAGATCCACATAATGTGAAGCGAATATACGGTGTGGATTTACCGTGCGCCACGTTCAACCTTCGTTTCGTAATCTTGAACGGTTCCAATCGTGGCGCTCAAAAACCGCACGATTCCATAAGTAATTAATGATTTTTCGGTATGGACGGATGGGAAAGCAATGATAGCAACAAATGTATACTGTTAGAGATAACGATAATGATGTGCGATAGTGCAATAAGAAAGATAAATATATTGAGAAAAAAAAGTTGCTGTTTTCGAGTGGTTTTTTGAGGGAATTATGACGGCTAACATGTGGTTGGTTCATACGTAATAGGCAACATTAAATTGGTTTCGCGACGTGTTTAACGACCCACTTCATGGCACTATTCGAGACACAGCGATTTAAAGCGAGGAAGATAAGTTGATTGAGTTAAAGATTTGCTGAAATTTGCGTTATTAGCAAACGTTCGAAAGAAGGCATGCCTAATCGCCAAAGTTTCGTCAGACGAGAATAGTGAAACCTTTTTAAATGAGAGAAATGATGAAAACTCGTGATTGATAGTAATTTAAATCTTGTTGAGTCATTGTAAACATTAAGGCGAAGTCGTTAATACACCACTATAAATCTTATTCGTGTCGGTCAAATAGTATACTTGATTGTTCTCTATTATTTCCATTATTTTATAGAAATATTTTCTAAATGATTCACTAGTTCTCGGAAATCTTTAGGGCCAAAGCCTCTGAAAGACATCTCAACCATAACAACATAGTTTTCGAGAATTAATTCTTCTTGACCGGAGCATTACGCCTAAATGTATGCAATTTGAATATTCCTATTTTTGCTTTTTCCGTATCCCATTTTTGAATAGCTTTACTTAAACTACGAAAACATATCATTCAAAGACCGTGCAGATCGTATATCGCTTGACCAGTGGATACGAATTTAATTTGTAAATTGCATACATCAAGGCGCACTCATTCTCGATGCAATCCGGAGCATCCTCCTTGGGAGTTCTGTTTAAAATATTGATCTTACCAGCTGGTGTGTCCTAGGACCGAAACGAATTCAAGGTCTATGATGAACAATCAAATCTTTAACTTCCACACATTACAATCGAACTAATTTGCTAATCAGCTTCCACGAGCACGAACAGTTTTTCCGCAGTTGAGTGGTGTGTTTAATGAATCTTCAAACGGAACCAATTTTGCAGCTGGTAATTTTGCCTAATAATGCTTCCTCCATTTTTCCACTTTCTAGGCCGTTGATCAAGGCGATGATGCAGCCACAAAGGCTCCGCTCACCGGCATACCGCAGGTCGATTATGTCTGGGATCCAAATTTACCTCGAGAACTGCGCGGGTAAGTCACCGGTGCCGCGTTGTCGACATCGTTGGTAGATATTGTATTAAATGCGAACGCTTCCAAATCTCCCAACAGATACAATTTGTCCAATTATCCCTTCCTGGATTCGGTACCGTCGGAAGAGGACATTGGTTTCACGTGCGATCCAAAGCTGCACGATGGATTTTACGCATCGATCAAGTACAACTGTCAGGTAAGGTGGCGAGAACTTCTGCTAGGTGGGCCGTGCGTTTCGTGAATTAATGTGCTTCCGTGGATTGTTTGGATTTTTCCCGTAGCTGTACCATCACTGTATACACGGCATACGGTACGACTTCCTGTGCGCCAACTACACGGCCTTCGACCAGAAGACCTTCATCTGCCATTTTGCGTCGGAGGTGGACTGCAAGAACTCGCCCAAATACTGGTTCCGGTAAGTGGTGTAGGTGAGGTTGGAGATTTGGCACTAGAAATAATGTTGTTGCTTTGTACATTTCACAGCAATGAGCCATTGTATAAGGCGACCACGACAACAACGGTAAAACCACCGCCGACAACTTCAACCACAGCCGCCCCGACGACGGTTCCTACGCGGCCGAAACCACTGCGCAAACCGGTCCGCAGAAGGCGTCCGCAGGTGGACTACTACTACTACGACGAGGACTACGAGGAGGATTACTACGAGGAGCGTAACCGGCGTCGCAAGAACCGTCCACGCAACCGACGTCCGCTGTACGATGATTACGAGGACGATGAGCGGTTCGAACGGGTGCGCTACCGGGAACGGGAACGTGATCGCGACGAGGAAGAAGATGAATACGAGGATCGTCGACCGTACCGGATGAAGACACGCACCCGCACCGGAGCCGAACGACGGCCGGTGCTGGAGGATGATCGCCGGTACTACGACGATCGGCGCCGTGATCGTGATCGACGCCCGGTGGCAGATGATCGTAGACGCCCGGTACCATTGGATGAGATGGAAGAAAAACGTCCAGCGATGATGAGCGAACGAAGGCGCGTACCAAGACCAACGGCCGATCGGCGCCCAGCGGGTGATGATCGTCGTTCGTTTCCGGCGGACGCCGAAAGTCGACGGGGCTCGGTAGCGGATGAGCGAAAGGTACCAGCGAAGCGTCCTTTGTACGATGATCGACGCTATCAGGACGAGGAAGAGGACGATTATGACGCACCAGCTCCATCGTCTTACGGTGGTGGTCGCCGTGCCTCGGACAAAGGTCGACAGCAGAACGATGTGGTGACGGTGAAACCATCCGGCTCGAGCATTTACGATCGTCCACGGGCTGCACCGCGCATCAACCGTCCCGTGCCGCTGAACGAGAAGAGCAAATACGCGTACGGTAACTCGGATGTGCCGAATGGAAAGACCTCGAAGAGTTCCACCACCGCTGTTCCAGCTGGCGGAGCGGAACCGGAGTACTATGACGAGTACGAGGAGTTACCTGCTCGGCGGGACGATAAGCGCAAGGAGGCGGATGGTGGGAAGCCACCACGACCGAGTGCGTCTTCAGACGTAGTGTACTACGACGATGTGATTGTGGCGAAGGAAGACCTGCCACTCCGGTCGGTGCCGGGGAATGTGCGCAAACCGGAGCAAACGGAGCGTATCAATAGCAGAGACAATTCGGAACTCGCAAAAGGTTCTCGTGGAAATATGAAACATCAGCAACAGCAGCAGCCACAGCAACAGATTGTGTCCAAACCGAGCCGAAACGTGTTGCCGGAGACGGTCGATCAGGAGGAGGAAGACGCCGAATACGACCTGCCAGTATCACGTCCTGCCGTCATTGCCCGACCGCAGGCGAATCTGTACGGAAACTTCAAGTCGAAGAAACACCAACAACCACAGAGGGAGCAACCGTCGACCGAGAGCGCAAGCACTACGCGTGGTCCGCTACGTTCTACTAAGCGACCATTTCTACCGAGTCGTGGCGGCAATCCTTACCTAGCGCGCGGCCTTCAACCGGTGGGTGTCGGAAAGCAGCCGCTCGTCGTGAAGTCACCTGAACCGGAGAAACCGGCACCGTTTCGGATCGATATCGATGGCACCACTACACCGCAAGCCGCTCCAGGGAAGCGCAATCAACAACAAGCTCCCCCCTCACCCGTTCCACCGCAGCAGGAAGTTGTGAATGTGAAGACACTCGATCAGCTGTACGACGACGAGTACGATGTGACGTTGAACGATGCGCTCAACCCGACGCTGAAGCCGCTGACGCGTAGCGCCCCGCAGAACTTCTTCCGCAACCGGTACGTGCACCAGCCGGACACGGAGTTTGTACCGTTCGAGCCGGCCTACGCACCATCGGAGTTCCGCCGGGCAGCTGTTAGACCACCGACGCCATTGCTGTACCATTCGCCGGTTGCCATCGAGGCCGGTACGTCCTCTTCCTCGCAACGGCGGGGCGCACACGTGTTCGGTACGTACGAGTACTGAGCTGGTGGTCAACTGTCCTTCCGCGAACGTCTCCTTCCCTGTCCACACACCCTTCCCTTCCCGTTTATCCCGCTGGAAAAGATCTAATTTATTTTGAAACCCATCTCCCATGCCTAACCGTACCCTTTTCCACCGGACGTCATTTGCCACGTCCGGATAGTGTGCAGCGTTTGAACGGGGGACCTCTTGCGATCCCACCTACCGTTAGTGTGCGTCACTGGTGGAAAACCGCCGCCGAGGAAAACGGCACCAATCAATCGCGCACGTTGTCACTGGATATTTTTGTAAATACTAATGGATGGAAATACTCAAAACATGTAAAGGTGATAATATGTAGTGTGGAGCAGAAGAAAAAAAAAGCAAACAAATCGGACCATTTATCAAGCACAAAAGGAGGAAATTAAGAAATAACATATTATGAAAGGAAAAAGCTTCCACAAGAGAGAGAGAAAAAAAAACGGTGTGAAGTGTGCAATACTGCTGAAACAATACGAAACACACACGGCATTGTATATCGAGAGAAAGCCGAGCGAATAAGTAGTTGCTAAGCAAATGATGAACGTAACTATAAGAGCGAATGGTCATACAAATTGAGAAGTGAACGCAACACATATTTGAAGGTGGTGAGGAAATCGAAATTTAATATACACACACAATAAATGACGAGCAAAGGCGTACACGGACACGATGCTAGTGGTGCCTGCTTGATGTCACCATTTTTTTTTTGTTCTTTCGATTTATATCAATATGTGTATGTATAGAAAAGTGGCTCCCGTGTACTTTATGGCGAACTCGTTGACTAAATTGAACGGATCGTTAGGGATCGTGAATGATGAAGAAAATAAAATTTTCTTTTATAGTAAAGTGTCTGATTCTTCGTGTTCGTTAACTATTATTCTAGAAAATGCAATAGATTTACTTATTACTCAGACTTACTTGACGTGCTGCGGGAGTGCTCATAAAGCGCCTTCGTCTTCGATTCCATTTTCCCGGTCATTCTGGTGAACGCATCAAAGTAATCGAAGAATGTCACCACGCATTATTAAACCAACTCTTCTGACAATATGCAGGACCTAAAAAAAATCCAAGTCTACTAGCCATGGAATACAAAAGTGCATGGTGTCCGAGGCGGATACCAGCACTAGGACTGTGAAGATTTCATCTCCATATCCTATACGAATCAGCGTTAGCGTGGCTGTGAAGTTCAAACAAACCAAACATTTCTCCATCAAAACAAATCAACACACTACACCCGCTTCGTGTAATCTGCTTTTTTCTGTTTGTTTTTATCACAGATTTATTTTATTACCAAAAAATTGCATTTGAAAAAACGAACCGAAATTGATTTTCTTTTAGATGATTTACGCTCTTGTGTGTGTGGGTGTCTGTCTGTTTGTGTGTGAGTCACTGTTGCGATCTGCGATTTCGTGTGGTTTTTTTTATGTTTGTTTGTTTATATGATTTCGTTTGTCTGGTTGACGACTGGTGCGCTTTCGTATCGCTGATTAAACTATAGGAGATTGTTTTACTTGTGTGAGTGTAAATCGAGCAGAAGCAATCGGAAATGCTCTTTTCTCTGTTCTGTTCACCATTTCAACGTTTTGACATGAGATGGCGTGTACTTCTCCTACCATTCCACCATATACAACATAGAGCGCTTATGATGTGTGAAATGTACAACAGTTTTTTTTTCTGTTTTTGTTTCTTCTTTAGCCGATTTTTTTTTTGAAGGAATGAATTAAATCGTTTACTGCGGCCAAGATGGTACCGTTCTGTGACTACACCGCGTACTTTAATCTAGCGAAACAAATGTCAAATTGAATGTAGTTCTAAGCTAGCCTCTCCTGCACCATCCGCGACCTGTGTCCGGGCCACTAGCCGGTGTTTCGATCTGCACTGCGATAGTTTTAGCGGACATGGTAAATTTCTTCTTCTTTAAGGTATTGTTTTTTTGTATGTGTGAGAGCGTGTGAGTGTGTTATTTTTTTACAAACTTTAGTATCGTTTAGTTTTTGTTCAACCGTCAAAGGTTTGAGCTTCATTGCTGCTATCAAAAAGTATCATCAAGACCCATTTTCACATGTTCCTTCTCCACTGTCTTTAGCCCCTTTGGTTGTTTGCTTGTTCTGCCCTGTACCGCATCGCACCTAATAACCGTCACAGTCGGCAGCAAAGTCTCGCCTGCTTGATGATTATTTGAATTTCTAAGAAAAAACCAACTCAAACCCTCTCAAACCAATTACTTTTACACATTCTTGCACGGTTTGTTCTAGGCAAAAGATGAAATAACATTTGGTATGTATGTGTTTGTGTTGTTTTGTTTTGTTTTATGAGTGTCTGCTTAACACCCCGCAACAGCTATGAGAGGTAGACTCTCTTACGTAGGCATGGTAAGATCCATAGGCAAATAGGAGAAAATAGTTGGGCAAGCAATGTATTGTATTACTCTACCCTTTAGTAGCTCGATTTATGTTGTTTTTTTTTGTTGTTGTTGCTGTATTACGAAAGTACTTCGCGTTACGGTCTCCTGCACGGTCTTATCCCTCAGTAAATGCTTTCGTTTCTTTAATGCACAAAACAGTGGCCCAATCAATGGGGGGAGGGGAGAAAACAGGAGCAAACGCACTGTACACACGATAGCAACGGATCACGCCTTGCGTAGTGGGGAATCCATAACAGTTTCTTTTGATTGAGTATGCGAGCGCCCGAAGCGATTGTTACGGTCGTTGAGTAAAATTCTTCCACTAGAAACAACGTAAACAAAAAAGAACACAGATTTGTCCCCCTCACCGTCGACGAAAGCACAACAGCGGGCAATGGTTCTTTTGCACTCGTAGCAGATAAATGGTAAGTAGGTATGGTAATAGTATTTATAGCAAAGTTCGTAACTAGATATATGCGCACCCTGTCCCCCAACCGGTTGAATGTACTGTAACGCATCGTACGGATCCGCCGAAATAGAACAGCATGTGCCATATCGGAAGGTAATTAAACATTATCAATAAACAACTGATTCTATCCATTCTTCTCAACAGGTATCTTCTATTCTCGGTAGCAGCGAAACAAACCTAATGGATAAAGCATTGTGTTGGCGAAAAATTCACGTTCGTGTTAGTAGATCAAATGGTAAGAAACTGGGCAAACATGCTGTGACGCCATTTCCGGTAATGCTGCCCACAAACAACTGGTTTGCTGTGTGTCTTTACATCCTGCCATTATTTAGTATGCCTTACGATTAGTTCCGTCAGCTGCTCTAGCATAGTTTTCCTTTACTTATAACAATGTTTTGTTGTTGTTGTTTTCCTTCAATAAACTCTCGTTGCGTTACGAGCGAAAGAAAGCAAACAAGATCGCGATTAATAGTGTGGAAACGTGGATTCGTGTGCACAAAATGGGAAATAAGTGGTTTTCCGGTCTCCCCAATCCTTTCCCATATTCTATAAATTGATCCGGGTTTTTCAGTTGTGTGTGTGTGAGTGTATTTTTCGCTTCGTTTTACTATGCTCGCGTTGGTTGATAGTTCGTTTGTTGCTTCTTTGACTAAAGTACTGTTTGGTACAATGAACAAAAACTACGAAACCAACAACCGGGAAATAAATCGGCAATCCACCACTATCTTTGTGTAAGCTACATAGGAGTTGTACGATTCTAAGCTTCACTGATCCCTCGATCGATAGCACATAATTAATTCTATCATACTAAAATTTCATCCAATTTTAACAAATTTTTTTTTACCAAAAATTGTGCTACATCCATTGCTTCATACACACATACCCGATTAAGTTGCATGATCACGAAAGTATAGCTATAATGAGTAACGATACTGTGGTATAAATTGAAATTAACTTGCTATAAAGTAAGATAACGTAATGATGGATAGAAACACTTACTAAACGGTACTAGAACATGTCGTATGACAGTTTGTTCGCAGTATAACAGTTCGGTCGAAGGAATCCTGTTCATGTAATAAAATTTGTGGTGAACAACATGAAACTTTAATTACCAACTAATACGCACTGATGCTAATTGATGTAACACCCAGAATGAACGGTGTTGTAGCTGGAATTTTCTCCAACATACACACACACGACGTATAACAGAACCATAGCTACATTCCACCCTTGTTGACCGGAATGGAACGACTTCCTGCATTCTCATTGAATATTGTGCCCGGTTGTTGATTAATCGCGTTTTTTTTTGTGTTTTGCTAGTTGCTTTGTTCCTGTATATGAATGCGAACGTTCTCGCCGCCCTTCGCATAATCCGGAGTTGTTTCATCATTCTATCCGACTATTAAATAAAGCTACACCTACGTTTCATACCGTTGTCAAACGATCCGACACAAACGTAATGGGAACGCATGGAAAAATACGTTCACGACGCGTCTCAGAGGTAAGCGAACAGGCCACCGGCAGCGCACCGCAGCACTATGCACTGTCCAAACACTAGCAGGGCAAGCAGTAAAGCAACGTTGTACCTGGGTATGCTACCGTCCCCACAGAGCTCGATCACACTTTCCTGCGGTGTAGCAAGTTAGGGGACAGCAAAATATGTTAATATGTAGCTGAACGAAAGTACTAAGTCGGTCGGTGTTATACACTTACGTTTGCATGTTTGTTGATGCAGGTAAGTGGTCTTCGCCTGGGGAGCGGATCGCTACGGGCCTTGTGGCAAGCGAGTGAAGCATTGTAATCGTGCTCCACCGGCCATGTCGACAGCTGTGGCACATGGGTGGGCAGTGGGCAGAGTGTGTCCAACACTAGCAGCAGTAGATTGCTGGACGGTATCGGCAACACCACGTACGGTCTGCAAAACAAGAGATGAGCACATTAGTTTCCAGAATAAAACAAAAAAACCAATCCTGATACAAGGAGGAACTTACCGTTCGCACTGGTGTGCCTCCTTCGTGTACACCGACGGATCAACGTCCATGTTGAGCTCGTACAGGGTGATCACGTGATCGCACGGCTCCGGCCGGGTACGGTTAATCAGCACCTTGTTGAACTCTGGTTCCTTGTAGCGATTCAACGTCGGATCATCGAGATCGCCCAGCTCCGGCACCACATCATACGCTCCAGTGTCGTACACTGCAAAAAAAACAACATTCACACATTGCATACATTGAGGCGTTAGTCCTTTCCGATGGCACACGATGCTCACTTTCGTCGTACGCTTGGGCCAAACTAAGCAACAGCTGCATCACCACCCACACCAGATACGAAAGCGTATTGGTAAGGATCCACCAGATCAACCGAAGCGGTGTCTGCAGTACCGTGGCTAAATTGATCGAACCCTTCGGCATGAAGCAAACCGCCTGGTAGTCGTACACGGTGACATTGCGAAAGATGCTATCGTCCAGCAGGCGCTGCATGAAGGCGGGCTTCACCTCACCGAAGAATGCGCCCGTCTCCTGCAGCTGCTCGCTGATCACCACGAACCCATTGTTGTCGATCACGTAGCACTGATAGTCACCGGTAAAGCAGGTCTTCTCGCACCGCGGATCGCCGTGTCCGCACTGGCTGGTGATGTTTTTGAACAGCGTGTACAGGGCGGAATGGTGAAACTGGAAGCCGACCACCGCAACCGGCGCTTCGCGCGTCCCGTCCGTGTGGAAAATGGCATGGCTGGCGGTGACGAGTGTATCGTTCCGGTTTCCCGCATCGAACGGTACCGAGTAGACGAAGTTGTTGCGATCGCTATCGTCCTTACCGTTCTCACCGTCCGCACCCTTTCGGTTGCGATTGCTGTAGTACAGCTCTACCGCACGCTTGTACCACACCTCATCAATTGCACGGTTGTGCATTTCACTAAAGTCGGGCCTAGAAACAATTGCCAGATACGAAAAAAACATATTGATGAGCGGGTATTTTGGGCCGATGAAGAGGAGTGTTGATGCACTTACTCGGCTTGTTTCGATTCGTCCGCACCGGTGGCGTATTCCTGCCATCGTGTCAGGCCCGAGTGGGTGGCCAGAAAGGAAACGGTGATGCCGAAGCGTTGCTTGAACTCGTTTCTGAGGAATGAAACACAACGAATGCATTAGTGGGGGGTAAATATGTGAGTTATTCATCATTTTCCAACACTGTAAAGTGTCTTCTTTCTTCCAGAATGCTTCAAAATACCATCACTAAATGTCGGAACACATTGACACGTTGAAGTTGTGATTGTAATTCTTCGAATTATTATTTCCGGCACTTCATTTTCAAACGATTTTAAGCAAATTCTTTGCAGATTACTGAATTAAGTTAACTTTATACTCTTGATAAATGAAAAAAGTTATGGTCTGTTTTTCTACCGATACAAAATCACAAATTCATACACTGAAATCGTAGGAGATGATACGAATTATGTCGAACATTTCAGCTTCAAGGATATACACCCGAAGCTTCGCCGTGATTCAAGTATATGCACAATTATACAAAACAAACATCTCTGCCTCCACGATCTCGCCGTTAATTACCTTGGCAGCAAACCCATCAACACGGCAATGGGACTTGGACTGTTCCGTTTCAAACGTTACATGAATGCAATTGTACAAGAGAAAGGTGTGTTGCGGCAAGAGAGGGTGATTAGGAAACCATATACGAAACAAGGGACAAAAGAGGTTAGCGTTCATTATTTGCATTTGGTTAGAGCAAAAGGATGGAATTTATTGTTTTTTGTATACACAATCAAAAGTTTATTCATTTACCCAACACCAAATGTTACCCAGAGTGATCGCAGTAGAAGTGAGCGGAAAGGATTGGTTTTTTTTTTACCAGGTATATGATTAGTGTGTAAGTACGTGTGACGGCGCAAGAGTTAGAGATAAAATACAAGGAAAGGAAAACAGGAGGAAAAAAGAATTGTTGTGTTAATATTGCGTTTATGTAGCGTTAAATTACAATGAAAAGTAAAAAAAGATTCAATTAGCTAAAATCAAATAAATATTAGCTCCTACAGGTAAGTATAAAATGCAGGGGATGCATCACGAGGAATTTCCTTTGATGTTTTTTTTTTAATCCATAGGACTTATACATACGAAAGCACAACTTGCTACTTACCCTTTTTCGTCCTTGTTTCCACCGCTCCCGCTCACGTTCTTGGAAAACCATTCCGTTACCTTGGCGTCATACACTAGCGCCTGCATCAAACCGCGATCGCCTGCAAGATCAAGAACGGGAAACGCCCGGCATGAGCGACCAAGATCAATACACATGAAACCGTGAAAATGGTAACTAAAGCAAAACACACGGGAAACGAAATGCTAGTTTTCGAGTATCTAATCGGTGATTCAGTGACTTGAAAAGGAAAAAAAAGAAAGGTCGGTGCACTTAAGGGCTTGGGAAAAAAAAACCATATGAACGATCAATAGAAAACTTATTCACAGATTAAACATATCGCTGCTGGTGTGAGATTCGTGCGCAGTGCACTAGAATGTGGATTTCCAAAACACACGCAAATGCTGGTTCAAAAAATGGTGATAGTGCTGACGCAAAATGCAAAAAAATACATTAAAATTATTTAAGAAACAAAAAACGACATACGGACAGATTGGTGTAGAATCAGAATGTACAGCTTGGAGTAATGAAACAAAAATCGGGTGATCAAACACATCTATTAGACAGGCCATTATAAAACCAGCTCAACACGAGCCTAAAAACTGTACAACTGTGTGTCACATTCTAAAAAAAAAGGTGCTGTTGTGGGTGCCGTAGAGATTGTGCTGCTACTACCATTCCACAAAACGGATGTGAACGACCTCCCTAATGAAGGTTGGCAACGGTACGGACATGAGGATAGTGTGCGAGAGATGAAAAAACATTGGAGGACAGTGAACGGAAATGCAACCAGGTGACCTACGGAACATTCGGTACGGGGACAACACTATTGGAAGTGCACACTAGAACTGCTAAGTATCGCGTATCGCGTAGTTGCATGCCACACACCAGAAACTAATAGATTATGCAGTTGTTATACTGTGAATTGTGTTTTGCATGGTGTTAATTGAAGTGTTAATATTTATGTTATCTCATCCTTGAATAATTTTAAAACCTGGATGGAGGCGCCCAGTACTTCTTTAAACGGCACCAGGCGCCTCCATTCAAAATTGCACCCGTGATGGACGCTGTCAATATGGAGGAGTTTTGCTAAGTTTAACTACATCTTTTACGTATACATCATATAGAGCATATCATTACTTTGCTTCGAAACGTCCACTGTGGCGTTCGGATAAATTTTTACTCATAGTAATCCAAGGAAAGTACTTTAATTATAGATTAAACAAACCGAACGATAGAACGTGATGCGGATATTAATAAACGCTCTTGTAACAAATTGATTGGTATGCAGGATAATCTAAAGCCAAAGGAGTGTGTATGGTGGCTAGTGGTATAAAAACTGATTACAAGATACGGACTCTGAGTATACAAGGTGTGTAGATATGTTGAATGCTCGTGAATACGTGCTTTGCAATGTAACCAACGGACAAGCCGCATTTACTCACAGTAATAATAATCCTTTTCTGGCAATTTGCCCGTTATATTAGCTGCACGGTTTAGCCATGTCGGGTGATGCGTTCAATGCAGAGAAAATCGTGGTAAACCCCGCGTTCATTTTTTTTAAATTGTAGCATTACACATTAACGAAACCGCGACATGTGGCAACATTTTTCAGGCAATTGCCACAATTATGCCACAAGTACGCCAAATGACAGCAGTGCAAAGATACATCAGACACAGAACCAAGAAAGAGATGGAAAGAGTAGTACACCATGAACGATCAAACCACACACACACACACAAGCGAAGGGTGTAATGTATGAGTGCATGTCCGTGTAAGTACACAATCGACAGAAGACGTGAGATGAGGTGCAATACCAAAAACGGCACAACACACATGTGAAACGAGTAAAGTGGATAGAGATGCAAATATTTAACAGCGAACGGTGACATCAATCATTAGGATAAGCAAACGAGCGCATTATCAATGGTACGATATGCAGTTTACAGTGACGATCGCACGGATTGCAGGTAGAAGGTTGATGTATGGTTTTGTATGTTGTTTGTTTTGTTTTGGCGAAGGCACAACAGGCACAGAAGAATGGCACATCGAGTTTGGGTGTTTTTTTTTTTTGTTTGTTTGTTTTGGTTTTCGATATTTGTTCGAGGAAACCGACGAACATGATGGCGATGATGTTGAGGTTAAGTAGGCGTCACGAGTTCAAGTTTCATGGCCCCGTGAAAACGTGAACGGAAACGTGAAGAGGTGTAGAGAAGAGAAAAGAATGGGAAAAAAGAAAGCACATTTTAATTACTCGATTTCCGGAACGCAAAACCGATACAGAAATGGATGTGGATGGAGCGGTACAACTTATGGAAATGATGTCCCCTAGTCGGGGGCAGCTACATTTTAAACGAAACACAGATTGGGTACAAGTAAACTTGGAGGTGACAATAGAATATTTAGGTTTTGAAATACGTTTAACGAACAGAAAAATGTTATTCACGCGAAATGTGAATCAAATATGAATTGTCACGACATGAAACTGTGGGGCATGATGGCGAACGGAAAAACGCAAAACGGAACAAACGGACTAGTAAGGCGGTAACAGTAAACAGAGACAGCAGGAAAAAAAAACACAGATATGACATCGTTTTCGAACTTCTTAGACGAGAGAGACAGAACGTGAAGAGTCGCCCATCGACTCTTCACTCACATCACTAAGCTATGGATGCGTAATATGGTCATTCGCGCACACTTACAGAACATGGCGTGTTCGGGTGGTGGTGGTGTGCGGTTTGAGGGCCATTTCCAGCCACCGAGTTTCATGCGCTCGAGAAAATGCTTCAACTCCAGCTCCGGCGTTGCGAACGTTTCGTTCGGATGTTCGTTCAAATATTTACAGTACACCCTGTGGAAGAAGCGGAATGGAATGATATTAGCTCGTTGGAAAATGTTAAACGTG
This sequence comes from Anopheles marshallii, assembly GCF_943734725.1. Classification (NCBI taxonomy): domain Eukaryota; kingdom Metazoa; phylum Arthropoda; class Insecta; order Diptera; family Culicidae; genus Anopheles; species Anopheles marshallii. The sequence goes on from NC_071327.1 coordinate 66,144,962, forward strand.
ATCTGATAGGAAACACTTACCAATCTGGATGAATTTTCCAATTGTTGCCACTGAAGAAGCTGGCCACGTTGCTGCCCTTAGCGTGAATACGGTGGATCTCGTCCTCCGTACGTATCTGCAGCCGATTGACGCCGTACGTCTCGGGATACGTAACCACCAACGTGAACGGAGTGTTCTTGATGGGTGTCCAGTAGTACTGGCGTTTGGTACGAGAAACTCGTTTCTAAAACATGCACAAAAACCATCGTCATACACTGTTCATCTGCAAAAGGGTTATCAGAAGAATTTCTTAAACTACATACCATTTCATCAAAGTGGTACTTCACCCGTATCCACTTGGCTCCAGTAGACTGGTTGATAATAGATTCACGCATCTGAAAGAACGACAAACATTATTAGCTATGTTTGGTCCTTCTAACTGCACCAGTTGCTGGGAGCACTTACATTAAGCAGCATGTTATTGAACTCTCGTGGCCCTTGGTCGTCATCGGTCAACTCGACCTCGATCATGTCGACCGTGTTATAGGCTGGCTTGAGAATATCTTGAAACTGAAACAAACAAACATTTTTCAATTCACTTTTAAAGCCTCATTTATTCACTTCTCGTGAAGATCAATGCTTACCACTGGACGGAAGTCAGGATGCGTCAGGATGTAGCCATTGTTGGTGACAATGAAGGCGTATCCATTTACACCAAGCTTGCATATTAGGGAAGCAGAAAGGCAACAAAGATTAGTTGACACAGGAAAACGAAACTGTTACAGCCTTACTTACCAGGTGAGGTTTAAGGTATTTTTTAATTTCCGCTATTGGCACATCGGCTCCAGCCACACCGAGTATATTGGCCACCCGCGTCTGCATGGATTCGAAACGAATTTCATTTAGCAATGATATCAGCACATAATGTTAGCGCTCAATTGTTATACTAGCGATGCTACATTCTAGACCCGTCGGTTATCCAAAATAATTGCATACTAATTTACTTATGGTAGAAAACGGATCGGATGAACGATAATGAAACTTCAACTTCGTAAATTGCTAAATCGAAAACTAAAACTATATAAAACGAGTGCTAATGGGAAAGTGACTTACTATAAGTTGAAAACGTGTCAAAAATGTCTCAAAAACGATCTACAGATGAACAGTTCCGAGATAAAATTTGCAATACATTACTAATGATCTCAAAAGATGAGGTAAGTGAACGTTAACGCATCAGGATTGGTGAAGAAAAATGAGAGGAAAGCAGTGTATGACAGTAGTGTAACAAAAAAAAAACAAATTACAACAAACGATAATTTAATTAACGATAATTTTGAAGTTGCTATAAAATACTTAGCGAGAGTTTCCATATTATTGGAAAATGATAGTAGATTTTGTGTTAAAATTATGGATATAAAATTATGATTTATTCATCAATCAGGTTCATCAATAAGAGATTGTATTGCCACCCTGGACAATCAACTGAAATTGTTCATTATTGTTCGGTGATATAAGTAACTAAAGGACACATTGCATGTAGAATATGTTGCTATAAAATATTCACCACCAAAGAAATTAAAAACACCGAATGATTTGTTTTGTTTTATAGGTATGAGACTTGCAAGAATATGCCGTTTTTCGAACATCTTCAATAGGAAATAATAATGTACATGATATAAAATATAAAAAAATCAACCACCCGATAGTACAATGCTTACCATAAATATACTAAACTATAAAGTGTCAACTAGTGTATAACTGGTGTAAATCGAAAACGGCCCGCTTGCAAACGTTTGACGCTTGTTGTTTGAGCGACGTTATCGCCCTGGTACAGAGTGGGTGGGATAAGAAAACTCATTCCAATACTGTTCCTCTAGCAAACTGTGAAACTTTTTAAACTCGTACGCACGTATACACACACACACATACAAACACAAATATGTAATTGAAACGCAGCACACAGGTATGGTTGGAAGACAAGATCACTGTAAACTACTCAAACGTTAATAATATTAAACGAAACCTATCTATAAAGTTGCTTGCGCACGAACGTCCCCACTAGGTGGTTAATGTTTAGTACAGAAGTTTTAGAACATTACTGTTTAATGTTTGCTCAACCGCGGGATTTATTATATACGCATGGATTTAGTCAATACAACTCCATCAACCGATTAAACCTGAAACTAAATGTTTGCTGTTGTTTACATGTAGAGCTATTGCTATTTGTGAAGAGCAAAACGTGAAACACACTAGCAATTACACTAAAACGCTAAACGTTCGTTGCAACTGCAACGTTCGCTGGCCAGTACGGTAAACGGTAAAGATGTAGATTAAAATAATTACTCTCGATACGGTCTCGTTACGTTCCTAGTTCAAAACTGCTTTCAAACAACGCTCTAGGGTTTTTTTTTGGTAAGTGTGTAAGTAGTAACAAGGGATGAACTTCAACGCAACTATACGGTTTGGATTTGCATACTGCCAACTGGTAAACTCGCAACGTATCGATACACAATTCGGCAAGTCTCTAGGTTGCTCGCACGATACAGTGAACTAGGTACGTGTCTACGAACTCCTAACGGTATGTACCTCTCGAGTGATCGTCACCCAGTACGCTTCGTTCATCAGTATGTCTTCGGTGATGTTCTTAAGTTCAGTTGTACGCAATCCACGGCGGGTTTTGAGGTTAAACGTTCAGTGTTGTAAGCATAGATATATATACACATATTTGACCCACAAAAAAGCATTGTAAAGCGTGCCATTGCAGTTGGTGATTGATCGCCGAATAAGAGCAGGAGGAATAGAATCATTAAGAAGCTTCAGTAAGGAAATAAAGTAAATCAATTGAAAACAAACAAAAGAATATTGCACAACTTAAAGAAGCACGAACAAGGCAATCAAAATTCGATTAACTGTAACGAAAGGCTTAGAACATCATTGTTTAATAATAATTGGAAAATTTCATCGTATAAAGCCGAAACATGAATGGTGGATGAAATAGGAAAGGTTTTTATTAGTGAAATACAAAAACAAAATTCATAGAAAAATGTGTTTGTTTCACTGGCTCGGTAAAAAAAAAGGAAAACACGATGATGTACTGTATTCGGTGGGTAGAATTTACCTGTCCAGTTTGCAGATGACATTAAAATATCCTGCAATGAATCCTAATAAACTGTTTAACAGCCAGTACTACACTTACCGCATTCTCACGCCTATCAAACACCGGTACCGAGACGGTCGTCATGAAGTTGTACTTCTGATTGTTCGAGTACGGATCTTGGTTCTAAAATGATAATAATATAAAAGAAAGAAAGATATTACAATGGTGCCAAGGGCTAAAGAAGTAAAAAAATGGGGTGAATACGTTTCCGAATAATTTTCCGGTAATTGACAATCAGTTCATCTGCTGGTTAGCCATTTTACGATCAGTAAACGTTTATAATATCTATTAATCTTTGTGTCAACACAAAGAGCTCGTAATAAACGATATTTTATCACTTCCCATATGGACAGCAACAACACTACAAGATTATTCATGTTACTTTATCGAGATTTTCTGAGTCCTCCTTTTTTACGTTTTAAGTTAAGTAGTTAGTTCTCCAACCAGTACAGGGACTGTTTACCGGAAGGTCGTAAGATGAGCCATCCGTCTCACTCCACCCACAACAGCTTAAAATCGCATACAAATTGAAGCTTCAATCGCTCTAGATATCACTTCACAATATCACAAGGAGAATTGCCTAAATTTATATCAGAAATACCTCAGACTTTTTACAGTTCATAGTTGAAAATATTGTTAATAATTAATAAGTAAACAATACCTACCATGCGTTGCTTCATGATCATTCGTCGGTGCTGTTCCTCCGGCGAATAGAACAACACCCGGTTCTTCCGATAGTCGATGAAGCGTTCTTTCTGCTCCGCTCGTTCCTTAATTTCCCACAACCAATCGGTCATTTTGGGATCCTGCAATAGTAATGCGGAACCAACAGATTACACACTTCCACACCAGTTACGGTAGGCAATCACTCACTTCTACATCCGCATATATCTCCGACCAGACGACCGGATGTTCACGCTTGTTCAGCACCAACGGTCGCGCTATGACCGGTATGTAATTCAACACCTCCTCCCTCACCTCCGCCATCGTGCTCAGGTGCACGTAGTAACCTTGATTCCGGCAGGCCATCTCCTTAATCTCCTTCACATCCGCCACCTCGCGACCGATCAGATAGGTGAACACGCGCACCGGTATGAACGGTAGCTCCTTCCAGTTAAACTGCTCGAACACCTCGTCGAAGCTGTATGGAACACCATCCGAGACCAACATGATCGCTTGGTTGCACCGGGCCCCGTTACGGGTCTCCCGGAACTGTTCCAGCAGCTCGAACGCCCTCGTGAGGGCGGCTGAAACGTTAGCGATCTCATTGGTGTCTATGTTGTCCATACCGAGCTTCAGCTCGCGAATGTTGCCCATGTTCGCCTGCACGAGCGTATCGCGAAAGCACGGCACCACTTCCGCCACCTCTTCCGAGAAGGTGAAAATGTTGACGTAGTCGTTCGGTCCGAGCGTGTCGAGGATGTTCGAGACGACGTGTTTGGCGATGTCCTTCCGTTGGCCGGTCATCGAGCCGGAGCTGTCGACCAGGATCAGCATATCCTTCGGGCTGTTGGCCGCCTCGATGTACCACGAGCGCAACCGGCAGTCGTACAGATCGACCGGGTCCTGTTCCCACTTGGTCGCCGGGAACTGGCGCAGGAAGCCGCTCGAGCTGCCGAAGTACTGCCACGTCAGGGTGGGATCACCGATGTAGTTGTTGTAGAAGATGGAATCCAGCGCTTCCGACCATTTGATCGCCTTGATCACCTCGGTCGCCCGGTCGTACACGTTCGTCGGCACGTGCACCGAGCTGACCGTCGTGTTGACGGCTTCGTTGAAGAAATGTCGCTTCTTCGTGAGTACGATCTCTTTCGGCGGTATCGGCGTGGTAATATCGGCCGGATCCTCGTCGATCATCGGGATCGGGGTGGTAATAATTTCGCCCGGCTCAATCATCTGCTTCGCATTGTAGTACTGGAAGCTTTGGTTGACCGGCTCCTCGTCGAACGATATGGCAGTGTTTTCCGCCGTATCCATGATGCGCTACGGGACAGATAAGAAGTGAATAAGTCAATCTGTTTCGCGCATGAAATACTATAATAAACATTTGGAATATTTTAATGGGTCCAAAATGTCAAACTGCTAAATCCATTATGGAAACGAATTATCTTCGACTGACGAAGGTTATGCTCCAATGAACAGCAGTTCCTTCGCATCAATTGAGAATAATTAGTGTTATTATATGAATGGACACTGTAAACCCTCGAATACCATTGCTTGAAGTTGTGTTTATTATCATACTCGCTGAACCCCAATTAATCAGCCTCTCATACTCGCTTCCTCGGTCGAATGTTTAGCTGCACCACGATGCAAAGCACCTGCCGATTCTTCTGCCTACCACTGACGGTAATCTCCCAAAAGGTGCTGCCCACTCCGGGAAGATATTTGCTCGCCTCATCATCCACAAGCTGCTCGGACACATTGTAAACACCCTGCCGGAACGGACATTTCGGCTGCGGATTGATCGTACTGTAGTACTTCCCATACGTTGCCTCCTTCGATGCGAGCCAACCGCAAAAATCGCTGTGACCCAGTTGGCTTAAAAACAATCGGCAGCTGCTCGGATCCTGCAGATCGGTACATTGCTTCACCGATAACTCCACGGCCCATCCGGTGGGAAAATCTTCCCTAAAGATGATCTCACCGGCAATCGTTGAATGCGTACGGTTGCGTGCGGCTATGCGCATATCGGGTAGAAAGATGGGTAGTTCCTCCTGCCCGACGCACTGTCCGATCCGTTTCGGCACTATCCTTCTCGCGGGGAAACCGTTCAGAATGGAACCACCGTTAAACAACCCCCGGTCGGTTGTGACCGGATCGGCCACTAGCAAGATGTAAACGAGGAAATGAAATGTCCACAAGTACCACTGCATGCTGGTCGGTTCGGTGAATGATCGAACAGCACACTGGAAGGTCACTCGCAAACCGTGTCTGCACGAACAGTCAAGCGTAACGTGTGTGGTTAATGCGCCTGTTGCTATGCAATTACATGTCATTTTCGACTAATCACCTTGATTGCTCAGTTATTTTCCCGGTTACGAGATTGGACAATTTGATAACAATTATATTTTTGAAAAATTCTTATTTTGTTATTGGAAAACTCAATAAAAAATTATTACTTAAAACAAGAGAAGATGACGCACAAGCTGTCTTTGTACTTTAAAAATAAATACAAAGTCGGAATGCATGGCATATTTCTTGTGATATACAATATATACAAGATCGAAGCATCAAGATTCAAACTGTCTAGAAACAATATCAATTTAATTTATATATTCTATCTCTCAGTAAAAGGGTGATTACTAGTCCCGTCACGTCAAAATACCCATGGTCTACGCTATTGCAGCTAGGGAGCCTTCTGCATTTAGTTGTGGAGAGTGGAAATTCTGGCATTGAGTAAATTAAAATCGATAACGACAGACTTTTGTGAGCAGATTCTGCTTTATGTTTTAGACTATTCAAACGAAAACAAAAAACGTCATTCAATTCTTACCTTCACGGCGCTCACTTTCGCATCCATCATGTACTTGAGATCCTTGGCCATCTCTTCGACAATTTTTTGTCCATTTTTGCTAACTACTTGTGCTTGTTTAAAACTCTGTACGTGTGTGATGGAGGCAAAAAAACATAGGAAACAGAAACATTTCGTGCCATTAGTGTCACATTCGAGGCTGCTTAGACGCAGCGAAGATAAGGGATGAATTTAAGGGGACCACAACTCCGGCGTCCGGTGTGTTCTCCGCCCGAGAAGCACGTGCGCGTACGTCCGGACCACCCCGTACGGTACACGGCCGATACACTGCTACACCATCAAGGGTGTATGCAAGTGGGAGCTAGACGGGCCAAAAATCAATACACATCGTGTGGTGTCAGATTTTGTTGATTCACCACACTCACCGTCCCACTCTGGCGCGCATCCCATTATTGGGGCGCATCATTATGATTAAGTGGTGTAGAGACTGCTGATCTCGTCCCATTTTTTTTTTCTACCACAAAGCACACCAATTCATCCGTTACCTTCGCGGGAGTTCGCTTGTATGCACCAACAGCTGATAAGCTGAATGCACGAGTGCGTACCTCTTCGACCTCCTTTCGTCTAGTTATAAAATCTCCCAAATGCCACAGTTCACCGCCGAGTTTGGCCGCCCATGCTTGGACACTGAAAGATAGGGAAAGAGCAGTGACGCATAATGGGTGGAATGATTGGTATGCGTTCCTTGTGCACCAGCAGCTACTTACACGTTGTACTTGATTGTTGTCGTTGGCTCATCCGCACTACGGGTAATGGAGATGGCGAAGAACAGCAGAAACGTGAACGCTAGTATGCCACAGCTACTTCGCCCGCCTATGTACAACATCGTCGCTGGATCGACCAGATAGCGGATGTTCCGAACAGACTCGCACCACCTTCGTGTGGGTTGTCTCCGCTGGGTGGCGTTGTTACTCACTCCCTGCTGGCAAGTACTTCGAAGATGTGCGTTTTTCGTTTTTTGTTGTTTCTGCTACGGTGAAGGTAGTACGCAAAGGGCCCTCAGACAGGACACACTGGACATCACATTCGGGGGGTTATGGGTGGTCAGAACAGTGGACGACTGCACGCACAGTGCCAGCGAGCAAGAACTTATGAAGTAATTTTCCAGCAAAATACACACACACACATACGTGCGCGCACTTGCTGGGTGGGGGGGGGGGGATTCGTGATGGGTAGGGTTGGGAAAACGCGGGAGCTGGGTTGGAAAAACCAAAAATTGTGCACACTTTTCCTCACGAAACCACAAGCACTAGCTAATAAAAGCTCCCTAGCTACGTTACACAAAGGATTTTGTGTGTTTTCACACCACACTGCCACACACACACACACACACAAACACACACACTTTCTGCACTGAATTTTTCTTCGTCGCAAGCTTTTCCGTTTTCCAAACCCTTCCCGCCCGCCCGTTGCTTCTTTGCAACCCGCAGCTGCTTGCCCTCCGTTTGCAGCGCACTGGTGAACGAAAAGTGTAACGAAGGAACAGAAAATGCCCGCTACCACGACGGCAAACTCGACCCTATCGCACTGGCACGTACCGTCCGCAAGCGATTCCGCACCGTTTGACCATCGTACGCATTCACTTTGCAGCCGAAAATTGCACCCCAATCATCGATGGCAGGGAAAAGCCAACCCGTTCAGCAGCAAACTTCAACAATGGCGTCCATCTTTTTTTTCTCAGCAACCCTCCCGTTTTTCCAACGGGGCGCTCTCTCTCTCGCTCTCACGTTGTGACAGTTTTGACAGTTTCCAGCAATGGCACGGAGCTGCTTCACGATGGTGAGCAGTGCAAATGAAGTTTCTCGATTCTCGGTCGGTCCTGCGCAGTAGGGAACTGCGAGAAGCTTTTCCCGCACAGGGGGGGGGGGGGGGGGGGGGAAACTGCGCTCGGTGCGGGCCCCACGTGGGCGGATGGAACGGGTGGTAAACAATCAACATGTGTGACAGGTTGCGCGTACGTAAAAAGGCGCGCTCGTGCGAACGAAGCCAAGAAAACATCAACACAACCGAGCACACGTGCGTGCATGCGGATGACAACAACCGTTACCGTTCGCTTCTGCGTGGTACGTGTGGGTGAACAAACGGGGGATGTAGTGCCGATTTGTTTACATTCCGCACCGACGGCGAACGGTGATGCTAGCAGGACCTGCGCGGTTGAATTCGGGTTAGTAGGGATACGGAACGGCACCGTCCGAATGACTGAAAGCGATTTTCTTCCACCCCGAAACCGGGTACGGTTGACCCGCTGGGTGGTAGCCAAACGGGCGAAACTTGTTGCTATCAGCGCTCGATAAACTGCTCGATTTAGTGACAGGCTTAGTGATTTAGCTAGAATTGACATTTCCTGGCTCCAAATATTCTATTCTTCTTAAACTACTTTAAACTTATCGTTATGAGTGGAGGAAACTTAAACATTTTCCTGTGCAGTTTTTCTGCAATAATCAAGTAGTCAGCGAACTGACAAAAAGGAATACATAGACATTGGAAAATATCGTACCCAATTTCTAGCGCGGCGTGTGGCACCTTACAAAATGCCCGTTGCGGTCCGTTTGGTGGAGTTTGCCGCCGCACTTACCCTCTTCCTGTTCGTGATCAGTGCCGGCTTTTTGTTCTACTGTTTGGAAAAAATCATTGTCGCTACATTGCTGCTTTCCGAGGTAAAAACATCAAACACACGCGCCTGCACATTTACCCTGTGGACATCTCATTTTCCTCACTGCTTCCAATCCATTTGCAGCCACTGTTCGAACTGTTGCTGCTGATAGTGATGGCCTTCCAGTGCTTCTTATTATGGTGTGCGGAAAAAATGTACACGGTGGTGAACTACCTTTCCGGGTACGATTTGTTTGTGCAGAACATCTTAAAATGAAACTTCCCTTCATTGTGAGACACACGAAATTTACTGTGCAATAAAATTTGTTTTATTTGAAGACAATTTGTGATTTGCTCATTGTTCGGGCAAGATTTCAGTGAGTGTTGCTTGCGATATTTGTTTCACACTTTCCGTCATTAATGTGGCGAAGGATTCATTGTGAAAAAACTGTCGAAAACATGGTACCAACGCTGTGTTAAATTGGATGTTGTACATTTTAAGCAATAACATACCCACCAGCAGGCCAATTATCACCACCGTTGGCCAAAATAGCAGCGACATTATACGGAGGGCCATGCTCATGACGAGGTAAAAAAGTATGAAGCCGCAAACGAAGATTGTAGCCGAGAGCAGATCGATCGATTGTAGCCAATCGGAGAGGTTGTATGTGTCGAACATGGGCTGAAAATGGTTCTGTAATGGATGTTCTCATTAGATTCCTAATGCCAGCATGGGAAGTGCTACGAAAACTTACCCAAAATGAATTTTCTGCCATTTTTGATCACTTCCTGTTGATGTGGCACTAACGATCCAAACTGCTTTCGCTGTAGTAAATGCAGCAAAGCCTACTTTACTACTGTATTTCTCTGGCTTTACATCACTGCAAAACCCTGGACATAATTTGTTGAAACGATGCAAAGCGGGCGGTAAACAAATGCTAATACGATCATTTTATCGCAAGAATTGCATACTTGTAGGCGCAATCTCAATGACGTTAGTATACCTTCACAAGCGGGGCAATGTATCTGTAGAATATTTATAAGCACCGGACTAAGACTAATAGAGAAATCAGTGCCAAACGAACTAGATACTAATTCGGTGCTGCATGACTGGGTGGGACCAAATTTAGATTTTTATCTATGACAATTTAAATATGGGTAATTACAGTTACACGTAACCAACCATTAGCCTTGTTATTAGACCTAGACCTAGAAGTTCTACAAGAGTTTGAAGCTAAATATCAAAATTAGATGAAAATATAGGGAAAGTAGAGTATTCAATAGTTTTCCGTACATCTTTTTCTCTGATTGTTCGACACTTTTGTTACGTTTGTTTGTATTCTTTTGATTTTCTTTGGCTTTTTGTGTGTATCAAATCCTTTTTCTAGTGAAGTTCCAGGAATTTTTAACAATGTTCTGTGACATTTCAAACGGTTTACTTTAAGGGTTTCTCCAGGTTCTCTCTGGATTTCTCGGTTTCTACGCACTTTTTTGGAGTTCGCTCGCGATTTTCTCAAATATTCTAATCATTTTCCAGTACTAAAAGATTTTAACACGCTTCAAAAAGATTGGCTGAAGGACAAATGACTGTTAAATTCAAATTAGTTTTTATTGAAACAATCATGACCAATCAAATGCAAAAATCGTGTTGATTTAAACGAAACATTAACATTACACCGATTTAGAAAACCCTGGTTGTGCTTCAAAGTTTGATTTTTTACAGGCCTAAAACATTTTGTAAGCCAATATGGTGAGTGCCACAATAAAACCTTATGAAAATCCGCCTCCATTGTCATCCCGCTCCGTTTCGGTTGTTGGCTGATTTTTTCGGTCTCACATTCAGCTGCATTACGACGCAGAACATCAATCGTTCCTTTACGCGCCCCGTCATTCGTACCTCCCAGAAAGTGCTTCCCGAGCCTGGTAAATATCTGGGAAAGATAGTATTTTCAACATAAATACCAGCAAAACGCAACACAACTCTAAAACACCCACTTCACCAATCCGTCATCTACCAGCGTGGCACCCATCACGTACGTCCCGTTCCAAAAGGGACATTTGAGCGGTGGCTGGAAGTTTTGCAGGTATTCGTTGTACATCGCACCGGATGCCTGCAGCAGCGCGCAACCGTCCGTGTTGACGATGTTGCTGAGAAATGGTCGACAGTTGACCGTGGTCCGTATGTCGTCACACTGCTTTACAGCCACCGACAGCCGGTACGCTGGTATGTTCTCCCGGAAGTGTACCTCACCGCTGACAACGTAACTGGTGCGATTGTGTGCCGTTATGCGCATATCCGGCACGTGCACGGGTAGATTTTTCTTCCCCACACACTGACCGACTCGTGTGACGAAAAGTTTTTTCCGCCCGATCGACCCCAGTGGACTGCCCGGTTTCAGAATGGAGAAGATGTCCTGGGACCCATCGATTGGGGCTAACAGTGTTGCCACGCACAGACAGAGCAGCGCACGGAGCACCGGACACGTGCGTTTGACCATGACGATGGCCGTGATACAAATGAGCCAAATCGGATCATTTTTTGGAGTGCTTTAAGCACTCAATTTAACGGTGCAATCATTTTGCTTATCTCTGATCACATCGCTCTAACGAGGGTAGGCCCAACTTAAATATGAAGTTGGGCAATTATGAGGCTCATTGCCGAAATTATGTTGCTTCCGAACACAACGATACTGTTCACGGTGATAGTATTAGTCGGCATACAGCTCAGCCAGCAGTACTTCTACAATGGCATCAAGTCCGGACTGGAGCCCGATCTCAAGCACTCCCTCTTCCTCGATCGCATCGGACAGTGTCGTTGGCAGCGCGATCTGGCGATGTTTCTCACCGACATGCGGATCGTACAGCGAAACCACACGCACTACGTGATGAGCGGTGTGCTGCGGGTTCGGCGTAACATCACCGAAGCAACTGAGGCTACCGTATCGATCCAAATTTGTCAGAATGCAACCCATTGCAGACCGTTCGTCGATCCACCGGTTAACGTTGGAGATGTGTGCAAGTTTCTTCAAGCGCAGCGTAACAGTACGTTGGGGATTGTTTTAGGACGGAGCATACCATCTCTGGAGTGTCCCTTTACAAAGGGTCTTTATCGAATCAACGATGCGCTGGTGGACTACAAACCGTTCCGGTAGCAACAGACCCCAAACCAATCGATTGATTTGACTTTTTAAAGAAAATGCTTCGTTTGCAGGTACTTTTCGCCGCATGTCAGCAAACTTTGGAGAATCGATTTCGTCGGCGAGAGCAACCGTACGCGAGTGTTCTGTGTGAGAATCGAGCTGTATGTGTACAGCTGGGAAGATATGCTTCCGAGGTATTAAGAGGTAATGTTTGACGGAGAATACAAAGTATTGGGTAGTCGTAGCTTGAAAGGTGACGAATGATTACGGATTAGAAATGAAATAAACAAATCAATAGAGGTGGATATCCAATCTTTCGGGATATTGTTCAACTCGCTAGACACCGGAAAGTATGCAATGAAACATTCTTTGGTGTCGGCGAATTCTCAAAGAAACTTCTATTTCATTAACATACTGTTTGCGCTCCCCAAACATGGACTTGTATTTCGTCATGTCAGGCTTCATATATGCGTGTTCACTATATTCAAGTGGGTCGAAATTAAAATTATTACAATATGCACCTTACATCGATTCTACTAAACTTACGTCCCTAAAGTTGTATTAAAAACTTTGCACACACTGTAGCAGCAGATCGCGCAACTTCAACCGTAGACTCTGCTTTCCACCGCACACAATCTCGGTGCTTTTCTCGCTCACCTTGATGACCGTATCCTCGGACGGTAGAACGAGCGTCACCTCTTCAGCACTACCCTGCTCTACCTTCAGATCCGTAAAACCATCCTGTGCCAGCTTTTTCAGCAACAGGTTAATGTCCAGCGTTCCCCATTCGTAACGAACGGTTCGCAACTGACTGTACGGTTGCGGTGGGCCGCTAGGTTTCGATTTGTGTTCCTCGGCAAGTTCCTCCTTGGTCGGTTCGAGGGGCAGCAGATCGTGTATGTTGTCCTTTACCTGCAGCACCCCGGTCACGGTTGAAACGGTGACACCGGGTTGCACCTCCTGCGGTACTATTGCCTTAGCCATTTTGGGGTTTAAGTATACTCGGCCGCGCTTTCGCTTCAGCGGTAACTTAATCACCTCGCCCCGCTTAAACTTTATGATCATCTTGTCCGGAATTGGATCAATCACGAGATCCAACTTCTGTGGTGCTATGGCCGGTGGTTGGGTGTAGTTTTCCGGTATTACCAGCACACCTGGTTTCAGTTCCTTTATCAACTTGTTCGCTTGCTGGAAGTTTAGAGACGTTTCTATCGGACAGTACACGGTCTTGATGGCCAACGGTTGGTACGGTGCGAGTGCTTGCATATGTGGAAAGTCCGGTTCCGTAAAGATGATGGTATGCAGCGGGTTCGAGCCCCACAGCTCTACAAAGTGCACCGCATCGCCAAACCGCAGACTCGGATGGCCACAAAACACCACACACGGCTGTCGAAACTCGGTGCTAAAACCCTCCGAGTCGATGTGCTTAAAGTGCTTCAGTTTTGCATTCTTCACCAGGCTCGCGTGTGGAAACGGTTCATCCGGAATGTAGACTTTGTTCTGCTTGGACGTAGAGAGCCACTCGGCCAAGATGTTCGAGTAAGCCAACGAGCTATCCGCGACGGGCGAGATGAAAAACATCGGTATTTGCGTGAAACCTTGGTTGTCCAAACTGACCGAAAGACACTCGAACAAATCGTACACGACGCCGGACGGGTAGCACGGTATCAGCACCGAACCACCATTCCGTAGCGTCATCATCACGTTCATGCACAACTCGCCCAACATTGCATCCGGATTGACGTGCGGTGCCTGTGTCAGCCCTGTCATAATTACCACATCCGAGTATTTCAACGCAGTCTGATTGATAGGGCGCGGATGTGTGGTAAGCGTAGACGAACCGCTAATGTAGGAAATTTTCTCCTGTCCCGACACGATCGTCCAGTTGCTGGATCCAAGACAAAACCCGGAGCTAATCGGTGTCACCTGCAGTGCACCGAATATGTCCAGCTTCTGATCGTACCCAGTCATCCGCACACGTGCCAAACTCCGATTGACCGCATCCATGCTAAAGAGGTGTCGCCAGTTCTTGGGCTTAAAAACATCGTTCAATGGTACCGGCAATTGATGCTGAATCTCCTTCCAAATTCTAGCGGTGGTTTCTTTCGGCGATGCCTCGATATATTCGACCAATTCTTCGAGGAAAAATCGACCAATCTGTAGCGTTGGTTCGGTGGCGTAAACCGTTCCACAGAACCCCGTTCCTTCGGTAATGTACGGCAGCGCAAGCATGTTCGTGTAGTTCGAGATCAGAATCACATCGATCTCGGAGAAATCGATCAACTTTTCCAATGGTGGCACAAACTCCGGAGCAGAATTGACGAACGCACAACCGCAGCATTCTTTTATTTCCTGTCGAAGGAAGAGAATGTAAACAACAGAACGCCACGGCGCCGGTTGCAGTACTTACCCCATCTTCCAGCTGTATATCGGAGTCTCGACAGTTCCAGTTAGGTAAACACTGAAACTTGGGACTTTGCACCAACGGCAACGGTAGAAAATTCAACACCGAATTTATCGAAAGTCCACAATCCAGCATTATCATCAAACCCTTGTAGCTGAGCACATAGCACGGTTTTGCCGGATCGCCACTCAGCGCGTACTGCAAACCGATGTACAAACATTCATTAGCACAAGTCTTAATTTGCTACAAAGCATGTACTTACCAATTTCATCTTAAAAGTTGTGAAAATTTAATATTAAATCGCAATAATAATATACGCGCGCTAGGTGTTGTTTATGCCGGTCGACGTCATGTAAACAAACAACTGTCAACATCGAAATCGGCACCCAAGGTGCTTGTTGCTGAGATGGGATATTTATCAAAGACACAGCGTACATCAACCCTTGTTTGTGCATCGGCTAACTGTATAACAGTGAATTTAATATAACAGAAGGTATACACAAACTGGGAATGAGCAGTAAATTTGAATTGTATCAACTATTGTACATGAAATGTATTCTATGATGCATGAAGATTTATGTGACAGCCCCTATTTCAAAGGAGCCGTGGGATAGTTTAGTAAAAAGCATCGTTTTTATCTGGAAATACAACAGTAGAACATGTGCTTTTCGGATTTTGCACTGTGTTAAAAAGTGAAGAAATTGGTTTATGCAAACAAGTCAATTAACTCACATTAAAGCTAAAGTTTGATGATGCTCCAACCCACATTGTAACATTTTTCAATGAAAATTATTATGAAATTTGCAAATAATATCCACAAGCGTGCATTTCCGTTAAGTTAAACAACAAAAAGCAACAAATCACGCACGCATCATCCATTGCTCATAAAGTGGAGCACATTTTATTTAACTTTCTCGTGCACGAATCACGTTCCCTTATTAAAAAAAACAACCCATAACCGGGATTGGATCATTTAATTGAGCAACTAGCTTGTAATAAGGTGTTTTACTGGTGCAGTGCCGCCAAACGGACAAACGGTCGTGCGTCATCGATACGTGTGCGTCACAGCAAAACCAATCACAGTCCCGCATGGTCACTGCAGAGATAGCTTCGCAAATCGATCGAACGCACCGTAATGTATCAGCGCACCGTGTAAGATGTCCGGCTTAATGTTATTGTTAATTAAAGTGACCTGCAAATAAGGGTCTTCACCTGTCCACTTATTCCACGCCGCTTCCAAAACCCCGCGTGCCACATTCCGTTCCGCCGGTTCCTACCGTGCAGCACCTGTCCTGGTGGGCTATCGGAAGCGTGTGATCCTGAAATCCGAGCCCGTTCCATTATCAGCCAGTGGTATGCCATTTTGCTACTCTTATTGTACACAATCGGAACTGACTAATTGCTGTGCTCCGTGGCTTGTGAGCGCGTGTGTGGTTGGATGAGTTTGCCAGTGATAAGAAAGCGAAAGTGTCTTCGACGAAAAATCCCACAATGAAGCGGACTCTGCTACTAAAGCGCGTGATGTTGATCACTACCCTGCAGCTTATCGTATTGAGCCTCCGTTCGGTGTGGCCGCACTTTGTACCGACACGCTAGAATACCCCCCAATATCTACATCAAACCGGTCTCTGAAACGGCGCACCGCGCTCTAGGGGCTCGACACGCAGCGCATTGCGGCGTTGCGGTCGACCTACTCCTCAGCCAACGTCTGCAGTACGGTGAAGTAGGATGCGGCACTTCGGATAATCTGTGCGAAATCAGTCAAAACCGATAAGCGGGTCGCTTGTTTACCGTGCGGAGGCGTGGCAATGACGACATCACGCCCTGACGTGAGCGGGAAATGAGGATCGATCCTTACCGTGGAGAATGTTTCGAGCGACATCGCGGAAAAGCTCCAGGCGCGCATGTCTATCTGCCGCTGGCTGTACAGCAGCAGGATACGGTGCGAGCTCTTGAAACGGCCATCGCAAAGTTCCCACTGTACGTCATACACCGATAAAGGTAGCTCGATGCTCTTGGAAGTTGGAACAAAAAAAATTGAATGCAATCAATCAAACACCAGCGGTAAAAACAGTTTATGCAAAGCGATGAAGAACAGCTCAAGAATTGGGGCACGCTGTTCCCATTCTGTCCACATTGACCTGATTTCAGCAATCATATCATCGCCACCGACCGAAAGTGGAATGTGAGAAAGATCATCTCGAAGGGAAGTGCAAACAAACCGTACCGTACCGTACCTCGTTCTGGAGCCGCTGGCCGTACCAGCAGAACTGGAACAGCTGGTAGATAGCCGCTATCAGGTAGAGTACCATCAGCATCGTTTGTGAATCGCCCTCGTCCTTCCGACAGCCCGGGAAAATACGAAACAAAGTGAACGAAGATCACAATAAACCGCAGATCAGCGTAGTACGTGCTGGATTGACTCATCGCCGTGTTCGTGACACTCACCGCATGCATACTGGCCGCAAACGCAATAACACAGATGATCGAGGTGCTGGTGAACAGTTGCACCAGCAGTACCGGGGAAAATATTTCGTTAATCCGCTCAATCAACCTGCGGAGCACACTGATAACGATTAGCCACCGGCACTACCCCCCCCCCCCCCCCCCCCCCCCCCCCCCCCCCCCCCCCCCCGGGGTGTGGAAGAGTGGCGACAAGCTACTTAACTGCATCGTTCGTATGTGGTGGCGTATGCATTCGCGTTGAAAGAAAGCTCTTTCCGCGTCGGTGAGGTTCGGGTTCGCCGTTTCCTGCATCAAATCCCTCAACAGACGCATTAGCGACGCTGCGTACAGCACCATCACGACGTACAGCCCATCGAACGCAACTACCCCGGCCCAGGTCGTGAACCCGGACAGGGATTCCGAGCAGAACAGCAGCTCAAACAGTGGAGTGTGACGTTTGATTGGCTCCAGAAACGGGTAATACGTGTTGTAAACTATAACAGAATGTAAGTACCTACAGTAATACCGTGCGGGAAGATTGCCGAGTAACTCACGATCGTACCGAAGCTCCTGTTGTACGCATTGCCCTGGAACTGATTGTACAGATTGCTGCAGGCAGGTATGATCGAATAATTGGAAGCCACCAGCCCAACCACCAGTGTGTAGAAGCGTAAGTTCAGCTGCACTTCCTTCCACTGTCCCAACAGAAGCTTGTGGATGCGGGCAAAAACGGATCCCCTGTCGGCTGTTATACACACAAACCATACAAAACACCACGGGGTATATATCGTACCGTCGTTGTGATGCAGACGAGATCAACTTACTTTTGCGCAGAAATCGTATCTTCTTGAGAAAGGTGGCATCTTCCAGTGTTTGCCAAAGCTGCCCAATCTCGTCTTCATAGGCATGCATACGCATCACCTTAATGCCGGTTGTGGAGATGCTGACAAAGCTACAGAGACCCTGCTCGGTATGAGAATCGCAATAAGGGGGCGAGAACTCGCTTACCTACATTCTTCCCTTACCTGCACAACCAAGCTCAAATTGCCCAAATTCCGGAAGAAGAACTCCGTCTGCAGGTAGGTATTGAGCCAATGCATCAGTAGCATAAAGTAGTACAACCGTCTGTACCACCGCAGGCTCATCGAAACGTACTGGCCAGGCCATATACCCATCGTAGTGGCCATCGTTCGCAACCAGTACGAACTCCGTTGAACGAGCTCGATAAAACTTTCCTCCGGTTGATAGTGGTCTGTGTCCATGTCCTCGAAGGTGTCGCAATTCCCTTTCGGATGTCTCCTTCAACACTAAGCATCTGACATGGTTTGTGAGTTCGTTTTATAGACAATGGGATTCCCCGCCAACGAACGTCTTTCGAATTCTGTTTCAAGCATGTCCTTCAGGGACCGTCCGTTAGGAATATAAGTGCGGAGCATCAATACTTTAACATGCTCATTAGCAGATAACTCATGGCAGGTAGGCAATAAGGTACAAAAGTTCAAAAGATACGTGAGAAAAAAGTCACATATGTCTCAACTTAAAAAAAATCAATGCATATTGGTTCTTCATTAGACCTGAAAGTCTAACATGATAAAACAGCATGACAATGTACGCTAAATTAAAGCCTTTTATTCCACAACCTTCATGTCTAAATAAGATTAAGTGCAACTGTTATCAATTATATGCAAGCATTTAATAACTAGAGCAGACTCTCTACTCTAAAACTACTTATTGTTAATTGAATTTGTAAAGAGATTTTTGTAAATAAAATATAGTACACAACTGATCACTTAATATAGTGACTGCTGATCTACTTACTGTAAATGGGGCAGATCATACTATAAGTTAGAAAGCTTAAGCTTTTAGCCTGTATCAGTCAAATAATACTGATCATTATGTCAATCATTATGTACAGGTTTCGTAAAGGACAAAGCATTTTGACATTAAGAATGACATAAGGGATAATTTTTCCAAAACTACAATTTGAGAAAAATTTATTAAAGTTCATAAATTTATCTTCATACCATACCAAAACAATATATAAATCTGATTATTTAAATAATCCTTGTTCAGTTGTTTTCATTAAAACAGTTTTGTTTACATTTTTCGCACACGGGACACTAACCTGGCTCAGACCAGCTAGCAAAATTCTTTGTTATGACATTTGTCGAGCTTCGGTTAGCTGCTCTCATTGCGAAACCAATCTAATCCTTCTTTCCTAGGCTTAACTTGGCGTGCCATTTGTATGGCGAGCTGTAAGCGGATCAGCCTGGAAACGTCAAAAAGCATACAAAAAAACTGGCTTAGAGTATGATTCCGGCCAATATTATGCAAGGTAACGATGAAACTTCCAAAAAGCTAATGGATTGCATTGTTTCCGACCTAAACCAATATAAAGTTTTGTAAAAATCGGGAGGCTACATGCAAATGACAAATACTATGCACGTTTTTCTCAACTATTGCCATCCAAAAACCATCGTCATCAAGCGGCATATTTTTAGATTTCTGAGTTCATCAACGATCAATCGGCCAGTTCAGCCCATCTCTTAACTATACTCCAAATATTTCCATGATCTTTTGCAATGCTTAACGTACCATTTTTTTTTTTCTTGTTGAGTAAAGAACGTCGTTACATACCACACACGCTTAAAAATAACCCTTACGATCTGTTGATCCTAACCTTCTCGCATCAATCACCGCGACCAAGCGTTGGATACGCACAATCACCAACAGCGCAAACATTCACCCGCAATTTCATTCATAACCGTAGCAGTTCCGGTTTTGCCACACTGTGCCCGCGGTCCGCGACTACGAACCTCCCCCGTCCAACGAAACCATAAACCACCCGTGTGTGTCAACAGAATGCATCGAAGCCTACCGAAGTGTCGAACCAAACCGAGTGTCGGTCCGATTAGTGCTTCGGACCACTTGGTAAATTCACGGGTCGTGAGTTTATTAACAGACGGTAAGCACCGGATGACGTCTGTCGGTCGTTTGGGGGGAGGGGTGAGACCTGCAACCACCCCCAAAAAGTGACCCATTGCAAGGCGCGTGGCACTTGAACCAAATTATAAATAACCGGTGATCGCGGTGTCGCTCACTAATTTGCGTCAATCCATCACCGCGGTCAAGCACGGTGAGTAAGATTTGTTAGTGTAATAGCGCAATAAGCTTTTGGGTAAACTTAGGAAATTTACGATGCATCATCGCAGCGTGAAAGCGTTTATGATTCTAAGCACGATAAACACGCGAGATACGAAACCAATTTCACTGTTCCCAGGCAGAGTTGTGAAATGGCCCGCATGGGATGATAATTTAGTCATCATCAAAGAATACACCGGCTTTTCCCTGACCGTTTACTCGCCATAGCGTGTCGCTTGTTCACACTTTGTAGCCGTTTGAGCGCGGGGATGAGTGCTCGGTGTAGCTTTCGCACCTCGGCTGTTCGATCGGTTGTATCAATCAATCGCCACCTGTCGACATCAATAGTAAATCACAAACATCAACAATTAAAAGCTGTGTATTGTGGTACGAAAAACACAATTTATTAGTACATTAAACATTCGAACTTATAACTTATACTTATAACTTTTAAGAACTAATTAGATCTTATAAGAACTGTTCATCAAAGAGATAAGAACTTTACAGTTGACAGATCACTAGCTGACTTTAATTAGCATTGACGTAATGAAGAACTCTTCTTAGTTGATGTGCGTCTTCGAATTATCGAAATGATGGTTGAGACATTCCGTGTTGGGCGAATCTGAATGAATCTTTGAACTGAATGGCTGAATCTCTATTAATCCTCACGGATTCATGAGTCCTTGATTCATTGATCCTCAAGGAATCTATCCCCCCGGGCGACACTTGTCAAAATTTAGTCCCAACTGTCATTTCATCCACTGTCAATGTGATCCACCACTGCTCTGAGGATTCATGAATCTTTTAGGAGTCGATTCCTTATTTCAATGACTCCTCACTCATATGAATGTAAGGATTGTGTTGGACAGCCCAGGAAGGGTGAGATATGAAAGGAGAAGAAATTGTCAGAAGAGGCGCATCTTGTGAACTTCTGAGCGGAATGGTCATAAAACACCAATAAACCATTCCTCCAACTTTTGCATGCACGACTCTTCTTAAAATATTTACTAAGCACAGCACATTTTTGCGACCTCCATTAAACGGCAACGAAACGCTCCGTCTTACCTACCTTGGTTTCTCACAACATGCCATAAATGTTGCCAGTGATCCATCGATTGATAACTGAAACAATCCACCTGTCCTATCTGCATCAGCGCTATCTTTCATCTCGATGTTGAAATGCCACCGACAGGCTCACGCAAATATGCAAACGTGGTACACCATTTGCAACTCACTCGGTATGCAAAACGATAAAGCGCCACGAGCAAGCCACAAGCGAAACAGGGAATCTTCAAATATTGACAGTCCGGTACGGCGATAAGAAATCGGGACGTAATGCTTACAGTGTAGGTACGCACCAAACCACCATGGGCCACGACCACGAGCCACCACCATCGCCGATAACATTGATCGAACTCGTTTGCGATCACCTATGTCACTGTGACAGGTGAAACCACATTAAAACCTTTGCTCATCAGACCATCGGCTGAGCGCCAGCTGAGGGCGTGCTCCGTTACCGGCGGAAGGTTAAACACGGGTAATTTCGCACCGGCCAATTATCACACACGGACATCCTTCTTCCGACGGTGCACCTTGGTCCTTTGGCTGCCAGCGCTGCACCGTGCTGGTCTGCATAAGTAATCAAACGCCCTTCCCATTACGCAAGCGGTCAAAGTACACACAGCCGGATTGTCGGACGATATCGTACCGGGATGGCCCGTGACGTTCGCCACACGTTCTTATCGTGCATTCTGCGCGCTGAATAGTGCTTCGTCGGCCACAGCGTCAATTGTCTAATTGGCCATTCTGTGGCTTATTACTTGTTCCCCGGCACGGTACGATTTGCACGTCAGACGGCCCAAAAATAACCCCTGCGAAGTTTGGCACGTGGACGAAATCGAAAAAAAAGGGATGCCTTGCTGGGCGATGCAAATTGCTCTCCGTGATGTGGCCAATGTAGGTCCTGATGGTTGCCAATCGACACTCACAAGTACACTTCATTAATACGCCTTTGGCGGGCAGTGCGACGCAATCGGACCACATTATTCTGCGTCCGACACATGGGTGCTCAATTAACACCTCCGTCGTAGCTGGAATAAAACTAATGGCGTTGTCGTCTTCACTTTCTAGATCTTTCGAGTTTTTTTCGGCGTTGGGGCACGTTTAGTTCAGACCGACGGCAGAATACTACTCTGATACAAATGCCATGCCGAACTGCGTGCAAACTTTGGCACACTTTAACATATTAACAAACTTTCAATAATTTGTGTAATAGTCGTTTATAGTTTCAGATTTAATATAAAGATGTGTTAATCTTATTAATGGTTTTATTTAATCGTAATTTTTTTTATAAGATAATTAACTCTTAGTTAACTTTTTAGAATTACTTCTTTGTTTGCTAACTGTAAATACGAAATGTGTCATGAATTTATAAAGCATTTGTAGTGTCTTCGAATAAAAAATAATAAAAACGAAGCTCTCTCTCTAAACTCTCCAAAAATACTAAAATAATATAAAACTGTTATATCACATGTTACGGAGCACATAAAGTATGCTGAGATGGTATTAATTAAAATGATAATAAGAACTGATGCTATGGCTATGCTCAATGAATGAATTCACTTATTTAAATAAATTCGGAATTCATGATTTTCTTTGAGAAACTAATGTTTCTCTCAAATAACTATAATAAATCTCATTTTGAATAGTTACATTTGCGAGGAATTTAATTAATATTTAATATTTATTAGAAAATATTATTTTTAATATAAGATAATTTATAGAAAAGGTTCATTACACTGATGTTAATCCTGATGTTTTAAAATACTAAGCTCCAATAAATTAAAAGATACTATTATCTTTTATACAAATGTATGAATTCAATAAAAAGATTGTATAAGAAATTTATCACTTTTTTATTATAGGAAGAATGGCCAGACTGCCTTACAAACTAATCTTTCAAACTAAAACATTTATAAATAAATTATTTCAATAAAGTATTATTTATAAATGAATTACAATTAGTTTTGCGCATTTTAAGCACTGTTGAGTATTATTTTCCCAGCTTCATACGGCTCAAATTTCTGCAAATAAAATCACATCACTGCATGCGTGTGGATAAAGCTCGGAACACGCGCTCAACATTATTTTCCCTCCCCCAATTCGTGAACGCGTCATGA
The DNA here is from genome assembly GCF_943734725.1 of Anopheles marshallii. Lineage (NCBI taxonomy): Eukaryota > Metazoa > Arthropoda > Insecta > Diptera > Culicidae > Anopheles > Anopheles marshallii. The sequence goes on from NC_071327.1 coordinate 66,168,531, forward strand.
AGACATCCGTCTAGGGGCGGTCTAACGCCACCAAAGATTACTAAGAAAACAAACGGCCCGGTTACTCATCGACATCTTCGTGCTATCGTCCTCCCCCCCCCCCCCCCCCAATAAACGTGCGCATCTATCTAAGCAAACTCTCCCAGGGAGCAACCCCCCCAAACCAAAGTGCCGAGAGTACATCCTGGCAGCCAGCGTTCCGATTGGTCCGGTTCTTCAAACCATACAACGGGCTGCGTTTCAATCGTTTCGACAACACGAGCTCCTTATCACGGGTCGGCATTCGTCGGCGAAAGGGTTCGCAGTACGAAAACCACGGCAAGTCTACGGCAAAATGGTGAAAACAAAACAAAAAAAAAACTCCACACCGTATCTGCCACGGTGAGGTGAGATGTAATGCTCACCGTGAGATGAGTACGGCGCGGTTTAGGTTTCGCCCGTCCGGGGGTTTATAAAAGCGTTCCCTCGCCGCACTATCGGCTCAGTCGCTGTGCGAATCTTCAGCTGGTCTGAGAGATTAACGGGAGTGAAGTGCGAAGCTTACCGACGGGCAAGTGTGAAACGCAAATGTGTAATCAACGCTAGCACGAGATTGTGACGGTGAAATCAATTCCACAAATGCAACGCGGCCCACGTTTGGATTGTGCATTGGAATGAGCAAAGCTGACCGCCATGAATGGTTTGAGAATAAATCGTGCTATGAGTTGCTATAAAACGTATAAGTGACTTGATGGTGCTATAAAACTGTGCTACTAACGTACTGAACGCAAAGGAAAATTGTATTAAACCTCGGAGAAGTTAAGAAAAAACAGTGACAAAAAAACTCTGCTCCGTCTGCAGCTGGTCTCAGCGGATCCGTGTGCTGTGTGCTGTGTGTGTGCGCTGGTGCAGCGAAGATAGAAAGCGAAAATGCACTTCGGATTGGCGGATGCATCGTAAGTGGCCATCGGCCATCTCCGCCCGCGTGTTCCTAACTTATATCCCTCTTCTTGTGGTGTCGTGGTGGCTCTTTTCAGTGTGTGGCTAGTGTTGATCGCGGTGCGATTACAGCTTTGCAACTGCTCGAAGTACACCTGCACGATCGGTACGGATGGCTTTTGCATCTTCCAGGGCGTGCACATCGAAAGCCCGGAACAGGCGGCAAGCGTACAGCTGGAACCGCCGGCCGCACCGACGGCCGACGTGACGCGTGTCAAGTTCCGCGACTCGAGCATGTACATGCTGCCGCCCGGTCTGTACGGTGCCTTCCGCCATCTGGAGGAACTGCGCGTCTGGTGGATGCACCTGCACAGTATTCACATCGATCCACGGCTGCTAACGCTGGACGCGGAGAAGAATCGCATCAGCAGCATTACGACCGATCCGGGCACGGTGCCATTGCTGCAGAAGCTCGAACTCAACCAGAACCGGCTGCGCAATATCGACAACATCTCGGTGTTTGAAAACCTGGAGGTATTGCAGGTGGCGCATAACGATCTCCGCACGCTGGATCTGTGCGTGTTCCAGCGGATGGCCAAGTTGCGGCTGCTCGACCTTTCCAGCAACAATCTGGCATTGGTACGGAGCTCCATCGGGCCGGAGAAGCTTACCTCGCTGACAGTATTATATCTGAACGATAACCGGCTTACCTACCTGGACCTGGGCGTGCTCCGTTCGTTTCCGGCACTGGAAAAGGTGAATCTTGCCAACAATGCGCTCGTCTACGTGGACCACGATGCGCTGCCGACTATGTTGCCCCGATTGCGCGTGTTCTACATACAGAGCAACGACTGGCACTGTGAGGGACTTACCGAGCTGGTCGGCCAGCTCAGAAAGACCGGTGCGCAGGACTTTAAGCTGTTCAGTGCATTTATCTGCAAGGAGCGGACGGTCGAGGGTGTGTGCTGTACGGAAAATAAACCCTTCGCGCTGGTGCGCAAATCGAACCAGTATCTTGCCAGCTACACAACCGAACTCAACGGGCACACGCGCCATCTGATGCGCGAGCTGCAGCACACGCGCCACGAGGTTGCGCGGCTGATTGCGAACGACAACTACACGCAGGTGTCGCTGCAGAACATCGGTGACGAGGTGGAGGAGCTTCGGAATCAGCTGACCGAAGCGCTGGCGGCCCCAGATCCCGTAACAGGCCGGCCAGAGAAGCCAACCGCCGCCACCCGCACGCTGCCGGACGGTTCCGTCAATCCGGAGCGGCTCGTCTCGGAGGTTTCGAAGTTGCGGCGCGGCTTACAGAAAATGGCCGACGAGCATAAAACGCTTCGGCAAGAGTATGACAAGCTGCAGAAGGAGCTGGAAGCGCTGCGGACCGACACCAACCAGACGAAGCTGTCGTTCGAGCTGATGAAGGAGGAGAACGCACTGCTGCGGCAGAACCTTCGCCAGCTGGAGCAGAAGCTACAGCAGCTGTTTAGCCGTGGTGCGAACGTCTGACGGCAGCTGTCTGTCCCGATGCGACTAGGATTGATCTGAGCGCACGTGTCCTCCTGCGTGTACCATTTATCTCTCACATTATTCTCTCTACCGAAGCGCTTGTAGTAGCTCCCCCTCTTTAGCTTTCTCGTGCCGCGCCAATCACGCACACGTTCGATCTCACTTCAATGGCTGGAATTAGTGAGTGAAAGCGAGCGAGAGACACGGTGTAGGGAGTGGGAGCTTATCGTGAATCGAAAAACCGTAGGCAGTCCCTGCATGGTGTGACGCACCGTACTATAATAACACTACTTTAACTAACAGTAGGACAAACCACGGTCCGAATTGTACCAAAGATCACTCACTCTACCTTAGTATATCATTAGCTACGATGATCTTCAGCTTTCGACAGCAGCAAACAGCAGAAAAAAATCAAAAGAAAAAGATGGAAGGAGTTGTGTAGGAGCTGTCGTCCCTATCGTTGTCCGTGCTCGTCTATGTGCTCGTCTATGTATGTGTAACTGTACTACCGTCGGTAAGGAAGTAACCTGCGGGAACTCCGCCAGCTCAAATGCGCTACCTCATGCCAAGTCACGTAAGCCAACAAAAGAGAAGTAGCATCACCCCAAGGAATCACGCTGCACCCTATTCAGATTATACCGGGAACTTTTGTTTTGTTTGCTCGCCCTGCTCGCTCCATGCGAACCGGAGGCGAAAGCGCGTGTCACTAAACAAAAACACTGCACAGCGACTCCCTGCTGGACGTCACATTCGTTGCGTCACTTATGCGCCATCCGGTGGCTCACGTGATTGCGGTGTGATGGTGGTCGGTGGTGTAACAAAGCTTGCAAGTCAGCCCGTCGCCCATCGGTGTGCGTGTGTTGGCGTGCTGTGGCAAATGGTCCGTGTATGGCGCTCTGTTACAATTCTCATTGCCGGGCAGCATCATCACTACCGACCGATCATCATTTGCGACATCTATCTTATTCTGCTCCCATACGCGTAGGCAAAGAAGCATTTCTTATGTTTTAATTCGTATCGACAGGTCGATACAGCTGTGCAGCAAGTGCCGAAAGGATTAATTTATTTAGCTTACCACACGTTACGTTAGCAGTGTTAGAAACTATCAAACGATTAAGCTAAATGTTTACAATGATAATTAACTCCACAAGCGTTCCAACATTGAGTCGTAGATCGTAGATGGACCCTTCCTGGTGCGGATGGTTCGGTGTGATTTGTGAAAATCCCTATCAATATTTATTAAACATTAGTGAAGGAATGCCAGCTGGAACTACACTTCTAATCCGTACGCTGCATATTGTTGACTGATAGGCAGCGTACGGTGACTCCTGTCGTGGATGAATGGCTCGAATTATGCGATATAAAGTTACCGTATTTAACTGCTTAATTATTACAACACGAAAAAACCCCCCTAAACAGCTTAAGTCTAACGCCGGCGGAATCCCGCTGACAACGCGCTGCCATCTGTAGAATGTATTGTATTAGTGTGTAACGGAACGGAGTTGAATAAATAGTGAAGTTGCAAAAGAGAGTTGGGCCTTTTTGGAACATTTTTTTCTTTACTATAGAATTCAACATTGAACATTGGGAAAGAAATATCCTTCATTGTTTTTAGATCACAGCATGCGGTGACGTTTGATTGACAGCTAAATTTCAAGTTTCGTTGAATGTAGCCTTCATCACTGGTCACAACAAAATGGTGTTAATTTTACACCAAATAATTCAATGCTTTGTAAGTAGCAAAACTCGTTTTTCAGATCGTTTTTAGTGCGATTATTTACTTCAACGTTGCTTCATTCCACAGGTCGGATGTGTTTGCTTCATCTACAGCACGGCGCTTGTTGGGGTGTTGCGATTTCTCGAATTGTTAAGCTATTATCTGTACTGCCTGGTAAATGCATTGGTGATTGCGATGTACCTGTTCGTTTTCGGCGTGATACTGTTGCTAAGCTGGTCCGTCGAGATATGTCGATTTCTGTTGCATTAGTGTTTGAATAAACGCCATTCATTCGTTTCGCGACACTAAACTATTGACGTTATTTGTTTGATAAAGTGTGTTATGTCGTAAAAAGTACAATGTTTGAGTGAAATTAATGTTCTACCCAAAGTTTTATTGCAATATTTGGTTTAAAAATGGTGTAAATGCTTTCACTCTTTTACAAACCACCATGCGCCTCCATTACCTGTGATATCCTTTCTATTTTTTAATGTTTATCCGATGAATTCACCAACCAGTGAAAGCAAGTACGCAGTTACAGCTGATCACAACGGTTCGCTACGTGATCGATGACGCTGCGCTGGTATCAGCGCACGGTATCAACATTTCGCATCGCATCCCCCAGCGGCATCGGTTAAAGTTCGCCTGGTGTGGACCCTTCCGAGCTGCGGCGCCAGTGCGAGTCCTCGCGTGGATCACATGCGCAGTACTCCTACGAGCAGCTCGATGCGTGAACAGCGTGCCTCGCAAGCGGCTTGCCGTTGCGCTTGCTTGCCTTTACAGCGTAAACTGGGCAATGCCGGCTCGCAAAAGGGCTGATAGTGAGGGTGTGAAGATGGGGAAAGAGCGATGCAAGCAATACAAGAATAAGATAACACACACCAACACTCGCACATATAGAACGATTGTCTTTGAACATTATCGGGGTGATCCTCCAGCGCGATCGTCGTTGAGGCGTGCTGCAGGCGCTTTGTTTACAAACGTCAAGCTGAACTATTCTGCTCTCCCGTTCACCCTTTGGAAGACGGGTCAGTGCATTCCGCTGTTTACCTATCAGCGCGTCATCGTTATGAGCGCACCCGGGAACGCTAAAACCCACAGAGGGTACCGCTCGCAATTAGCTGCAAGCAATGTAATCGGCATGTAATTGCGGTGAATTATTAAATCATCCTGGATGCACCTTCACGCTGCTGACAAGCCAACGCTTATCAGCACAAGGCATCGTGGGCTTGTACCCAACGGGCGGCGGAAAGTGAACCTGCTTCGGAAGTGTAACGGGAACCACGGGAAGTTAGTTTGGCCCAAATGGGGCCTACGTTGTGGCGGGGAAAGTAAACAAAATACAATGTGCTGGCGGAGCGCCTTGTCGGGAGATCGTTGCACGTAAGGAAATCGAGCAAAGGTAGGCAAACCCCGACGGTTAGGGAAGAAAGTTGCATCAGATTGTTTTGCACGAATGGAAGCAACAGGCAAATCCGCTTGTCGTTGTATCGCTTAGAAGGGATTTTTGCGTTTCGGTGGACTACGTTTTGTTTGCCAGCATCTTATCTGTAACAGTTTTTGTACGAAAGATAAACACCTTGTTCGGGAAAAAAATGTTTAGCTCATCAAAATAGCAATATTATTGTTTTCTGCATCTGTATTTTCGGTAAATGATTCCATGTTGTTATTGCAAATAAAAGGCTGTTTCATTTTTAGACTGTTGTTTACATCTTTTAACGAGAGATAAAATTGTTAAAAATACTATCCTACTCAAATGCTTTACAGATGAGTTGTGTTTATGGGTGCTTAAGATGGGACGACTAGCGCCATCTATTGCATATTTTTATCACTAGCCATTTAAACTGAATTTATGGCAAATTCACCTGTTGGGTGCGACCAAAAATTGCATTATTTTTCTTTCGTGCACCGTTGAATGTTTGAAAATTGAAATTGTTTAGCAATTAATAACACTATTTTCTGAACTATCAAAATGGTTCAAAGAGAGCCCGAGCTATGTGTAGAAGATCGTAATGATCCGCGATTGTTCTGTGTACAGGCAGTCCCCGAGCTACGCGGATTCGGAGATAAGATTCGTGAATTCGGAGATAAGCGGTTTCGGGAAATTTGACAGCTGAGTTAGTTTATCGTACAAAATCTAAGCAAAAAGGTGTTAAATTGGTCTAAAATAGCTTTCTTTGTCATATAAAACATTTGTTTTTAGTTTTTTTTTAATGAATTCTATCAAAAAGTATCAATCAATTTATACAAACAGGGTGCACAACCAACTGAGCTGTCAAATTTCAAAATTCCCGTATCAGCGAATCCGAGCATATCGGATGCTATAAATCTCGGGCACTATCTACCCAGTGAGACAAATTTCGTTAAATTACCCGGAAATCACCCCTAATTTAACGGGTAATTAAGGGAAAATTTGAATTCCTTACAGAAATTTACCCTTTCGAGCAGTTTTGACATGTTTGCAGTAGGTCTTTGAGGCATGGGGATTTTCCCTTTATTTGCCACTTAACTAAACGGTAAATTTAGGGAAAATCATTCACTGAGCATGCACCACGGGTAGAGTAAATGTTGTGAAACATTTTCAAACCAGCTTAAGGCATAAATATCATAATAAACACTGTTTTATTTATTGCATTCTGGGACGCCATCACTGCTCGAAAAACTGCTCGAATGGGTAAATTAACGGCGCGCTGTCTCACTGGGTATTTTGTCATCATCTCATTCTAACGGACGAAAGCTTTGTATTAGACTAAAATAAATTAAGCCTTTCGATTTGTATTACTTTTGATTTTCATAGAAATCACACGAAATTGCAGGTTCGATTATGAACAAACAGCTTCACGTCCTGCAAAGCCCGGGATAGTTCGGATTCATGCCCGCTTGACACTCCGAACCAGCCCGACCCACTGTGTACACCTGCTGGCTAATGATGTTGTTGTACGAGTAGTTGCACACGAAGTACACCTTCGTTGCACTGCCTTCGCTCCAGCTTTGCATCGCACACCCTACCTTCCAGGTGCGATCGTTCACCAGCATTGTGAAGTGGCCGATGCTTTTACTGAAAATGCAGCCGTAAAATAAGTCCTTTGATCGATTATTCAAGCGCACCGTTGGGCGGTACGCCAAACCAAACTTACACCTGCGATCGTGGAAACGCCTGAATGTAGGCCGGTTTCGTGTATTTGTACTCTTTCCACCAACCGGCAACGAAACGTGTTATCAAATCGGTCACGGTGTACGCCATTGGTTCGTAGAACTTGATCAGTGACAGGTTCTGGCCGGAGGTGAGAAATTGTGACGTATTGCGACACCGATCGTGGGCAAACACACACGACCGTGCATTGTTGGCCGCCTGTGCTGCCAGCTCGTCGTCCCAAACCATCGTGTACATGCGTGCGGCTGAGCCGAGTGGAAACTGATAGCCGGAAGCGACCCGCGATCGGTAGTAATTGTGCAGGTGCAGGATGTGTGCCTGGACGGTGGGTGTCATCAGTACGACGCTGGGCGATTTTCCATAGCACGAAGGTCCACCGGAAAGAGGTGGTGGATTGCAGCCAACGTTCGGTCCACCGTGCGGACAGAGGCTAGGTGTACAATAGTAGTTGGGTCCGTAACAACGGACAACCGCTATGATAGCGATGAAGTGTGTGAAGGCTGCAACGAAGAGGAGAGCGAGAGAATTATTGAAGTAAAATAGCTTAAAATTACATAAAAAAGCATACAAGTATTAACATATAAGCACGTACCATAAATATAGCGATGCATTTTTATATTAATTCAGATGATGAAATCGGCAAGTTTCTGTTAATTAAACAACAAAATTCTTGGAATTAGCAAAGGCATTTTACGAAAGCATAAAATATCAGCAAATAGCAGATTATGGGGTAAGGTACACAAGCACAATTAAGACAGCGGAATTTGTGTGTACTTAACGAGGTTCGTCGCTTATGCTATCAAAATCACATGAACTTTCCTCACCACTAATTCCACGTTTCTTGTACGCTTTCTATAGAAAAGTTTTCATTGATTGGTTAACTTAGAAAATTAATTAACTGTTTCTATTTCATTATGTCCTGCAAACACGGGCGTTCCTCATCAAACAAAAAAAATGTCCCGCATCACACTTTATGTACTAAAAGGATTGATTTGTGTACTAAATTTTAGGATAAGTTATTTCACCAACGTTACAAGCAGATGCATTGTTTCATTCATATTTCCATGCTTCGATCCGTTCATCCACACTAGTTTTTGGGTCGATAATTAGTTCGATGGGCATGTTCACACCACGTCAATTAACATCAGTCCACCAGTCCACCGTCAACCACGCGTTCCCGATTAAATTGAACTTTAGCAATTATGCGAACCAGCCCGAAACGTACCAAGGTTCAGCGCATCGATACACGTGCGCTACTATCTTGTTCCACTTTCTGCACACTATTCCCGGGGTGCCAAACCACCGAAAATCACACCGCAAATAAAGTGAGAAACGCCGTAACTTTCTTTCTCCGCACAATGACGCACGGTCAGTTCGAGCGCTAAGCTGCGACTAATGTTGATCATACGTATCACAAGCGAACCAAAACCACACGCGGAACCAGCAGCTGTGTACGATCCAACTCGATCGCCAAAAACCGAATGGACGGATCGCAAATCGTCACCCGGCAGCTTAGGTCGGCCGGAAGATAAACCCTGCGACTAGCGTGCGAACTTGCGTTCGTTCCCCACCGAACACCGGTTTATTGACCAAACGGCACACACAGAGACATCATCTTCGGGGACCCGTTCGCGATCAATTTATGAGCCGCAGTTTTAAAACACCACCGCCGGAAGGGGGCATTGGCATAAATTTAGCCTACTTTGGGCGCATCCATCCCGTGGTCCGAGGCCCGTGGCACCATGCTGCGAAAGGCTTTGGACCCTTTCAAGGCCGACCACCGGATTAAACGGAGTGTACCGGCATTTTAGGGCTTTCTCGGTCGCCTTTTTTTTTTTTTGTGGAAGATAAATCGCCCAGCAGGGGGTAGGAGAAAGAGACTAGCGGCTGGAGCTCTGTTCGGTTTGGAGTTTAAATAAACAAACCATACAAAGCGACACAAATAAGCACATCTTCCTGGGGATTTATGCAGATCGCTATGGTGGCTGTTAAGGATTTGGGTTCTTTTAAAAGGCAATGGGCGAAATGAGATGCATGGATACAGATTGAGTTAAGGAGGAAATAATTTCTTGCGAATGACAGTATAAAAATGTCTTTGTTATCAATTTTGGAAAGGGTTGCTTTGATGATGTTCACTTATGATCGTAAATTGGGGGATTGATGTTTAAGGGTATTTTACTGTTGTCTACCGAACAGCAATGATTCTCACAATAAATAACTTTCTCATTTCGCTACAAAATCTTACCAATGTTTTTTTTTTTACAAAATTATACTGTAATGTTTTATGGTTAGCTTTTGAAGGCAATGATGGCAATGAAATAACACGTTTGCAGGTTGCAATGATACTGCAATGGTACGATATTTCTAAAGATTTGATCATTTCTTCATGTCTTTGAGCCCAACTACGCAACAAGAACTCTTTAGAGTTGCCTATTTCTAACATTTTCTGATCGCTTGAGGTTCGTTGTCTACCTGGTTGATGTCTCCAACGTAGAATTCTGTAAATCATTTACTCCTTACAACAAGTTAACTCGTTTGAAAGCATGTTGATCGTAAAAAGATGAGATTTAAATAAATATTTAAGTAACTCATTTATCCGCAACTTAGAATATGCCACTTTACTCAAACATATTGTACCTCGGTTTCCTCATAAACCAATCCAAATTTCCAACTTGTCCACCTATAGCGCGTCATTCGTCTTTCGGGCCATCCTGTTTACTCAGCTCAGCAGCAGTCTCAAGCAAGGTGATAAATCGTTTGGATCACGCCATTCATCGATCCATTCATCAGTGGTTAGATTAGTGTCGGCAGGGCGCACGCAAATGCAGGAAGCACCTACCATTAGGTGACGTTTATTTTAATGTGAAGCGTTTGTTAGCTCTTCTCAGCGCCTCGCCGGTCATTGCCCGGTCGTTTTGTTTGGTCGGAAGAAGTAGATTTTCAAACGTATACCACACTGCCGGACCGACCGGGCAGATGCAGTATATATTCCCCTTGCTGCTAACCGTTTGGCCACCGGCATTTCTTTCCACGGAAATGTGTTGATTTTGAATCGATGGTTATCGCCAATCTGCTCGAGGACATCGTCAACGGCAGTTTTGATGAGTTCCGAAAGATGCGATCAAGCTCGCACATCAATCATTCGTCATTTTGTCATTTGGCGCTTATCACGCGCTTGATTTTTGGCCTAACTTCCTCTCACTTTTCGGTAAAAACCGTTTTCTCGCTCACCTGTCCGATTGTCTTTACGGTTTGGTTCGCATCTTTACGAGCTTTTTTTCTGTGTACGAGTGTTGGTAATGGCGAAGAGAGGATGTAACCTTGAAGGTAAAGGAAAAAAAAGGGTCCAAATAGTTAAAAATAACGCTGATGTTCCGTGCCGAAAAAAAGGGAAATAAAATTGACTTAACTTAAATCTGGGAGATTAATGCTAGTCGGCCTGCAGCGACAAGCTCGGTATGGTTTCGAAGGTTAGCATGCGACTCTGCTTGGTTGATGAGTATAATAAATGGATGTTGCGCACCGGAACCACGGATCCTAATTTGGCTAGTAAATAACCACTGATTAGTGGCTGTTTGGATCAATAACTGTGATGAGACTATCCAAAGTAATAAAGCATCGAGTTGGGTGATATACTTCCACGCGCAAGAAGATCTCTCATCAGAATTAAGCCTAAACTAGCATTTGATAACATATTATTCAAATATACTGGAAGCAGTGGCGCTCTGTTATTATGCTCTGATTGCATTGAATATTAAAACGATTTTATTACGCCAGAAGCCAAACTATTCTTTTCATCATGTTCCACCTGTATGGGTTGTAAAATTTTCAAAACTTCAATATTCAATGAATTATTCATCAAGCTATACAAATATTGATGTAAAACTGCGAGATTTGGCGCCTCATTAGCAATGTGACCGATATTCGAGCACTATCAAAGCGAGTGTGTGGCGATGTGCATAACTTTAGGCGCTTTGTTGTTCGGGCTTCGATGTACCAGCGAGATAAAGCACAACGATTCGAATTCATGAATAACACGGTCAAAAATATTTTTAATCAATATTTCAAGCAGTTTTAAACAATTATTTCTATACTTAGAATAGTTAAAAGCAGTGTTTGATGAATATAACATTAAACTGCAATAAATGTTTTTGCTTCCTTGTAGATTAATAGGAAAATATCAACAAACAACGGTGCTGGTCATCGTACAAAAAAGGTAAGTATAACAATTCAGCTAAAAATAATATTTATTTGTTCTTCATTAGTAGGAAAGGAACATGCGCGTTGACAAGTAAGTTTCGAAAACATTTCTGACATTTATATAGTTGCTCTTCCTTGCATTTTCACATGGTTTTTGTTAATTTTTGTTCAGGAAATGATTATACGGGGTTCGTGATGTTGTATTCTCCATTGGCACGGTCGGGTAAGTGGTTGAGAAATTGTGCACCATGCGCAAATGTTTAAAGTGCATCTAAAAGTAATGTTACAACAGTTTTGCATTCTAAACGTTAACGGTTCATCGGTAAAATCTTCTTAAGCAAAATACACCAAAGCAGTGACCTTTGAAGACATTTTTGACACATGAACGGCGAATGAGTATTCGTTTTGCTTACATTCTACACCAAATATTATTCATTCCTAACGATACGAATGATTTTGTAAATCATTTCTCTGCTACAGCTAAGCTCATTAAGCACGAGGACACAAACATAAAAATACATGTATAAAAAAGATAGCAGCGCAAACTGTTTTGTGCAAACATGTTAAGAACACTTTTTAAGTAGGACAAAAATATCTTCCTCTGTTTGTCAACATCTCCCATCAACATCTTCTGGCACCTGAATCGTTTATCACGTGTAAATGGACGTGTAAAATGTTTTTTTTTTCCTTTTGTTTTCCTGAGAAATATTATTGTGTCCCGCATAACCTTCCCCAAGGTGGCATTCATTGTATATCCTGAGCTGTAAATGCATAGTGACATAAGATTTCTGGCTGTTTGTATGTTGTTTTTTTTTTTTGTTTTGTTGTAATATTTCAACAGCAAGGCGTTCATAAAGGTGTTGCATTACGATTCTTCACGAGGAAAAAATGTTTAACGACGTATCTTCTTGTTATTGCCGCTCTCGAAGTACATGTAGTCCTGCAAATATACGGAAGTACCAGTAAGTGGCGATTCTTTGCGGGAAACCCTACCAAACACTCACAATCAAAAATAGGGCTCCGAGCATGGTAGCCTTCACCCTAACGTCCAAATCCATCGGGAAGTTGATGCCAAAGTTGTCCGCATCGGTGAAGTGTTCCTGCACGAACCCGGTCCACTGCTTCGTCACCTTGCCGACCTCGGTACCATCTTTAGAAAATACCTGCAATGGTGTTTAAGTTTAAGTTCGAGTTCATCGTTAGTTGCTACAATCTCCCCCACAGCTCCAAGTTGCTCCAAAACTCACGGCAAACTTCACGTCGCCACATGGCGAACACTGACAAACCGGGCCCCGAATGGTCAGCACCGTTTCGTTGTTGCGATCGCGTATGTCAAACACCGGACGGCAAAGGCTCCACTTCTGCACAACCGTACCGATCACGTTGCCCGGCGGTGCCGACACCTCCAGCTTCTGCAGACAGCACGGGAAGCAGCAGGACTTGCAGCGCAGATCGCGGTGCAGATGCAACACCTCGTTCTGGTAGTTGTCCAGGATCTTGATATCGAACGGACGATCCGGACCGCAGCACATGCGGTTACAGCAGCTGGTGTCCTCCACCGCCCAGTACACGTTCTGCCCGAAGGTGTTCTTCACGGTGTACTTGTTCGCCATTTCGAAGCCGGTGAAGGCCTCCAGCAGCTCGACCTGCTGGTGCACGAGCAGCTGATCAACTGCCGTCAGGTATTCCAAGCCAGGCGGACAGTTGGGTATGCCCTGCGGCATAGGCATCCAAGACACTGAGGAGAAACGTTAAGCAGATCGAGAAACAGACACCATTAGGATGGGATTTCCTTGGGGGAAAATAAATTCAACTCCTCGAATCATTCCAGCTAGCACCTTCGCTCTTGATCCGTTAGCAATCGTTCAAACTGTTGATCTCGACCATCCACACACGGCTCCTCTGTCCGCTGCTTTTCCTTCACCGATCGCTTCCCGAATCGTACATTTCGCATAAAACGCCCACAATTTGCCAGCTTCCTTTCCACCACATGCCAAACGACGATCACCAGCCGACGGGTTTGATACTGTTTCCTTTTGCCCTCCACACGCTCCCCACGGACTGGACCAGCGCCCGAAGGTTCGTCACTCACGCAAAGCCGATCGACCGATACGCAACTTGTGAAATAGTCTTGGGCCCGCGTCTTCCGAGTCATCCTGTGTGGTTGAGTTCTGCCAGTGAACTGGCCGGCACTGCATCGAATCGCGCGACGGTCATAAGCTGACAGTGTGTGAACTTTTTCGCTCACTTATCTAGCGATTGCGATTCTTCTACTACACCCCACGCTAGATTCACGTACATCTTATCTACTGGCAGTCTCATTGCCGATTGTACGCGTGTAGAAAGGAACAAGGGCCGTTATCAATTGCCTTTCAAATGGTTTCTTCGATATGTAGGTTGAGGTTTTGCTTTTATTATTTTTGCCCAACAGGACTGATGTTTGGTGCTAAACCAAGCGTCATGGGAACAATACTTACTAACTTGCTGCTGGCCGAGTACGGGTTGCATCGGCATGCCTGGCTGTGTCATGATCGGCATTCCGTTCTGCGGTACCGCCATGTAACCGGGTGGAGGTGGTGGTCCCGTGGTCTAGACAGTGAGATGAGTTAAAAAAAAAACTTGTATCTCACTAAGCACAGCAATGACAGTTTGGTGATGTTGCCCTATTCTTACCATTGGAGCCGCTGGATAGGTCGGTGCGGCCTGTGGAAGCAAAGGGTTTGCCGCATCCTGACCAATGGAAGGATACAACGGATTGGCAGGCGGTTGCTGCTGCTGCTGCTGCTCGAGAGGAATCTTTTCGGGGGTATTAGCCATTGTGTTGCACTCTGAAACGGTAGGGAGGAACAAAAAGCAATAGTTAATATCTTATCTGTCTGGTCAAGCAAAATTAGATAAATTGTACTAAAATGCTAATTTATCAAAGGTACTTTTACATCGAAGAAACAGTTTTCTCATACCACTGTTCTCATTATTGTACTTAGTAATAACGTATCAGGTACCGTAACGAGTTACAAATCCTGCATATCTTCAGGCGCAAGCATACGAGACATTAGTTATCGGATAGGCAGATTCCTAGATATGCCATAGGCCTTCATTTTCCCAGGTTAAATAACAAAAATGCTAGCGCCATCTATCGTCAATAATCGATACTAATGAAAAAAACTACTCCATTCAAAGTAAAATAGATTTTATTGCAGAATGATTCTGGCACAAAAAAAAAAACAACTAATGACTGTATCTATCTGTGACTGCAACTACAGCATGATGAAGCTGATTTATGACTCTCGATTCGTTGCATCATTAGCGTGAAGAGGTTCTCACGTGTCGTGATTGCTTGCGTAACGTAACGACACCTTTGCAGTATAAGTGTACCGTTCGATTGCCACAGAACCGTGTCTAATCTCCTCAATTCACCAAATCAATGGGGAATTAGTTGAGATATCGTAATATTATATGGTTCTTAAGCATAAAAACCAATAACTCAATATGCATTGTTTATCAATTTGAAAAGCAAAATATTTTACAAAGATTCACACGTTAACATTAATCCAGCTCGCCCACCGGCTTGATGATAACCTCGTGCACCTGCACATGAGGAGGAGTGGCCAACGCATACAGTATCGCTCCCACAATGTCCTCCGCTTCCAGCATGGGCGTATTTTCGAACTGTTTGCCCTCTGGCACCATCTCTGTTCGCACTATCCCGGGACTGATGCTCTGCAACGAAACACATATCAGCATTCTATTAAGCATTGTGTCTTCCCTAAATCAAGGTCAATCATCCACCAATTTCAACATACCGTAACCTTCACCTTGGTGCCTTCGTTGCGCAGATCATTTCGCAACGTTTCCGTTATCGCCGTTACCGCATACTTGGATGCACCGTAGATGTTGAGGTTGGGAAACCCGATGTACTTGTGGCCGAGAATGCTGTTAATGTTCACTATATGACCGGCGGTCTGGCGGCGTTTCATCGATTGGAACGCTTCGCGGCTGCACAGCACCAGCCCCATCACGTTCGTGTCCATCACAGTGCGCAAATCGTCTGCGTTGCCGGGTGTTAGCAGTGTGCAGGTTAGCTTCGACACGCCTGCATTGTTGATCAACACATCCACCCCACCGAGCTGGCGATCGACAGTCCCGAAAGCGTTCACTATCGAGTCTTCGCTGGTCACATCGCACCGGTACGCGTGAATGCGGCTTCCAACTTCCGGTGGTAGTGTTTGCTTCAGCTCCTCTACACGCTGAACGCGACGTGCCAGACCTACCACAACCATGCCGGCCCGGGCAAGAGCCTGCACGGTGGCGGCACCGATGCCGGAGCTAGCACCAGTTACGATCGCCACTTTTCCTACCCATCGATCCATTTTGCACGATATCAGTGAGGGAACTGACTACGGGAGGTTCAGTGGCAGCTGGTATTTATTTGCAAATCTAAATGTCTGATGTCAGAGGCATCATCGCACAGCTGTCTCCCAGTCTCTAATGCTAATTTGTTTAGATGATGGCTAATGCTAATTTGTTTAGATGATGGCGCGCGACAAGTGCACGTGACGTTGTAAGTCCATCCCAGTGGAGGAAGTGAGTTACATGCACAAAAACTCAACGATCGTTAATGACCCAAGCGAGATGTGTAATGGATGGATGCCATTTCATCAATGAGGGAGTTCCTATGGGCCCTAGGAATGCTTAGTTTTATGTAGCTTTACAGACATAAAAATATCAGCAATATTGGATTTCTTATCTTCTTTATCGGTACAACAACCCACGAGGTTTCTTTGACTTCATTTACCCCTAGCTGGATAGTCAATCCTACGCACAGGGGATTCGTTCGGATGGGATATTGGACCGTCAGCGCTGCCTATTTAAATTTACTGTAGCCAAAACCTTTCGAAACAGCACAACATTACAAGATATAAAAAGAAGGATTGCATATTGTCAGGCGTTGCGAACCAAATATATGATCCTCTGGGATCATATCAAGAATTGCTTTAAGAATTGAGAGATGTGTGCGGTTCGGCATACATCTCTGGATTCTTCGATCAGTAGCTACTTCTCACACAGTACACAATGGGCATTTTAATATAAAAATCTTGGGCAAAAAAATATTATTTCAATTGATTTATTGTATCGTTTCTTGAAGTAAATTGTTAAATTGCGTATTTAAACGCCTTTTCCCTCACTATCCTTCTCTAAATAGTCTAATTTTGGACAAAAAAAAAACAACATATTTCAACCGCGCCCAGTGTGCCGAGATACTGATACATTTAATGAACACATTCTGCTCCATTTTCCGGATTGCGTTAGGCTACCGGGGAAATGCATACACATACTGTTACAAACAAACATTGTTTACCTTTGTTGCTTACTTAGCCCTTTCCTTACGCAAACAATAGTGAGGATTGTTTAAAACGCAGAAAAGGAACAAACAACTTACCCGAAGCATAAATACGCGTCAGTCTTGGCAGATTGTGTTCGAAATTTGGCTGATGGAATACTTATTTATAGATAGTTTCGACAGATAGATACACGGCACGGCATGTTTATGCTGGTTGGTATTGGTAGAATGTTGCTGCTTGAAGAACTTTGATTGAAGTATCCTTCAATCCTGTTGCATCCCGTTTACTGTAATTTAATTCATTCTTAAACAAATAAGTAAAAACAGTCTGAAACAATCACCTCGTTGGTTTTGTTTCCTCGCACTAATAAACACTTTTAACAGATCTTGCAGCGTTTGAAGAATGCAACAACGTGCACTGGTGTTCAATGGACCGAATCCTGCTAGCTCAATGTCAAGGGTGGCCAGAGTATAAATTCGTTGCACTTTGATCGTCCGCACAGCATAAGCTTCAGAGCAATCGTGAACGCACTATCGAAAGAAATCCCAACCGAATTCGAATTCCCTCACACCATGGACCGTTGGACAGGCAAGGTAGCCGTTGTGACGGGAGCCAGCTCGGGTATTGGGGCCGCCACTGCAAAAGCACTCGTTCGTGCTGGCATGGTTACGATCGGTTTAGCAAGGCGTGTGGAGCTGATAGAGGCACTCAAAACGGAGCTACCAGCTGATGCGTCCGGGCGACTCCACGGTATACGATGTGATGTCACCAGGGAGGAAGACATTTTGGCCGCATACCGCCAGATAGAGGCCCAGCACGGAGGTGTCGATGTGCAGATCAATTGTGCTGGAATAGCGAGACATACCATACGCGTACTGCAGGCAAACAATACGCAAGATCTCCGTGATATAGTGAACACCAATCTGCTCGGATTGACTCTGTGCAGTCGAGAGGCGTATTTATCGATGCAGAAACGTTCGGTCGATGGCCATATCGTGCACATCAATAGCATTGTCGGGCATTCAATACCACCGTTGAACACGCTTAACATCTATCCGGCTGTTAAGTACGGTATTACCGCACTCACGGAAACGATGCGCCAGGAGTTACGGTTTGCTGGCACAAAAATTAAAGTTACGGTAAGTGTCTGTGGTAAGGTTAAGCGAAGAGTCCGATCCGTAACTGTGACTAGTTCGCTAATACGAATCATTTAATTTACAGAGCATTAGTCCAGGACTTACGCGAACTCCGATCAATCCCAACAGTGATACATACACGGGACCCATTCTCGAACCGGAAGATATTGCGGATGCGATCCTATATGCGCTCGGAACTCCGCCAAGAGTGCAGATACACGAGCTGACAATCAAACCAGTTGGTGAAGTAGAATAGAATCACGGCAACGATATTCCTAATATTATAACGTACCAACGTATTGAAACTCCCAATTGAGGTTGAGTTCTCAGCACCTAAAAGTATGCAATCGGCATTCCTAAAGTCGTTTAACAAGTCAGAATTTAGTACCTTCGTGTTTCAATCGGTCATTTAGCTTGGTAGTCTTCAAAAATTCATCGAATTTTTACTCCAAACACCTCTCGAAGCAACATCAGGTCGTTCAGAAACTAATGCCTGTAGTTCAGTTATGAGTAATCATTCCACTTTAAAATACTGTAAACTACTGTTACTTATTTGTGCTCCTTTAAATACTAATAAAATGAACGAACCTCCTATTTTAGATACCTTCTGTTCCCCTATTTCATGTTTCAATCATAGACTGGCTGAGTTACTGACCACAAAAACAACGAAATCATCGTACTCATTCCCCTACATACTGGTATTTCAATGAATGTGCGTTTGATAAGGCACCTACACACCGATACGGTGGTGATTAGATTGCGTTACGATACCGTAGCTTTCTAAACGTTGTAACACATGCTTCTCGCATACATATCGAGCAGACGCGTCGGCAGTCACTATCCAACCGTTGAGCAGTGTTGAACGACCTTTTCGGCTGCGTATTTATTGATCGCCTTTTTTCGGGGTTATTTGAAGGTAGAGTTTAGAATTGAACCAATGGAACGCTGGCAGGGAAAGGTGGCGGTAGTGACCGGTGCTAGTTCGGGCATTGGTGCGGCAACTGTCACAGCTCTTGCAAAGGCTGGAATGATCACGATCGGTCTGGCACGGCGCGTCGAACGAGTGGAAGATCTGAAGAGTGATCTTCCAGACGAAATTCGCGCACGTTTACACGCTATTCGGTGTGACGTAACGAAGGAGGAAGATATCATGTCCACCTTCCGTGAAATAGTGGCAAAGTACGGTGGTGTTGATGTGCTGATCAACAACGCAGGTGTTGCAAGATCGACCGTCGGTGTGCTGGATGCCGACAATACGCAAGCACTGCGGGATGTGATCGACACTAACCTCATGGGGCTGGTCCTATGCAGCCGGGAAGCGTATCAATCCATGAAGAAACGATCGGTCGATGGACATATCATCCACATCAACAGTATCCTTGGCCATTATGTACTACCGTTGGGGACACTCAATGTCTACCCGGCTTCCAAGTATGCCGTGACGGCACTCACCGAAACGATGCGCCACGAGCTGAGGTTGGCTGGGACAAAAATCAAAGTCACGGTAAGTTGATGGACACGCTATCAGACAAGCTACCAAACGGAACTCTGCATTGTGCTGTTTCTTATCTAATCGCTAGAAAGGCAATACTTCTAAATTGGTACTATTAGCTTTTAATTTGTAACCAAAAATATCGCTGGTTCTTTGTATTTTGATTTAAAATTACTACATCTCTGTCAAAAGGTTCTTCAAAGCAGTATTTTTATAAAGGTGTTTTGCTAAAATAGCTACTGTAATTGACAGCAGAAATATTTGATATTGAAGTTGACAATATTAAATATTGCAAAAAAATCAAAACTGTATCGAATTAGTCTTAGTAATTAAAAGTTTTTTTTATTTAAATACGTTTCTGTTTTTTTTTTAATTTCATATCCGTTTCTTTACATCAGAGCATCAGCCCTGGACTGGTAAGAACCGAGATCATCCCGAACAGTTCTGCGATTACCAAAATACCCATACTCGAACCAGAGGACATTGCGAATGCTATTCTGTACGCACTTGGAACTCCGCCTAGAGTACAAATTCACGAGCTAACGATAAAGCCGGTGGGCGAACAAATGTAAAAATGGCATTGTATTTCAAGGTTTGATAAACAGTTCAAAAGGTTGAGGGCCCTGTCAACAAGTTGCAAGAAATAAAGAGATACCATTGTTCACACACAACAGGTTGGGATTTTTATTAATTTATATTCATTAAATATAAACAACACATCTTTATAACACCAGGAGCCGGCAAAGTGCGGCCTGCGGGCTAAATCCGGCTACAGATTTTTACCGGACCGATTGAAAATGTGTAAAGACCTCGTGAACAAAACAACATCTTTTCTCCACGACATCAACAATTTGCGACGATAATATGTGAACCATCATCGTCGTCAAATGTGTCCTCAAAGATCCATGAATCTTCAAAGATTCACGAATCATTAAACCTTCAAAACCTTCCAAATCATGACCTTCATAGCGTATGTTCGTCATGTACCAACCTTAGGCTTGATGTCTTGATGATCTTTGAAGAGACTTAATCTGCCACTGCTCCGAGGATTCATGAATCCTTCGGGGAGTCGATTCCAAATTTCAATGACTTTTCCTCACTTTAGATTCATATAAATGGCTATTCTCAAATGACTCATCAGGCACAACATTAGTTTACGATATCACCTATTTCATGCATCTAAAACCTCATTCGTAGTGCCTGGCCCGCAGCTTCAGAATTGATTCTACTATCTGACCCAATTCGTGAAAGGTGTGCCGTTCCCGGCTATAACACATTATCTTCAAGAATAAATGATAAAATGTGTTGTTAGTATCGCATAACTTGACCTCAGCGAACCAAAATTGTTTATCACACGATAAGAGATTAATGACATCTAATCCGCACTTGATAATGGTATCACAACTCATACGTCATACTCAAGCCGACTCCCAAAAAATGTCAATACGCAACGTCATCTCTTGGGTGTACTATCAACAGATGCTGTTACCAACACAACCATGAACATAAACTCCTGCAGGGCAAAGTTCAAACCAACAGCAAGGTATAATACGTCCCGTCTGTGCATCGTCTGTGCATAACGCACAGTCCCAAGGTAATCGTCGAACGGAACAGTGCGTTTTTTATCAAACTCGGCAGAACGAATGGAACGCTGGCAGGGAAAGGTGGCGGTAGTGACCGGTGCCAGTTCGGGCATTGGTGCGGCAACTGTGACGGCCCTTGCAAAGGCTGGAATGATCACGATCGGTCTGGCACGGCGCGTCGAACGAGTTGAAGAGCTTAAAAATGATCTTCCCGACGGAGTCCGCGCACGTTTACACGCTATTCGGTGTGACGTAACGAAGGAGGAAGATATCATGTCCACCTTCCGTGAAATAGTGGCAAAGTACGGTGGTGTGGATGTGCTGATCAATAACGCAGGTGTTGCAAGATCGACCGTCGGTGTGCTGGATGCCAACAATACGCAAGCACTGCGGGATGTGATCGACACTAACCTCATGGGGCTGGCCTTGTGCAGCCGGGAAGCGTATCAATCGATGAAAAAACGATCGGTCGATGGACATATCATCCACATCAACAGTATCCTCGGCCACTATGTACTACCGATCGGGACACTCAATGTCTATCCTGCTGCCAAGTATGCCGTGACGGCACTCACCGAAACGATGCGCCACGAGCTGAGGTTGGCTGGGACAAAAATCAAAGTCACGGTAAGTTGATGGATAAGCTTCCGAGCCGAACGCAGTGTTTGTTATCTACACGCAAAACAAACAAGGTTCCAATCCGACTATACTTTTGGATGTATTTTTTATTTCAAATTGATTTTTTTATCAGAAACATCACAATTCCAGTATTAAAGTAGTATTATTAAAGTAGTAAGTTATAGTACTTCTTTATATTTTACTATTCGCACCCCCAATGATTTTATAGCAGCAATATTATAGCGAGAAAAAAAACCTACTATGAATGGTTTTAAAATAGTAAATATTAAAGTGAACGCGAAACATTACAAATAATGCAATCCAACCAATATTACTAATCAGATTACAAGTTCAATTTCCTTCAACGTGTATTCCTTTTACAAAAATGTTATCCCTCTTTCTACTCCCCAGAGCATCAGCCCAGGGCTGGTGAGAACCGAAATCATCCCGAACAGTATGGGCGATACACCCATACTCCAAGCCGAGGACATTGCGGACGCTATTCTGTACGCACTTGGGACCCCGCCTAGAGTACAAATTCACGAGCTAACGATAAAGCCGGTGGGCGAAGAAATGTAAAAATGGCATTGTATTTCAAGATGAACAGTCCAAAAGATTAAGGCTTCTGTTAACAAGTTGCAAGAAATAAAGAGACATCATTATTCAAACACAACAGGATGAGCATTTTTAATTATTCATATTTATTTAAAATACATAAATCATTTTTATAGCACATTATCTTCAAGAGCAGGAGTCTCCAAACTACTGCCCGCGGGCCGCATGCGGTCCTCGAGACTATTACTATTACTAATGCTAAATATTGAAGCAATTGTTTTACTAACGGAAATAGTAATATTATTTAACTGTTTACATATTACTTATTGTTAACATATAAGTTAACTTATTGTTAAAAAATAACATTGAATAACACAAATTGTGGGAAAACAACTTTTCGGGCGCAATATTCGGGTGACCCCTGTTCCAGAGCAAATGATAAAATGTGTTACAAGTGTTTCATAACACGATCTAAAATTATAAACCACACGTTAAGTGAATAATGACATCAAATCCGCACCAGATAATGTTATCACAACTCATACGTCATACTCAAGCCGTCGCTCCCAAAAAGTGTCATATCGCACCGTCATCTCTTGGGTGTATTATCAACAGATGCTGTTACCAACACAACCATGACTAGGAACTCCTGCTGTGCAAAGTTCAAACCAACAGCAAGGTATAATACGTCCCGTCTGTGCATCGTTTTAACGCACACGACAGTCCCAACACGACCGTCGAACGGAACAGTGCGTTTCTTATCAAACCGGGCAGAACCAATGGAACGCTGGCAGGGAAAGGTAGCGGTAGTGACCGGTGCCAGTTCGGGCATTGGTGCGGCAACCGTAAAAGCGCTCACCAAAGCGGGCTTGATCACTTTCGGTCTAGCGCGTCGTGTCGAACGCGTTGACGAGCTGAAGAATGATCTTCCCGGGGACGCAAAAGAGCGTCTTCACAGTATCCGATGTGACATCACAAAGGAGGAAGACATTTTGGCCGCGTTCCGGCAGGTGGAGGAAAAGTACGGTGGTGTGGATGTGCTGATCAATAACGCTGGCCTAGCGAAGGGCGGTGTCGGTGTGCTGGATGCCAACAATACGCAGGTCGTACGGGATGTGATCGATACGAATATGGTGGGATTGGTGCTGTGTAGCCGGGAAGCGTATCAATCGATGAAGAAACGCTCGGTTGACGGGCATATCGTGCACATTAATAGTATCCTCGGCCATATGGTGGCACCGATGGGAACGATCAATGTTTATGCGGCCTCCAAGTACGGTGTGACGGCACTCACCGAAACGATGCGCCACGAGCTGAGGTTGGCCGGGACTAAAGTCAAAGTCACGGTAAGTAACAAACGAAAGGCAGAGATAAAAACAAACGCAGCCCCCTTATCTTATCGTTGCACACACAAACAATGTATGCTTGAAGTTTCATTGGCCTTCTTACTTTTGTAAAATGGGAAAACATTTTTTTCAATCTAGAATTGTGCATTTAATCGCTGAAGACATAAATATGGTTTAATGCTTGACTTTGTTATTGTAAAGGACAACTCTGTGCATTTAATACAATCTGTACAGGCAAACATACGATAAGTACATAGTGATAACGACATTGCTATAAAGTTATGAGCTACCATAAATGTGCGCCATCTATCGGTGGGTAGCATTACCAATGGAGCATCTTTCAAGCAATTTGATTTAAGCAATTAGATTATATTTTTTCTCTCTCCCTCTCACTCTTTCTTTTCCACAGAGCATCAGCCCAGGACTGGTCCGAACGGAGATGCCCACCAGCACTGCCCTTGCCGAAAGGCCCTGCCTCGAACCGGAAGACATTGCGGACGCAATCCTGTACGTGCTCGGAACTCCACCAAGGGTCCAGATCCACGAGCTAACGATAAAACCGGTTGGCGAAACCGTATGAGCTGGGTTGGGTTCGGGATGGCAGCGAATTGCCAAAACAATAAAGTTGCACAACGTAAAGAAAACATGAGAGACCGAGATTAAAGCGTGGAAAGCATAATCCAAAGGAAATAAACCGGTAGTGAAGACGAAGATGAGCGTTGGCACTAACACACACACACAGATGTTTTGTTGCGTGGATGAGAAAGTGGGAAGCGTTCCACATAGCCGGGAACAAATGAACGCATGGATGTCCCATTGTAATGTGTAATTTATGTTTTTGCTATAATGATTTTATGGCAAATCAGATTGCGGCGTTATCACAGTAAACAGAGAGCTTATGATTTTTGGTTTCAATCAATCCCCACAAAGTTTACAGTGCGAAACGAATTAATGTTCCATCAGCAGATAAGATAACCCGAATTCCCGAATCAGGAACGGTTTAAACCTTTCGTACCGCTAATGATCGCCCTGCACCAAGCCCCGTACAATTCATAGCAAAATGGACCGTTGGACCGGTAAGGTGGCGCTCGTCACAGGGGCCAGTTCGGGTATTGGTGCTGCTACGGTTAAGGCTCTCGCACACGCCGGCATGATCGTGGTGGGTCTCGCGCGGCGTGTCGAACGTGTGGAAGCGCTCCGAGCGGAAGTCACCGAATCGGCCGCCAAACATCTGCACGCCATCCGGTGTGACATAACGCGGGAGGAAGACATTTTGGCCGCGTTCCGGCAGATCGAAGCACGGTTCGGCGGTGTGGATGTGCTCATCAACAATGCGGGCATTGCGGCCGATGGCATTACCCTGTTCACGCCCGAAAACACTGCCCAGCTGAGGCGGGTGGTCGACACGAACGTGATGGGGCTGGTGCTGTGCAGCCGGGAAGCGTACCAGTCGATGAGCAGCCGCTCGATCGATGGCCATATCGTGCACGTTAACAGTGTCGTCGGTCATTCGGTGCCGGCGTTTGCGAGCTTTAATATCTATCCCGCGACCAAGTTCGGTGTGACGGCACTCACGGAAACGATGCGTCACGAGCTACGGATGGCCGATACCAAAATCAAAGTGACGGTAAGGCTAGTGTGGGTGTGGATCGTGCTAGTAACGCTGAGCCATTACGGCCGATGCTTATCGTTTGTTCTTTGACAGAGCATTAGTCCGGGATTGGTCAACACGGAAGCGATTCCTGATGAAATGAAAGTGGGTCAGACACCGATACTGGAACCGGAGGATATTGCCGATGCCATACTGTACGTGCTGGCCACACCGCCGAGGGTGCAGGTGCATGAGCTAACCATCAGACCGGTTGGTGAAATGATGTGAGTCGTCAAACTTTTTTTTCTACCGAAAACTAGGTAAAATGGGCACAACGCCCTTTTTAGAGTGACATCAAGCTTAGAGGACTTTTACGGCGACGGAGCAGAAAAGAATCCCATTTCGAAAAGGATAATCATTTATTGTGTTTGTTTTTTGATAAAAGGAATATAAAAAATACACAATTCGAAATTAAATTATCTGATAATGTTTTTTATATGTTTTGGCCTTATAAATTGCCTGAAAGCACTTAAAAAGATTGGTTGTCCGGAGTCAAAGCTCATGACGTGCTCAACCCAATTATGGCAAACATTGAGGGGTATTTTATGGTCAAGAATTCTACTGGATTAATGAACTGCATATAGTTGAAGGGGTGGCCTGGTGGTACAATTGGCAGCGGCACCGATCCCACACGACAGAACCGAGACAAAATCCCATCCGGACCGGTTCTTCCTTAGCAAGGACTGAATATCGGGCTACGTAGCAAAATAAATCGTTACGCCACCAGATAGATAATTGATCGATGTTTCGAATTTCTAATTGAAACGTTTCATAACTATGTTATTTAAGCATAAATTAGAAAACCATCATCGAAAGGGAAACAAATATAAACCGTAGGCCACTCTCGAATGAATTCTGTAGGATTGGCAAAAATAAATAAAAATAGCACAGCAGTGCCGCTTCTACTAAGCACATGTTGTTAAACCACACACCAAACGATCGTTGATCAGCATCGATCATAAACAACAGACGCACAAGAAAAGATCTATTTCGTTGCGTTCTTCCGGTATGGCATGTTTGATTTATTATTCGGCATGAAGTGGATAAATAAATAACGCGCCAAGTATTTTTCCTCCATCGCGGTTCTGCTGCTTCGCCGCTATTGGTTTAGTAACATAACTTTTTAGACGTAAATTTGTGTCTTCATTCAAATTGAATTATCTGTTTGGGGTATTTAATGTTTGAGAATTTTTTTTTTCAACCCTTTACCATTCCACAATCGATTAAAACCCATTCGGTAAGGTTCTTAAAATCATGCTTGTCTGTTCTATCAAGTGGTTTTTTTTGCCATTTTTTGCTGTTGTTCTCCGCACAACAAATAACTTTCATCACACTCCGGCTGCTCGGTGCTGGGTAGGCATTGCATCTGGCATTAATTTAGCCGCTTCCTAACCTCTGGCCACGACAGGCCACTGCACATAAAGATAACACACCCGGCCACAGCCAATACAACTCGCGCTAAGCACACCAAACGCGACCGCGGAATTCGATGTTGAATTGTACCAAAAAAAAAATACCCCACCAACCGTACCAAACAAAGAACCGCAATCTAGTAGGAATTGGGAATAAAGGGAAAAAACATACACACACACGCTCACAGTTCATTTCGTTCAGTCGAGCACTCTAAATTATGGGCAACACATTTTTACTTTCGCTTGTCGTTGGGTACGCATATGCACCCGGTCGGGTACGCACGACGTCATCGTGACCGGGAAACATGGCCAAGGCCACCACACTAAGACGGATTTTAATTGAACCGAAACCGAGCACATTCCGATGAAGATGGGCGAGTGTGTGTGTGTGTGTGGTTGAAGTCGTGAAAATGGAATAGAGCGGGAAAAACTCTCCATCCAAGAAGGTTAGGTTCCCTGCAATGGGTTACTTCGATGGAGATCAAGCAAACGCCACGCATTATGCTAAACGGGGCACGCGCACAAACACACATACACGGTCACTTAAATCCAAAGTGTTAGCTTCTGTTTTCTTCTAGCACCCCATCGGAGGTCTCCCCTTCCCCCCTGCATGATGAAGAGGGTGTGGCTTTTCTCCTTTGAAGCACAGCAAGGGCGTAAAAGTTTTCCATTTTCCCTAACGGTTCGATCGTGCGTGTGCGTGTGTGTGTCTGTAAGAAAGCGTGTGCGTAAAGGAAAAATAGTTCTCCTATCGTGAATCATCACTCGATTATATGTTGCATTTGCTAATCACTCAATTTGGGTGTTGGTCAACCATTTTGGCAACACTCACTCACTGGAATTAAAAATGATTGTACCCTTCCTGCAACATTCCGCAGTAACATTTCTCCATCAACCGCGGTGAGCGGGCGGTCTGGATGAGAATTATTTAACTGTAAGCCTAAAAATAACCATCGACAGATTGTCGAAAGTGTCATTTTTTGTTGTTGTTTCGCACATGAATAGCCCGCTACGAACAACGAACGAGCGGAACGGGGAGTGTGGGACCGATTAAATCATTGCTACAACACACCAACACACTGATCATGCACCGTTTTTTGATATGATTATAAAATTCTTTAAATATGCCAACAGTGGCAACGAATTTTGAACGACCTACTGCAATCGATGTAGAAATGCAGTTTAACTTTCGTCGTGGTAACAAGGGACGCAACATGCGCTTAGAACTTCGTGAAGTGTCACGAAATACTCCTGAAAGTATGCAATGATGAATACATTTTGGGATTATTAACAAAAATAAGGAAATAAAAGGGTTAATTTTAAGTGCTTTAAACAAAATCAAAGACTACATGTCTAAAAAGTTCAAATAGCCAGAAGTAAAAAATTACCTAAACTGCAGTCTAATTTAGTAAGTCAAGCTTTAATTTCCCAGTATAAAGGTTGGTGCAACAGGTTGGTTGGACACAAGCTTCATCATCATCATCGTTCTTTTTAACACCATTCCCTCGTGGGAGAGCATGTAGAGAATAATGCAATGTACGTTACGAACCGGTTCCGGCATTCGTTTTTTTATCTTTGGTTTTTGTTCGGCCATCCAAAGAAGTTGCCAAAAAGTGCAATAAGAAACAGATTTTTTTTTACCCTACAATACAATTGACTGGCTGTAGTTCAAGGTCCGACACGTTTCAATCGCTAAAAAGTGATGTACACTGATACAAATCAAACAAATCAATTCAAATTCTAGCAAAATGTTGACCGACACTACACACAATGGACCCACACCTACATGCTACGCGATCGCAGACCGGCTTCGATCTGTCCTATTTTGCATATAAATGGATCGTTTAAAATTTCACACACACCTAATAGCCAATAGATTTCACTAAATGCATTAGAAATGAGTTCAAACAACACTCACTTACCTTTTTGCTGGTATCGCTCCCTTCCAAACTTGTTCTAAACTTTTGTCCAAATGCGTCAAGTATTTGTCACAAAAAAAAAACACGTCCGCAATTGATGATTCTTGTGCGCAAACAAAAAATGAAAGGAAAAACAACACACTCACAAAATTAAGTTCCACCCACGGTGCACGCCGGTAGAATACCGTATATCCGTATTTCCTAAACAGCAGCGTTGATTTGACCAGCTTCAACTGCAACCACACACACGCGGGCACCACCGTTTGTACGTCCACCGTGAAGCGCCACCAAACATTAATGAACCGAGCGAAAAATCGCCGGCTTGTCGCGACACGACGAACGTCCCGGCGCGTCCGTTTGAATAAATGGTGGAAGTAAAGAAAAAAGGAACGAAAAACGGGAAAGAAAACAACAAACACCGAAATAGAGCTTGTTGGTATGGTTTCACTACTACTACAAATGTTACTACCACGTTATTACTACTACCACCATCGAACGGTGGAACGTATGAACGCAATGCAAAAGGCACACCGTGACGCATAATCCTTCAATACTTCAGAGGCACAACATTGTTGGGGCTATGCTATGTTTCTGTCTTATGGTACGGTTTTATTCATGTTTTATTGTAACTTTGTCATTTCTAGATTAGTTTGATTACCCTTTTAAATTTTTTAATTCCTATTCTGATACTTTTATAATATTTAACAACAATACTTCATAGAATATATAGCAAAATTTAATGAAAATACCATGGATTAGTTATAAAAAATAAAGAAAAAAGAACTAGAAACAAAGTCATCCATTTTCAAACAAAAACTAAAAGAGATGAAAACAAAGTAAAACAAGAACTAGAACAAGCAAGATAATGAAAGATATAACCAAATAAATGAAGAAACGAAAGCAGTTTTAGTATTGAATTTGCAAACTATGACAGTATTTCATCCAAGGGTTCATATGCACGCTAACGAGATCGCTCGATGCGAAACCAAAAACCGGCCCCAAATCATTCGACTGTATGCGTATGCGTTCCGTTTCCCCCCCCAAAAATGACTAGATGGTATCGGTGCGCGTTCCAGCATGGGATGCTTTTATTTTTATTTTCGGATGACTTCTCGGTGGAGGAGACGGGGAGCGGAGAGCGAACCAGCATCATAAACCGGTAGGTGGGTGGTTTGGGCAGTGTGGGGGAGGAGGGGGGTGGGGGAGGGCGGGATGTTGCCATAAACCAGCATCACTTTACCATGTACCCTTGTTCGCCGTCCTGTTTCACCCTTATCTTGTGGATAGGCGCGGAAGATTTTTTTGGTAACGCTCTCTAAGGTCACATTCGCGAATGTCATGAACGCATACCGGGGAATGTTTCTTTGCTTAAGCTCGGCTGTGTACATAGGCATGGAATCTGATTCGCTTTATGTTTTATAAGTTTCGGAAAACATACATACACTCAACTACACCGTGCTCATGAAACTGGCAATGTTTAGCACTGATCGCAGAAAGAGAAAACAAAAAACTTCCCCCAGCAACGCCGCTGGTGATCGTTCACGCCACCTCCAGGTGGATTCTGTTAATGATCTTTTCATTGCCCCACCTCGCCATGATCGACAAATCGCGCCCAAAATATTTGGAACCGATCGTGAACCGCGTAACCGTACCCGCTACCCGACAACGATTTCAGACAATATTGTATGCCTTTTATGTTACCATCTTCGGACCGTTCTAATTTCCTGCTGCCCTTTTCGTTTTTTTTTTCTTGCTGGCTCGCAAAATTAACGAGATACCCTGCAAGACCGGAAAAAAGCTTACCCCTATCCAAACGTCTATCAAACATCGCCATGAAGGTGGGTACGGTAAAGCGATGCAACAACATAAGCCGTGAATAAATAAATAAAAAATGTAAAGGCAAAAGGCAGCAAAAACAAAAAACCACACACCTACAATCGGTCGCATTGGATCGGTTTGCAGACGATCGCTTAAGCGTTTCGCACTTTGGGACGAACGCGGTCAAACTTATGAAGTTTAAATATAAAAAATCAAGCGTATTTAATGAGAATTAAAATATCTAGAAAAATAGCAATATTAAATGATCAATTAACATACGAACAAAACTAATTTATGTTTAGTTTTGCTCTTGATAAGTAATAAAAAAATAAGTTCAGCGGCATCATTTTAAAGCGATCATAGAGGCATTTGTTTCTGAAACTACTAAACACTTAAGGAGGCGCCCAGTAGTTGACTAAAATAAGCAGTGGTACATAGCAATTATATTATAATGGAGATTTTATTAAATAGGGAAACAAGAAAAGAATTTGTCATCGCATATGCTATACTTGTTATTTATTCTGCTGTGTTTATACCATAATCACTGACACCGCTCGTGTGCTAGTTTAATAATTTATTCATGGAGAGGCACAAATGAATTTTAATTAAAGTAGGTCACGAGCGCTGACAGTGATCAAGGTATCTTTCATGTCCTTTAGCACAAATTAAATCCTCAAAAATAGCTGTCATATAATTTTTGTCCATAATGTTCTCGAGGCAGCACCATAGTGCTTTCTAAAGAACGGCGTATACGTTGCAAACCATCACTATTATCTCGGTCGGTTTCGAATCTCCAAACCTGTATGCTGTTGACCGGCCAGAACCCTCCCTGTCCGAGGTAAAAGAGAAAATAAAATAAACAGTTGAAGAGCAAAAACGCGCATCGCTAATGCTGTTGGTGGTTTCGGTTTTTCGCCAATATGACCGGCGTTGTATACACACGTATGCGCGAATGCACAGCATAACGCGTGTATGGCTAACGCAAAAAAGCCAGCGAGAAACCGTCGAATGTATACGCATGTATGTGCTTCAAGCGCACAGAGACCTTCTCTAACCTATACTATCAACATTAAGCCAGCCTGTACATTCTTTCCACTGCAAATCTTCTCCGACGATTGCGCAAACGTGGTGCGCGGTTTGATTTGCCATTTTCCTTTTTCTCCCCTATGCTACTCGCAAGAACTTTACACGCTCACGTATGTGGGATGGGTTCGGGCGATACTTTCACCTATGCTACTGTACACAGGCGCAACCTAAAACAAGTAAGAAGAAATGATTTATGAGCTGATGCTGGTAACTTAACGATATGCCGTCAACCTGAACCAGACGTTCGGTTCAAGTAGAAAACATTATTTTTAAAAAAGTGCACCCTCCAAATACCGGTAACACCATATTATTATTTAAATACGTCCTCGTGGTTTTAATGGTTTCGCTAAATTTTATTACACCAGAAACTCTCCCAAAATACAATCTACGCCTCGTTGTTGCTTTCGCACAATTTTTATTTTCTGTTTTTCACCAAACAGGCCCCCGGTTCACCCGACTAGGGAACGGTCACTTTTTGATCGTTTTTGTTATACCGTACACAAATACAGAAAGTAATCAAATTCGCACCCGTATATGCATACATAATGAAGAGGGCTCAAAGACGAAAACGAACAGCAACACACAAAAAATAAACACACGAATGCACTTACAAAACGAATGGAACGAAAAAAAATGCCAAAATGTCAGTGTTTGTTAAAGAAATGGTGGGGGGCCACGGTGTGTCACATTTGCTTTTGGTAGTTTCGTTTGCTGTTGTTTTTTGTGTGTAGAACCAAATACAGCAGCAGAACGTTTGGGGGTGAATAAATTAAATAGGGCCGTAACAGAAGAATTTAGGAAAAACATTAAAGTACAGTTGAATGAAACCACGCACAAAACACTATAAAAGATCCACAGCAGCTAGTTGAGAGTGTTCCTTATATTTTCATATAACATTCATACAGCTTACGGTACATGTAGCGTTAACTTTCGTGTAATTGTAATTATTTACTCTCGCTTGCAAGCACTGACCTTCCTTCTTCTCCACCAACTCCTTCATTTACACAAATTCCACGGTGTACAAGCAATAAAGCCTTCTTTCGTCTGTTTTGTAACAATACACAACACGATCGGTTTGAGTAGATAGATAATAAATGGGAGAGCTTTTGAAGGAAGAAATGGTTAAACTAGCATCCATGGTGGTACTATTGGTTCCACGTTATTATCGACGGTAATAGTAATAGTAGTACCATCTTTAGGCAGGAATCTTAACCTTAGCTAGTTATGTGTATATATAAAGAGTAAACTAGTAACAAAAATGTGTGAGGCAGCAAGTTTTTTTTTCTGTAAAGAGATGTATATTTATGCTTTTGTTGCGCACCCTTGTTTCCTTTAGTATTCAAAAAATATGTTCTTTACTTTAGTTCACATGTATATCGCCGGACAAAGCAGAATCTTCCTCGCATTAAACATTGAAACTTTGCTTCAGATTGTGCCTGCTAGCAGACTTCTAGCAGTCGTTTATCGGTACGCTTCCAAAGTTCACTCTTGTATACTTTCGGCACATACCTTGCGTCGTTGTTTGTTTGTGTACGTTTGTCGAGAAACAAGCAAAACAAAACCAGGTTGTTCTTCACATCAATTTGATGATGTGCGTCCTAATCATTCATACTTCGCAGCACTTTCTTCATTACACTTAAGTTGCCAAGCTATTGAATAAGCGGGCAGTCTAATCTTATTGCGAAAAGTATGGATTTGCCAGCTGTGGTAGCATTTGCCCCACTATCAAATCCTATTACCAACCCTCTCGTAGACCATCTCGACTATCCTTAAGTAGATTTACTCTCGCACGTATTAGCATAATTCTGCAATGATACTTTTCCTTTCTACAACGCCAAACACTGGGTTACTAAACCGATAAATCCACTTTCCTCGTGTTTTTTCTCATAGCCGACACAAACATTTGTGCTTGTTCTAGGTGAAACCGTAAAGATACAGATTCATTCTGAGACTTTCACTGCACTGTGCGTAACGAAAGGGAAAAAAAAACTCGCGGGATGGTCCCAACAAAAGGTTTACATAAATTTTGGTATAACCACGGTAACAAACGTCAACTGCTTTGGAAGGTATCAATGGTGTTGGTTGGTGTAATACGATACGAACAAAAAAAAAACAACGAAAAAAGAAGGATATCTCGATTAATCGAAAACCTTAAAGTATAGTAACAAAAGTATATGAACACTACCACGTCGTCGTAGCCACCAAACGGTGAGGAAACACTATAATATTTAAAACATTCCCGGACGATCCTGTTCCTTGTTGCCAGATTTTTCGAAGAACATGTAGTCCTGAAAGAGAAAAAAGAGAGCATTGCATGAGCACCGTTCTGATGACACTAGTGGGATCGTGTGCTGAAACCTTACAATTAAAAACAGTGCTCCCAGCAGGGTTGCCTTCACCCTAACATCGAGATCCATAGGGAAGTTAATACCGAAATGATCTGCATCGGTAAACAATTCTCGGCCCAGTCCGGACCATTGTTTGCTAATCTTGCCCACCTGTGTCCCGTTGGTGGAAAGTACCTAAAATAAAACGAATAAAGGTTCGCATTACTTCCATTTTAGACACCACTTCAACCAAACAAAACTCACCTCAAACTCAACATCACCACAGATGCTGAATGTGCAGAATGGTCCGGAAATCTTTAGCACCGTATCACCGTTCTGATCCTTAATGCTGAACTGGGGCGTTAGGATCGACCAGTCCTGCTCGACGTACCCGATCACATTCCCGGGCGGTGCGGTAACCTCCATCGTCTGCAAACAGCACGGGTACCAACAGGAGCTGCAACGCAGCGGACGATTAAAGTGCAGCACCTCGTTCTGGAACGTGTCAAGGACCTTCATGTCGAAGGCACGTGCAGCACCGCAGCACATCCGGTTGCAGCAGCCCGTGTCCTCCATCGCCCAGTACACTTTCTGGCCGAGCGTATTCTTGATCGTGTACTTGTTGGCCGTCTCGAAGCCGGTGAAGGCCTCCAGCAACTCCACCTTCTGGTGCACGAGCAGCTGATCAATGGCAGTAAGGTATTCCAAGCCGGGTGGACAGTTCGGTATCCCTTGCGGAATAGGCATCCAACCACCTGGATGAAGGAGAGGGTAAAGAAGTGATAACCACGTTGTAAATAGACTTGCATATTCAGTTCTTGTTGAAATGGAACTAGTTATGTCAACCCACATTTTCTTTTCAACAATTCTGGTGGTGTAGGGAACAACCATGAACCTTATCTGCGTTCAATTGCACAACTAATTTTAATTAGTTTTAAGCATGTTAAACGTTACTGAAGTAATCAATGCGATAAGAGTACGGTCCTAGCTCTTGCTAGGCTAGACGAAATCAAAATTAAGTTACAGAATGAGGAAACAAATTTAATGAGAACTTTTAGAAAATTACTGTAGTAAGAATTACTGTACTTTTAAAACTTTTACTTTTTAAAATTTCATCTATTTTCCATGCATCTCAAAGTGTGAAGAAAGATCCTAAAATCGGTGAGGATCTCAATCACCACACAAACAAATTTAAACGATATTAAAACTCACTGCGATGTCTGGAGATTGCTAACATATAATATCTATACTCATATAATATATAATATGAGAGATTATAATTTGAAAACACATTTTGAGGTTGCAACCCACTTCCCTTGGATTTCAATACATCGCAAAGCAGAATATCCACCAAATGACCCATTCGGAACATTTCCGGATGGACATAAAAAGCGTTGCTTCGTTCACATTTACCTTCGGTTGATAAGATAAAACCCTCTTCAAACCAGCCCAAACCATCACACATGTAACCAACCTGCGCTCTTCATCCGTTATCAAATGTTCGTAACCCTTCGCTTTGGCCGACTTCCGGACGCCCGGTATAAACCGCAGCATCCGACGTATGGACGCTTTGCCCTGGCGTATGTGTAACTTTCGGCCAAGATCAAACATTTTCTCCTCCACGAAACATAACAAAAAGCGGGCACGATCGTAATGGGACCGTGATCTCTCACGATCACAATCCACCGCACCCTGCGTCGTACTATCCGGACCACTTCCTTCATCCATTCCCGATGCACTTTCCGCAACACTAACTATTGAACCAAAATTCGAAATCATCGGACGGCGAATGACGCGTTCGTCCGGATTAATTTGCACCGTTTTCCGAACCATCCTTTCGAATAAGACGATCACTGTACGGTCACCGATCACA
This sequence comes from Anopheles marshallii, assembly GCF_943734725.1. Lineage (NCBI taxonomy): Eukaryota > Metazoa > Arthropoda > Insecta > Diptera > Culicidae > Anopheles > Anopheles marshallii. The sequence continues at coordinate 66,204,190 of NC_071327.1, forward strand.
AATGAACCTAAACCTTACACTTCACGCACAGCAATGAGTTTGCCCTTCTTGTACGGCAACGGAACAGAGCTCGGTGAGACCTGCTCTGCCACACACAATTGGATTTAATTTAACCTTATCATTTCCTATTAGTCCACTCGTACGGTAATCCCTGCATGGCGCTCATCTACATGCGAGTGCGAGGATGCTATTCTCTTGACCAACAGCGATACACAACCGCACACACTCGCGATGCGTTCTGTGCGCAGCCACCTCGGACGTATCGTTTGCAGTGACGGATTCTGGAACTAGTCTGAGTTCTCGTTCCGTCAAAGATTCCATTTTATTGTACTACAGCCGCGATAAGCACAGCGCCGTGTTGATATCACAATTTAAATAAGGTTACCCCTTATTCTGGGGACTCTGTATACCGCCACTGGAACGAATTTTCTGAGCTAAGTCTTGAAGTACGTGGTAGAACAAATACATTGCTACCTCTCCGCTGGGAGACGGACAAATAGTGATTACTGTTCGAACCTTTACTTGCGGCCCGAAGAACTGGCCATCTTGCTGCAAAGAATGCAACCGATAGTCCAATATGCATTCCTTCTAACCAATCAACGAATGCAGTAAAGGCCAAAGAATATGAGATAGTGAAACAACGGGACGTTCAAGAGTCTTCGGCATTGTAACAGAAGATGATGAAGAGTTATTGAACTGCACAGCGGTGGTGGACTTCTTACTGTAGTCAATCATGTTCGTCGAAGGTCGTATCGAAGGGTTAACAACATGCTGCAATCGTCCAGCGCTCTTCGTAACGTATACTCCGTTAGGTAGGTAACTGATAAGCGACTCTGAGCTGGTTCGCTTGATAGGGATTGTGCTATTGTTGTATGATGCACAACAAACTGTCATCTCTATTTCTAGTTTAACGATTTACTAAACCATATCTGTCATAGAATGGCTTATCAAACTCATCTTTACCATGAAGTTGAACATAGACTATCCTAGCGATAGACTACCTTCGGTATACTAGACGAACCTCGGGACACCGGGTCAGTTGAGTACTTTAATATGAATTCTAATAAATCTGTTCAGCTAATATTTGTAATTCAAGGACTGTGCCTAGTTAAATTATTTTGCATGACGATCGTTCTTTTGGAATAAACAAGAAAAAAACATGAGAGCTTTTATCACAACAAACTAGTCTAGTATCTACACGTATAACTGAGGTGACAAGGTCATTCATAAGATTATTACCCAAGTATTATTCTCAGTACACCCGCTGGAAAAGTATTATCTCATTATCAATATGCGTTTCTTATCATCCTATTATCTCACTAAGCTCTTGCACAACTTCAAACCCTCTATCAATATCGCTTTTGGTTTGAAGATAAGTTTGTACTGCTCTTGGGTTGACATCTTATCAACAACCGCCTCTTCCGGTTGGGTGCGTTTGCTGGAAAATGTACCGGAAAATACGTCATCCATTATCCGAATGCAACAGTTACACAATCGGTTCACGGTGTAATTAATGTTGTTCCTGCCTCGTGCAACAGGCCGGGCATTCATGCGCTGCACGAAAGGTGACGACGAATATCGCAATGGAAAGAGAACCACTTTTCGATGGTGGGCGAGACAGCTGGTCATGAACTATGCATGTGACACGAAACGTACATGTGTCCCGAATGGAATGTTTACACTCATAGTGTACTTATCAATCAAACCGCATGGAAAACTTAGAGTCAACAGTGTGCTGAACCGTTGTGTGATTGTTTGTCGTCAGGGTTAGGTTGATCAAACTGACTGTTCGTGCCCTGTGCGTGTTTCTTACCTGGAACCGGTTGTCCCATTACTGGCGGTGGATGGCCAGGCATGCCTGGCTGAATCATGACGGGCTGGTAACCGCCCCCGTACGGTTGATTCGGTGCATACATTTGTTGTGGCTGTGCGTATCCCTGCCCTGCCGGCGGATATGGAGAGCCCTGAAAGCGATTAAACCAATTAGACCACTGCATGCCCATTCGATGGGAAGCTTTATAATGCGGCAAGTTTTAAATAGATTAAACGAAAATGTACAATTACCCAATAGCCCGGCTGTGGACTTTGCTGGTGCGAAGAACAAAAGAATAGTAAAAACCCAAATACCACAACATCGAAGCCAACGTGGTTGAGAAATGAACATCCGACACCGATAAGAAACAGAAAATAAAGAATATATTATACCATAAAAAGCGACTAAGACTAAACAAAACGAGATATCGAAGGCGGATAATATTCGATTTCTCATAGAAACCATGAGCAATTGTGACGACCCCTACAGTCTTTTCTAATCCAAACATCAAACAAACACTCAAAACAATCAGCACCATTAGATGTGCAAAAATTTCAACTGCAAGCTATACACAGGTAGATAAAGGTAATGTAGAAAGGAAAAGGATTTAGCAACATTATCGTTATCACAGTCAATCCCGTATTGCAACGATATTGCACAAACTGCAGATAAGACACACAATTGTTCGTAGCAATTGAGAAACGATACCGATCAGTCGGTAGGGTTGTGTAATAAGATCGAAAAACCCGAACATTGGACACATCATTGTGTGCGCCGAAAGATGAACACTAAGCGCAAAGTATTGTTTACAGACGTTTGGACAAAAATATTTACATGCCGGTACGGCCACATGAACAACGCTGATCATGAACAAATACAACAAATTAAAGGAGAAAAAAACTGTTACAAACACATAAAGCACTTTAAGGAAGGATAAAACACAACATACATGTACTATAAACGATATCAACTTTAACTTTATCATATAACGTTTTAATTTATTTTTCATTTTCCGATAACACTAGACTTCCTACCCTATTTTCTTACCTCATTTTTATTGTTATATTCCATAATGCTAATACGCGATCAACCCCTCACTTCCCGGCACGCAAAACTCTCCACCAGATAGACCACCAATGAGCGGAAAACGACAATATACAACCGTTCAATATGAGGTGACAAATGTAACTAAACGCGATAGTCGATAAAACACATCGACACATCGAAAAAAAAAAAGCTCCGAATGGTGTTCTCTTCATGCTTTCGCTTTGCCACATGGCCAGCAGCGGAAATGTTCTTATCGTGAATTAGTCTCCGCTCGTGGGCGCGGACTAACATACAGGCAGACAGCGAATGTTTACGGATCGTGACGGGTGTACTTTAATAGCAGGTCCCAACACATGCACCACACGCTGATGTTGTGCTGCCAAATAATTACTAATACGAATGGCGACCACCGTAGCACGTCGGGCTGGGCGTCTGATAGTGTTCGGGCAATCAGCATCATCATTGTAAGAAGTATGATTCATCACTATACAAGTGTTTTTTTTTTGTACACACCAATTCAACTGTGTGCAATCTCCGTCAATAAACAAACTCTTACTACTGATATCAGTACACAGAGCGCCACTAATCGTTCTTAATTTTCTATCTGGTGCAAATCTGGTTGAAACGATCATAGTACAACTACTTTAAACAAAGTGAACAATTTACTAATTGTTTTTCTCTTCTCTCTAATGTACAACTGCTACTGATAATATAAAGTTTATATACAATGTAAAGCTCAATTCATGCTCAAAAAAGTGATCAAATGCCATAATCCATTGTTGATTATTTGGCTATGTAAGCTATCGACGTTCTACCATTTACTCTCGGGGAATACCCTACTCAATTTCAACGAAACCGAGCTTCCGATCGAGTACAATCAGCGCATCTCATTACGATGGACACCCACGTATGCTGACCATTCGCTGATTCACTCATTTGTTTATTTCACCCTTTGTACACCGCAGTTAGTCATTAGTCAGAACCGTAAGTACACCACACATGCGAAAAAACTTATCAGTTCACTAGAACGCACACAAAGTACAACAAAAAATAGCATTAATAACTATTTCTAATAGCTATCGTTTTAATTACTTGGTGTAGATTAAAGCTAAAAATACAAAAAAAATCCATTGAAAAGCCAAGAAAACTAGCAACAAAAGTCAAACTACCAATCGATCGAATGAATGAATTTTCAACTTACCGTCCCCGGTGGAGGATACGGTGCTGGAGGATAACCACCTGCCGGTTGTGGATATCCCGACTGATCCGAATACCCTTGGTACTGTGGTGCGTACGGTGCGTACGGAGCTTGTGGTTGCTGCTGTGGATTCATGCCGGCTTTTACCTTATTTCGTGGAGTGGCAAAACAAATTTAAGCTCCGAAACTTTAAGTGTACTGGTTGAAAACTGCAAAAATGTAAGGAGAAGATACGAACAATTAGTGCACAAGATAAAACAATCGGTAAACAAACCACAGCAGCAATATAACCCCGATAAGCCTGTGCTGTGCATAGCTCCGACTGCGAATTATCTTGGTAGCATTTGGTCGACAAATTTTGATAAGCTTGGTTTAAAATTTTGTTTCAATTAAGCTCACAACGAAAAAAATCCGTTTAACGTTTTCAAATTTCCGTCTTAATTAATTAACTAATACACTTTAATTGATTCTCAATAAATTGCAAAAAACAAATTTACATTTCAATTGGTCATTTGATTGATAACCTCTACGAGCTCTTGTTTATGAGCAAGCCCACAGTCAACTCCCTAATTTCATGCCCCCACCGGTAGCCAAAACCTTGTTGTCACCATGGCCCTGAACTGGACGAATTATGTATCGATCCAAGTCGCTGTCCTCCCAACCACACACAGAACTATCCAACTACGCTTCTATGGTCGACCCAAACGGAATTCGTTCCCATTCAATTCATCTCAACCGGCTCGGACCGGCAAAGGCGAAAGTGAACATAAACCGTGTCTCGTTTGCAGTTTGGGCCGCCAGTTTGGCGTCGATGTCGTCTTACGTCATCTGACTGGCGAACAGGAAGGGGAGGGGGCGGGGAGATACTTTTGGTGTGTGCGTGCCATTGTGGCGTGTGTCTAGCGTGGTTAGATAGAACCACACGCACCAAAACAACAGTTGCATGTATATATACTTCTGGGCTGTTTGGTTATGAGGTACGCTCTCTTCTACCTCACCCACCCAGCAACACACGCTGCGCGTCTGTGGGTGTGAAAAGCCTTTGGGGGGTTAGTTTCCACTTAGAATTAACCTTCGACACGCACATCGGTCTCGCGCGCTTTTTATGCCAGCGGGAAGGCTACACGTTCTTCCATTGCAAGCTGAAAGCGGGGAGCATTTTGGCTGAACATTAGGGGTCGAGGTAAACCATTTGGCGCTATTAAACAGTAGTGCTGGGATTAGCGCACCCTTCATGTTTCGTCCAGAGTGATTGAAATGTGTGTTACCTACAATAAGGAACAAAATTAATTTTATTGAAACAAACATTCACAGACAGTTCGGTAAATAGAATGCTGGGCTGGTGGTGCATTAATTTTGCGAAAAGCATTGAATTTGATTTGAAATTCGATTTTCGCTAAGAAATTGCATCCAGCACAACAATGAACCGTACTGTTTATTCGTCGCATGTAACTGAATCTAATGGTGGCCAACAATCAACGCCCCTTCCAACATGCGCACTTCCACCCAACTTCCCAAAAGGGAGAAAGCAGATCATCTTACGATAAGGAATTTCACCAACACACAAACCAATACTCCGGTGGACATACCGGGCTTCCCCCTTAACTACCACACACCAGTTGAACGCCTTGGTTTGGTTGGTGGTATCTACATTCCGTGACATTGCTTTGCTTTTACGGCACACACATTTCGTCACACACATGTTGGAATTAGTGGAGAGAAGGAAGTGAAAGTGACACTTTTCTTCGTGACTGCGTGTGAATGGAGCGCGGTAGGACTGATCGAAAATGTATTACACATTATTTTCAAAATTGTTTATAAACATTAATCTCCTAAACTAATGATGCTTCAACTGCTGATTGTTTTCCATATTAGATTGATTTCTAAATCAAACAATCAAATTCTTCTCACAATCGTGTTGACCATGGATGCAATATTCGTGACGATTAAATAAACAGCACGTTCAGCACATCATATTTAATTTACGCATTTCACGCCACAAATCTAAAACTGAGTCAGCAGAAATGTTTCCGCTCTTCGTGTATGGAAGCACACAGCGTATGCTGATGAAACTCGAGCTTCCAGAGAAAATATAAACAAGATACGAAGCGGCGGCAGCGGTATGCGTTGCAGCTGCTTTTGATTTTGACCAAGATTCCAACAAGAAAGAGAAGAAGAACGAATTGTATAGCTGAGTCAACTGGCTCGACGCAATGCAATCCGGATTCCAGGAAATTTTTCTCGTTTCAAGTGCTTCCTTCATATCGCTTCTATTGGACTCGTTGTCGCCTGTTTAGTTACAGTGACTTTCTGCTCTAAAATTGAACCAAAAAGACAACAGCTCAAGAGTAAGTGTCCACGTTACTGCATCCCTCTTTAACGCAGTTGGTGTAATTTCACACTTTCGAAGGCCACCCCCTTCGCTAGCTTCTAGTTAGCGCCGTACGCACTCCTCGCAAGATTTGTGCAAAGGGGGCAACAGAAAGCACCACCACCATTTTAACGGCGTTTCGTCCGATTTACGTTGTATTTTTAGCTCCGAAACAGGGAAACACAAATAGGAGAAACCTACAATTGAAAACGGAACTGTTTTTTCCCTACCCAACCACCCAATCCCTCGGGAGATATATTTAACATACAAAAATCACCATATTCACCTTAAATGCAATCTTTTACGAACGTTTTATCGGCAATAGCCGGGTAGTATGTATGGCACACTGAAAACACAACGATCCAATTCACAGGAAGACGGCGATAACGACAGCTCAGAGAAATGGTTAACTTTCCGATGCATTAACTGCAGTAGCTTGACGCACATACGCACACTCACAGCCGGACGGTAATGTTTTTGCAACCCGGGAGCGGAAACACTGCAACCAAATGCAGCTCACATCCGATAAGTACGATCACGATACGCTGGCCATGTGCACTCGGTGCGAGAGAAACAAACAATTTAACGAGAAAATCCACGCCAAATTTAGGTAAACATTGGTGCCGGGCAGGGTTCGTTGCAAAGCCACTCGCAGATCGAATGAGTCTATAACCTGGCGTTGAAGCCTTTCCTTTGTGAAAATGATGTGTCTGTTCTGTGGTTTTTGAGTGTGTGTGTGCGTTTTCATTGCTTTATTTAATTGCACCGTTGTACTTCTGATGCTAGTACGAAATACATCCATTATGTAGTTCACGAAACTAAAGATGAGCTACATTTATCAGGAAAAAGGTAATCATTTTGTGGAAAGATTGTGAAAATATTTTACCTTTAATTCTTTTATTTTGATCTCTTTACTGTTACAGATAGCTTCGGAATGTGTAAACGTTTGATGTTTAGGACTTTATTTATTTAATTTACAGGAACCTCTTTGCTAGTGGCGCATGTCACAGCCACATGTCGTTGGCTAAATGCGCTCCAACGGATCTAAAAAAGCATCCTTAACATCCAAAATTCAATAAATTTCTCAATCTATCTCTATTCAACGCAAACGCAAATGGTACTGATATCTGTTGGTAAATATTGGCAAATTTTTATTTAAATCTTTCACGGCATGTCACTATCAGATTCGTACACCCGAATCAAGCACATTTGATTATCGTCACCCGCAGTGTATTTACGAAAGTAAACACACGAACAAAAAAAAACTCTTTAAAACAGATAAGAGCTGGATCGGATACACTGAGACAGAACAGTAATTGGAAAAAATATTTCAAAGTTAAATTTACGATATTCGAACGGATCGCGCTTTCCGTACTTTTGCAACTTTACACAATTGGGCAAATCTTTTCCTTAAGCTGCGAACCGGCAAATCACACCCAACCCGCACGCGAATGATGCACCGATGTAGAGAGACTCGACCGCAGAGACTTACATTACTTACACAACTTACAAACTAAATGAACTAAAAACGAAAACTATATCAATTACCGGCTCGCTAGCCTGGTACGCTGCTTACAATCTAAGGTGTGCATGGTAAAATGTTTGATACAAGAACGAAAAAGAGAAGCAATGCTAAGAGAAGCCAAGGCCGACAAGCAAACCCGTGTAAGATAACAAGGGGACTCGGGCTTTAAAACCCTTTCATGAATGGTTTGGCGGTTGGAGCGAAGAGAATCAGCGCTGTTGATACACTTGCTGCGGCGCATTATAGTAAACAGTACATATTCAAAAACAAATGGCAAACACATGATACTTATTTACTTCGCAACAAGCACTGCCCACACTAAGCTGACTCCAAGCGTAAAAGCTATAGTTGGTAATTGGAACATAGTCGATGTTAAAAATGAGAATTATACAAAAGTGTGCAAATGGTGGTCGAATACGCCACACACCGTCGTACACGAGGATGGTTGTTCTTTTTTTAATTCGCTATATAAAACGATAAGCAAAAAGTGCAAAAATCAACGCAAAAGACGCTATCCTAACAAGTAAGCTATTATCAAGTGTGTAGCTTTCAGCAGGTGATGATGGTTTTTTTGTGGAAACCATTTTGGCGATACGACGATAGTTACATACTATAAACTTTACACTGCTAGCTTTAGTCCTAAGTTTAACAAGATTTGTTCGAACGGTACATGGTGACCAGGAAATCTCAAAAACGTCCAGTGTGTTCACTATTCTTTTGGCATTTACAAATCTCACAGTTGAGCATGAAAAGTAGGATTTGCTTGTGCGTAACTGAATCTCTGCATGTGTGTGTTGCTTTTGTAAGCAATTATACCCCGGTAGACGAAAGGTACGAACTAAAAAGCTTAAAAACTAGAGGGCGTATTCGTCACCATCGGCAAATAATTGCTCTGTTTGTTCTCGCTCAAGTGGATTTACACCGTTTCTACTCGTTTTGGTTTGCACATGTGCTGTGTGTATCGTAGGCCTCGGTCCAATCGAGATTATTGCCCAGACCGGACATGTTTGTAGAGTCGGGGGAACTTTGTGTATTAAAGGTAAAACGTTTTGAGGAATTCCAATTGGATATGGTGTATTGTGCAACAGGCCCACAGGATCTGCAGTAGTAGTAAGGTATGTGTCTTACTGTTACACACAAATCCCAAACGCAAGGCCGGAAAGAACTTGACTACAGTTGTCTATCGCCTCGTACGGGAACGTTACAAACAGATTATTTAGCATCACCAGTACTGGATGTTAAGGTGCGGGAGCTGGTCAATGGGTTATATGGCGGTACCGAGTCTGCACACATGCTCCACAATGCAAGATCATCTTCAATCACATCCAACCACTACACAAAAGCTCACCATCCTGTACATACACACACACACACACAAACACACACATACAAAGAGCTGCTTTATACACTCCGTATTTCATGTCTTCTTTGTTTCAGAGTCGGGACGATTAAACAAAAATACGAATTTCAGTCCGGGATAATGTTACAACGAAACGATAGGCTAAAACACTCACTCGAAGCAAAATAAAAATAGTGCCTAGCAGTAGTTGTCATGTACGCGGTCCTTCGAAACCGTAGCATTCCTTCCATCGATCGTTCCCAACACAACGAAAAACCCTGCCCCCCCTCTCAATCTTTGTTCCATGCGCCCGGTACGTATGTCTCAGTCTTCAGTACGCTCCTCCATTACCGTCCGCTGTTTTTTTTTCACACGTACATCCCCCCCCACACACACACACACATACAGAAGCAAGAAAAAGGATTGTCTTCGTTTGTCCTTGTTCGGTTTGTGAGTTGTGTGTATGTGTGTGTGTGTGTGTGGAGTCTTTTTTTTTATGCCTCGATCTTGCGATTTGGATTTGCGTGTCCCAGAGTTCCGGTGGAGTAGTTCTGCTTTCTAACGTGTCTTCACAACTCGCCAGTACCCAACGTACGTACGCTCCGTTCTCTTACAGTCCTACTACGTTCTTCTTCATCAGTTCCGTTACTATATCGGTCTCAACATATCAGTACGGGTCGCAGTTCTGTGTCCAAAAAGCGTGCAGAGTTCAATTTTCAACCTGCCGGTAGCTTCACTCAGTATCGCTTCTTCCATCACGTCCCCATTCCACTCATCCCGTCCAGCGTCGTTGTATACGTTGTGGTCACGGTAGTCGCCCAGGCGTATTGGGGTGAGGGCACCAGTGGCCCCCGTTCGGGCCCCTCGTCCCGGCCCGTGTGCATGAGCGTGCAGAGGCAGGAAATGAAGGGGAAATAATGATGATGATTGCAATGATGGCACGGTAAGGATTGGTTACGATTGTGATGTTTAGAGTAATTCCTGCGTTCCGTTTCATTTGGGGGGAGGGTCGCTGTATCCCCCCAAATATGCTCGTGGGGCTTCGTTTCGTTCGTGCGGTCCAGTGCTGTTTCGGGACAGAAAGAGGAGAAGAGAGCGAAAGACAAGCAGAAAGATCTTCGTCCTTCCATCGATCCGTCCAGTAGAGATAGAGGGTGAGAGAGTGTGAAGGTATGGTCGGTGTGTAGCGGGTTTGCAGTAGTTACAGTAGGACGGGAGCACATCGTCACGTTCGGTTTTGTGGTTACTTTTCTTGGGTTGCGATAGTGTGGATCGCGCGCATCATCGTGTCTTGGTGGATGTTTCTTTTTGTGTGGTTTTCTATGAATCAGATTTCTAATGTGTCCTCGCGTGCCGGGTTGCGTTATGTAGTATGCTGCGTTATTTTTTTCATTCTTTTCTTTTTCCTTTCTTGTCCAACCGTTTGCTTCGTGCACGTTCGGGTAGGTCCAGTTCTAGTAGTTGGTAGTGTAGGACTTCTGGAGGGTAACGCGGGTTTCCTTCATGTAGGCGTATTATTCAAGTAAAGTAAGCTAGTTTTGCTACAGTAACAGTACCATTAACGTATGCTCGTTTAGTTCGGTTCTTTTGTTTTTCTCTCTCTCTCTGTACCGGTTTGTTCAGTGCGTCTCTTTTCTTTGCGTTAAATGTAGTGTATGAATTCTGTGGAAAACAAATTAGTTAGATGTGTTAAGAAAGTCAGCTAAAATTAATGTAACAAGTGCGTGAAAATGAAACTAAAAAAAAATACAAAACAAAAAGAATACAAAACAACCATACGCAGAGCGGAGTTGTTGCGTAGATATCATAAGATGCAAGCTATTAAAAACATGTACAGCGAGCGAGCGTTTTACCTGATATTAACGAAGATTACTCCAATTTACTTTACATACATGTGCGCGTCGACAGACGGTTATGAAATATGGTATGATATTTTGAATATACTGAAGAACAAATAACAACAGCCCTAATGTATGGATTGAAGTGGTAACATATATAATTTGACCTAATTATAGTTGTGTTGATAAATTGAAATCTTCCATAATGATATGAGCACTAACAAAATTCTTCATCGATCGATGCACAATGAAATAATAACAATTCGTACAATGGGGAAATGTTAAACTATTCGATGCTGGATGTAACATTGCAAAGATCAAGACACTGTTTTTAGAGAATGTAAAATAAATTCTAGACCATAACTATAATACGGATCGTTCTATCAATTCACAAACATTTCTATTTCTTATCACATTTGGTTAAAATGCGACGACCAAAAAAATCCCATTTTAGATTTTTGAATTCCATGGTAAATTTCGATTCATAAAGGGAGTCATTAAATATTACTTTATGCTTGGTATTTATATTGACTTTTGATATTGAGTTATCAACGAAATGTTTGTTACTGTGCTATGGCAAGAAACTGGGACAAAATTTCCGAAAAGTTTTGGGTAATCCGAACCTTTGATAATTTTTTCTGTCAAAAGTGGAAATTATCCTAGCAATAAAAAAAAAATATCTAGATTGTACAAATTTGTGTTCGCCACACTATATATAAGACCAGCGCTTGGCAGCCTCTGCGATCCACAAACATATCTAAGTGTGGAACACATTCTAGCATCTTTGGGAGGTAAGATATAACAATTCTTGGTCGCAAATGTTCTATTGTAACATATTCGTTAAACTATCTATCACACAGTTATCACAGATAAAATTACATCACCACATCTGTGCGGGTATGGAAGGGAAAATAAACATATCTTCCACAGCCCACCCAATCATGCAAAATCCGTCCTTTAAAATCTCCACTACCCCAACACAAACGGTTATCTTTCAGTCGTAAAAAATGAGCTAGTTAATAGACAACGGCAAGAGAACGGAATGATAGTTACCTTGCATACAGACGCGTTATTGTACACATCTCATCTCCCACACATTGGCCCCATTGCTTTAGGTGAGTTATTCGTTTTCCATGCGCTCGTCGTGGCGCATCCTTTTCCTTCGATCATTGCTCGGTTCCTCGGCTTCCAACACCTGCAACGAATCGGAAGTGTGCTGTAATCTGAAGCTGCTGGACGGAAAATCCGCCACCCAAGCACCGAAACCCACCTTCAACCGGACGTTCAATATGTCCACACCGTGCAGCAGCTTGATCGCTTTCTTCGCCGACTCCTCCGACGCGTACTTGGCGTACCCGCAGTTCTTGTTCGGCAGCAGGTACACATCGATCAGATCGCCAAACCGGCAGAACGTCTGCTTCAGCACGCTCGTCGGCAGCGCCTTCGGTATGCAGACGATAAAGCAGCGCTGGGCAACCTCGGCATTTGCGCTAGCCATCGGCTGCGGTGGCGGCAACGGCACGCTGCAGAACGCCGCCTCACGATCTACGGCGAGGGAACAGGAAGAAACAGGCGTGGTTAGCGGCGGTCCGGCACGTCCTATCAGTGCCGGATCGACCGGCATTCCTCCTCCCCGGTTACCGCCACCCATACCACTTCCGTTGAATGGTTCCACCGCACCGCTGACACCTCCGCCACCTCCACCGCCGCCCATCGTGCCGACCGATTCGTGGCCGAGCCGTATGATCAATCGCTCGCCCGGCGGATACTCGAGCCCGTGTATCTTGTCCCGTGCGTACATGGCCGACTGGCTGTTGTTGTACACGACCGTTGCCGTCACGTTGCGGTTGTCTGAATAAAAGGATAACAGTTCAATTAGCGTGTTGCGAATGGGCGCAGCCAGCGTGTACTTACTGAAATCATTGTTAATCTGGCAATAGTCCAGCCCGGGAATGATGTCGAAAAGGCGCCACAGCTGGTCCTGATTCAGCACGGGACTGCACAGTACGGTCAGCTTCGTTTCGTTGCCGTTCGGGACCATCGCACTGTTCGCCCCGGCACCATATCCGCTGAACGCGCCGAAATCGTTGCCAACGCCACACCGGTCCACGGCACCGCCCGCCCCCGACCGTCGATCGTTTCCACCCATCGCGGCAAAGCCCATCATGGCACCGGCCCCACCGCCACCACCACCTCCAACACCGCCGGGCCCGACCCGACGGTCGTCGGAAAATCCGTTCGCGCTGTTACCGGCACCACCCCCGAACACACCGGCCCCCGCACCACCGCCGCCACCGCCAACTCCACCTCCACCACCACCGCCGCCGCCACCACCACCTCCACCGCCACCGCCAACGAAACCGCCAAAGTTCTCGTTCGACGAGACGGACGCATTGCGCGGTGGCTTCGGTTCGGCAAACACCGCCTTATACTTGGGATCGCATCCCTCGAACGCCTGGGCCGCGTGCAGGAACCGCCCGAACTTGACGTACGCGAACCCCTTGCCCTCCTTCGTCACCTTGTCCCGGATGATGGTGACCAGATCGACCGTACCGTACTTCCCGAACTCCTCCCGGAGCGCATCCTCCGTCATGTCCTTCGGTATGATGACGAACAGCCGCAGATATTTTTCCTCCTCGTTCTCTGTCTGCTTGCGCGAACCTTGCTGCCGGTTCGCGGCAACAAGCACCTTGATCGGGCGCGTATTGTCCCCGACGCATTTCCCGTTCATCTCCTCGAGCGCACGGGCCGCGTCGGACGTTTTTGCATACTTTATGTAGGCTACACCTACACGGGAAAGAAAGAGAGAGAGAGAGCGTGTTAGGTTGTGACTTTTTTTGTTGCGAGTGCCGTTGTCGACAACGGAAGGAAAAAGATAGCAAAAGCGTATATGTCAAATGTAATCGGAGGGGTGAGTGCAAAATAGCAAATGTTTGAGTGTGTCTGTGTGCATGTGTTTGTGTTTGAGGGTAGTGGCAAGCGAAAGCGAAAAGTGACAAAAGCGAGTTTAGGGGTACAATTTGGACCGAAACAGCACCCTCGTAATCCATTTGCTCTATGCCATTGTAGCAGCAGTAGGCTTCACTTGGGGTAGCCAACCGTTCTTCCATTTCATCGCTACGCGCGCACTAATGCTGCACGGTTTCGCACACCACCGTGAAAATGCAACCCTAAGCACACACACGCACACAGGCACACGCGTGCATAGAAACAATCTCAAACCCCCCTCCCCCTCCCCCCACTCGCGGTGTTCGGTAATACCTTTTCCTTCGCCCGTCGACCGATCCTTGACGATCCATATTTCCTCGATGTCACCAAACTTGTCGAAATGTTCGCGCAGATTTTCCTCGGTTACGCTCTTGCTGCAGATGATAAACAACCGTGACATCGGCGGCGTGTCGGCGGAGCTTTTCTCCTCGGTGAAATTGTTGCGGCTCGATCCGCCCGATCGCCGTTCTGCCATGGTTGGTGTCCGCGTGCGTGGCCTTCTCCGAAACGGTGTATGAGGAATCCGAATCCTACCGTACTCAATCCGTTTTCTGGCTGCACCTTCTTGTTTTTTCCTCGCACCAGCGCCTACTGCCCTTAGCTATCGCTACGTGCAGCGCAAGGGGGGGGGTTCGTCTCTTTTGAGGGTTCAACTTATTCTCCCCCTTCTTTCGTCACTATTGGATTGTGTTTGTTTCTTTTTAACAATTCTCTCGTGCCTTACTACGAAGGACACGGATTAATCTCACTACAGGACGATACAGACGGGACACAGAAATGAACGTTTACATCACATCAGGAAGGGAACGTAACGAAAATACAAGCGCAGCGAAAGCCAGACATCCAAACTTTGATCTCGCGTTGACAAATACTATGACAGCCAGCGTAGGTTGCCGAAAGGGATGACAGCTACGCATAAAAACATATCACACTGGAATCTGGACATTCAAATTAGGCCAAAAACAAGATAAATAACTTTTCCCTAGGTATTGAATAATACTGGAGTGATTTTTGTATGTAAAAATAGTTGAAACTTCTTTTTGTCGGATAAAACGCCGTTGAGAATCAATTTTCCTTTTCCCGCATATGTTTTTGCAATTCAGAACTGTTGACTCAGGAGGCAAAAAATTTCAATTATTACCATCTTCCGGAATAAATTTCAAACAATTATTTTAAAATTGAATCTGAACCATGTTTCTAAATCCATCACAGAATCGACGCGGACACCTGTGAAAATTAATTTAAAGTTGAATTCGCATCCCGTAAGCAAAATTAAACCCAGCTGTCACTTTAAATAACCGCGACGTCGCCCTTCGTTCAACAATAGAGAAACAGAGAGTAAACAAACCCGCCGTGAGCATTCGTGGAAAGTGCACTCAGCTGTTCTTCTATTGCCCTTCTGGCGTACGACACGAAAACTCCTTGTGGCCTAATTTGTACCATTCGTTCGGAATTCAACGGTCAAGTGTGATTTGAGGTGTAGTTTTCATTCCAGAAACGCTGTGTTGGTGATTTAATCGTGGTAAAAACTATACATAAACTCAACAAATTATCGTTTTTAAAGGCCGTGCATTGAAACCATTTCTCAGAATCATCGATATCTCTATCTCTCTTTCGATTGCTCGCCTGACCATGATGTGACACAATCCCCGATCGCGCTCTATCTCTCTTTCGCGCTCTTGTTCTCTTCTGCTCTATATTTTATCGAGGCACACCAATTCAACTCGTCATGTACTTGTCAAGTTTTCGTCTAGGCACCGTGCCTTTGCTTGGCGAATTGTTCGATCTGGTGTAGTGAGAATTTGGATGTTCAAACTGTACTACGCACCTTCTCCGTCAGCTGTGTCTTCCCCGTGTGTACGTGTAGTGCATTTCGCCAGCCCAAGTGGGTTGAAACTGACTTGTGACGGATTTTGTAGCAAAGCAAACGATTGAAGCGTGTTCGACAATAGATCAAAAAATTATTCATTATTCTAGAAGATGGAAGAGTAGAACAATCGGCTAAACTGTACCCATATGTGCATGCGTGTGTGATGTTTTTTTTTCATGTGTGAACCCCCATTGCAAAGAATGGCGGCAGCCGAATGAGCTGCTATTCATTCGATTCGAGTCCCTATTTTTGCTAGCACATGCCATCATTTTCCATTTCCCAGCGATGATAAAATTTAGTATTTGTGCACTATTCGCGTGATAATGTGTGCCCTTTTGTTTGCCTCATCCTTGTTCGTGTTACCTGTCAGCTACAAATTAACCAATTTCTACACGCACGCACGCAGGCAGATTTTTTGCCATGAGTGAACTTTTATCAGCATTTCCAATTCGTTTCGCTCCCTCTAGCGTTCTTCTACAAAGCCAGGTGCTTTCTCTTTCATTATCCCCACTAAGCGATAAAAAACAATCCTATCTTCATCTCATTGCATGAAAAAGAGAGAGTGAGAGAGTGTGTATGCGTATGCGAGTGAGAAGGAAACGGAAAGAACAGAGAGTGAGTGGCGAGAAAAATCGGCAACGGTGAGATAGTAGAGAAAAACTCAGCCACACGCACACACGATGCTTGCAAAAGGAAAATTCGAGAGGAATTTTCCGGTCTCTCTTGCTGCCGGTGCTGCCATCGTTCGTGAGTGGGAGTTTTGCTGTCACTTCCGTGCTGACACTACTCGGGAAAACGTGCGTGACACTGGCAAGTGCGTGTAGAGAAGAACGGCTGCTAAATACTTCTTTCTTCACAATTTTTCACCGTGTCACATTTTTCGCAATAAAATCGTTGGTGTGTGTGTGTGTGTGTTGGACAACAAAAAAAACCTCTAAATGTGCAATAAAAGTGAAAAAAAAGAATAAGAAACACAACACAATTTTACTCCCTAGCTGTCAAACTGCACCTGACGGTTGCTTTTCTTTTTTTCCTTCCCGTGCAGCAGAATAGTAATGCTCGTTTTCTTTCTTCCTTTGCTTCAGCGATCAAATCCTAGTGGCCCACCGCCCGTATCTGATAGTAGTGGTGCTGCATATCTGTGTGTCTGTGCGTTTTAGTGTGTGCTTGTGTGCGTATTAGTATTCGGTGCTAAAAGCCTCGCGTGCATTTCCCGTGTCTTCTTGCGCTGATTTCCCCTTCGAAAGAAAGAAAGCACCCCCGAAAACGGAAGTGGCCGACGCTTGTGACGCGTTATAATAAAACAGAAACACATACAAAGAAATTGTTAATAATTTGCTAAAAGCGGGTAAAGCGAAACAGTCCGGTGCTACTACCACTTCCGGGTGCGCGTTTTCATCGCCTTCGCTTTCTGCCGTTCCTTCCCTGCGGTTCCTTTGTGTAGCTTTCGAGAGACGAGTAAGTATTTTGCTCCCTTGTGTGCGTTACTGTTGAGATGTTATTATGTAAATAACATTACACACACCACCTCCCTTATCAGGCAGCAACACCTTTCTGTAACGCATCCTTTTATTTATCCTTCGTTTGTTGTTTTTTTTTTTGGTTTTGTTTTCGGTTTTCCTTCGAGTTTAATTCGATTTTCCCTTTCTCCTATGCAAACATTTCGTTGCAAAAAAAAACTCAAAACACACATTGAAAACGAAATTTGAAAAAAACGTTCACCATTGGAGGAAATCACCTCAGCGGGCCCTATAAAGCTCAACCGTGACGGCAAGGGATATATTTACAAAGACGTAAAAAAAACGGATTCATTCCCTTGCGCGAAACAGGTTTACATACTCCGATCGGTTTCCCCGGTTTGTGGAAAACAATAAGCAAAACAGCGCCCATTAAAAGGGCTACCCTTTCGTTTGGGGTGTACGGAGGACAGGTTGATGGGCCGAGCAGAGTAGCAAAGTGTTGGAGTGTGTGCTTAATCGAGAGTAAATACATTTTGCATCGCCGAGAACATTTTAAACAACACTCAAGATACCCCCCCCCCCCTTTTTCTTCCCCCACGTATTCTCATTATCGCCTTCCCTGTGACGGGTTTCGTCTTGCTCACAAAGGGGGAGGGTTCGGGAAATGGGGGTGTAAGGTTCTACTGCATCCTGGCGTGTTTTTACTTCCGGTTTTGTTTGTTTGGCAATTTGTTTGCACAAGCCATCATCCCCAGCCATATCCACACCCCTTCCTGCCATAGCCTTTACCTGTGCTGCGTCTTTCAAGGTGGCAAAAACGGCGAGGTCCTTGTTGGTCTGCCGCATGTAATACACATTGCCCGGGTGCAGTTAAACCTTGTAAAGTGCAAGGGAAGCGAATCCCATTTCCAAAGAGAAGAAGGAAAAGGGTTCCGGTGTGAGAGAGGGAAAGAGTTGCACAACACACACACACACACGCACACACGTGCACAGTCTAATGAGTTTTCTTGCCTATTCCACCGGGTTACGGTTGTGCCCTGGGTGCTTCTGTCGCATTCCTTCGCTCCCTGCGAAATGTTGTGCTAAATCGGTTTCTCCGCGATGCTTCGCGTGACCTCGGGGGATAGCGGGCTCGGGTTTTTGGCACACAAGAACACACGGAACACAAAGGGTTTTGGCATATGGCTGGTACGTGATGTTTGCCTCTCGAATTACCGATACTAAAACTAGTTTCTCCGCGTCCGCTGCCCATTGCCCAAAACCCGCGCGGCCGAAAAGTGCATCGGCAGGATGATTATGCATGAGCGAAGGTATTTTTTGGATGTACGGTGGAACGCCGCTCCGTAAGACGTCACAGACCATTCTTCATAAAAGAGGAGGGGAGGGGGGGAGGGGGGGGGGGGGGTTGGGGGGAGGTCACTGGTGGATTCTATCGCACACCAGAACCACCATGCTGTGGACCTTCTTTTTGTAGGCTTCACCGAGGCTTAGCGAGAGGTGCAAAACCTGGGAAACAAATGATCAACTGATGCGCACGCGGTGTGTGCGAAAACTGTTTCTGCCTGCTTTCCGGAGGGTGATCGACATTCTCACACTGCTTAAAACGAAGGGACGATGTGTGTCATCTGTGCTGGAAAACAAGGAGCTACTAATTGCTTTTCAATTGTGTGCGCCTTTTGCGACGAGCAGTATGTGAGCCGGGTGAAGGTTTTTCCTCGTTTGTTTGCCGCTTGGCTGAGTTGGCTGTTTGGTTTTTAATTGTCCAGTTGTCTGTCCGCAGACAGTCTATAAGTGGCCGTGCTTTTTTTTTGTTACAGTAAAACCTGCTCGGTCGGTCCAAATCGGTAGACAATAGCTATCGAACACTGTGGCGGGAAGATTTTTCAATGCGGAAGAATTTCCTGCCTCACTTCATGTCAACTTGTACACTCTCTGGAGAACTCTGTTGTTGAAGTATCTACAAGCTTCGAGTATCTGCTTCAAGACCAACCAAGTCTTGGAAAACTAAGCATTGTTGGTCTGTTGTTCACTTGCTAATCTTTAGTTTTACAACTTGAGGTTTTGACAATTTTACTTATTGGTTATCCGAAAAATAGAATTTCAACTTCACTTCAAAGTTGGATTTAAATAGGGTGGACAGACTCTGAGTATTATAAATTAGGTATTAAAAATGTTCAGCTAGATCCGTGGGGCCGGGCCGGTGGTATATGAGTAGCGACGACACGATAGGACCGGTCGAAAATCCTTTCCGGGCCAATCTTCCGTACGCAGAACTGAATATTCAGCTACAGATTAATAAAGTCAAAGAAAGCCAGAAATGGCAGGCCCATCCCTCTTGAGGTTGTTATGCCGATAAAGTCTTGAACCTGGAAATGTGCTTTTTAATGTGAAAATGTGAACTTTTGAAGAGTGGAGTGGTTTGATCAACATTATTGCTCAACAGTTTTGGCAGCTAAGATCGAAGTTTGAGCTTCATCTGTTGTTGAAACAAACCAAAACCAAATTATCAGAATTACGTTCTGAGTTATATAGATCTTAATTGTTAAAAATGTTGGGTAAATCTGATTCAGATTCATGAATCTGCATGAATGAATAAAAATGAATCTGAAGCACTATTCCAAAGAATCATAATTCCTTGAACATTCATGAAGAATCCCAAGCTTAATGATCTCCAAGGATCTTGTCCGATGTAACCGACATCTCTCGGTTATCGGTTGTCGAATCATCATTTCGCTTAGGGTTTGATCCGCCATTACTCTGAGTATTCTTGAATCTTTTGAGACTCGATTCCTGATTAGAATGACTCCTCCACACTACAGATTCATATGAATGACTCTTCTCAGATGTTTCATAAGGCACAACACTACCCTCAACTATTCAGTGCTTTATCCATCAGTCACTTAAGAAGATTGAAAGTATTGGAATTGTTTCGCAGACGTCTTCATCGGAGATCTATCCGACTAATCGTAAAAGGTGCAGTGAAATGCATGACGCCATTTGACGAAATTAATCACATACGCTAATGGATAAGGAGATATGCTCTCCACACATATACACTTAAAAACGGATTACCTTCAAAGTGTGGTGACCTAGTTTCCTTACGGGGGGGGAGGCCTATATCATCCCGAACTGGGAGGAAGATTGGCTATTTCATACAAAAAAAAACCCATCGGAATTGGAATCTCAGTGTCTCGGATTGAACGAAACGCCTGGGAGCTCTAACTTCCAATCATTTATCTAATCATTTATTCCAACTTCCTCGCAATGAATCGAAGCTGGGCAATCACTTTACTGTTGTGCGGTGCCGAGTGTTGTATTTGCGAACGAGAACATTCATTTCACCGTTCCACAGTGCCATCTTCCTCCTCGGGATAATGGAATACTGCCGCCTTTAACGGATCTGAATATCTGAAGGCTCGCTGTAAAACGCTGAGTAAGTGCGCTGCCTCCGGGCTGTCCGTATCCTTTATTTTCGCAGCTTGTGCTTCGGAATGTCAAATATGTGTGTTTTTTATCTCTCTCCCTCTCTCTCTCGTTCATTGTGCGTTGGTGCGGAAGTTCCCTTTCTGTTGCGATGGGGATTTTAAAGCGAGCGGGAGAGTGATGGATCGCGAGAGCGCAACTGAGATGAGTTACCATCTAAGTAGCTCTCGCTCGTGTCGAATGCCACACACATACGGGAGGCTTGCACGCATCGCAACCGACCACTGCTCGTTTAGTACTCAGTTTGCCATTGTATCGACCGTATTGTTGTTGTGCCGTGTCGCGCCTTGTCTCCAATATACCAGATCAATTCTGTGTACGCGTGTGTGTGTGTGTGAGTGAGTGCGTGTGTGTGTGCATGCGCGCAAGTGCGTGCAGTCTTTTTAGTGTACAGCTTACCCCGGTTCTACTACAGCCAACGCGCTTCCCTAGGTGTGTGTCCGTATAGTATTTTCCGTTGTTTTTGATGGAGTCTTATTTTGACACTGGTATGAGTGTGTGACTGTGTGGGTGGGAAAAATGATACGCATTTTAATCGAAATATTGCACACTTGACAGCTTTTTAAGGGAGTCCCTGTTGACTAGCAGCAGCACAAACAATGTTGTGCACTGTACTTTGTTTCCATCTCTTTTCTTGTTGTTGCCATTCCACTTCACCGAATTGTGAACTTTTGCGTGGGCTTTTCTTCGGTATGTGTCGCTCAGCGAGTGTGTGCGGGCATCACGGAACGGTGCGTTATTAGCTTCTGTCATTGCCATAAACGTGTTATAAAGAAGGCGTTATTCTACTATTTTTTTATTTATGCAGTCCCGGTCGTGGTGGATGATGACCGTGCGTAACGAAATATTACATAAAGAAGGCTAAATGTGAGAAGAAGGAAAACATTAAGCCTATTTCTCATCTCAAGCAAATGCCAAAAGCAGTGCCATTTTCCTACTTGTGTGTCTCTTTTATAGTAGAAATTAGGGCAAAAAATCAAAATTTAATTGCAAAAACCATTGAAAACAGACAGATAATACTAATAGAAAGGGGGAGTATTAATTAACGTAACTCTAGCCTGCGGGTGACAAATTAGGTCGGAAATCACTTAAAATAACCTTTTTCTTCGAAATGCTCATAAGAAAACAAACCTCACAAACTGTGGAGCAAAAGTGAGAGTGTGGCATGGAAGTATGAAAACACATGAAAACATCTTTATAAACGGAAACATCACTTTTAGCGTTATGAGATTGATTTTTGCTTGCTGCCCTGTTTGGAAGCTTCCAATCACCTCACAGCCTACTCGATATCGGAAAGGGGAAACATTTTAATAATATCCGCAAGCCCCCGGAAGTGTGATGCAAGTGTGTAACAAAACGGCAACAAAACGGTTTTTTTTTTCTGGCGTGTTGTGTACTGGTTCGTTTAGTGCGATGCAACGGATGCGTTAGCGCCAAGTGTAGCAACATCAGCGGCAAGCTTTCCTTTTCGCTCTCACGATCGTTTTCTTCTTGGTGTGCATGGTTCGTGGCCTGGTGGTTTTGTTGTTTGGCTCAGGTGAAAGTGAAGTAGTGTACGAGCGCGAACCAACGGCATCGCAGCAGCACCACCATCTCAGTGTGTCATGCGTTTTGTATGTGTGGTTTTCTTTTTGTGCTAGTGGAGATGAAGATAACAGAAACTAGCGGAAAGCGAAATAAGAAAAAAAAACGCAATAACCCTTCACGCGGAATGTGAGAGTGTGTGTGTGTGTGAGTGTGTGGATGAGAACATGTGTGTTTCTATGGTGAGCTCGTGCGCGTTCCACACACCTGTCCAGAGTTTTGTCGCCACATTGGCAGCAATTGTGTGGTCACGTTCAACTTGAAGCCCTTTCATACTATTATTGCACTCTTACTCTGGACGCAACATTTGCTAGAAGCGTATTTTATATCTGCCCACATGACGCGCCCATCTTACGTTCAATTTTATCCCCTTCGTGCTTCCATTTCTGATCGTTCGCTCTACTACTAGGCTACCCTTTTGTCACCACTACTGTTGCACTCTCGGGGGTACTACTAGAATTGAAGCTTAGGAAGCGACAAGCATCGTGGCCGGTTGTGTGCAGCCTGTGTATTTGTTGCGTACAGTACCGCACACCTTACCAATACACCGTACCCACAGTGCTGGTGGTGGTTTGCATTGGATCTGAGTACTTTCTGCGCCATGTGCATTTTATTGTCGCTTTTTTGGGGTAAAGCAGTATACGGATCACATTCCCACTAGCAACCAACGGGAACGTGGACCCCGTGGTACGGCCGGTTGTTAAATTTTGGTTTCAAATGTAAGGAAGTCAAATTTGTCGTCCACCTGTCGAGGGACGAAGTGTGGCAGTGGTGTCCCCAGATTGGGGAACATGATGATGGCAGTCGACCATGGTAATAAAGTGTGCCGATTCCTTTAAAATGAAGCAATACCGCTTTGAGAAAGGAAAATAATAAAACACACGGAGGTTAAAAACAACACAAACACCGCACAATTGAATAGCAAAGAAGCTGCTAGTGGTGCAAAACTAGCCGCGGGGATGTATTGCAGGGATTCTTTTGCATGTGTTTAAACCCTTGGGTGAACGATGAACAACGACGAAGAGAAAGTAAATGTTTGTTGAAGTGCGAACTTGGGTTTTGGGGCACTGTTTGCGTGAGTATAAATACTATTCCTGAGAATGAATTTGAATGGACATGGACATCCTAAGTTTTAGTATTTATAAAAAAGTTTTATAGTGAGATTTTCTTAATCTGTTTGTTGGATAACTCTTGAATCTTCGAAATAGATATTCAGATTCCCTAATTCAGTATAAAAATTCATTGGTGAAGCGAAGTACAAAACAATATTGCACCTTTATCGGACATAGGTCGAAATCATACGCTAGGCCAGTTTTTTTTGTATGCGTTTTGACGTTTTAAGGCTTTAACAAAAAAGGCTTTTTAACAAAAAAAAATTACCGAAAACAACTGAACAAGGATTATTTTAATAATCAGATTTATATATTGTTTTGTATGAGTTGAATTTGAAGATAAATTTATAAACTTTAATAAATTTTTCTCAAATTGTAGTTCCAGAAAAATTATCCCTCATGTCATTCTTAATGTCAAAATGCTATGTCCTTTACGTAATCTGTACCAAATGATACAGTCCGGTTCCTGGATTATATGCTGATACAGGCTAAAAGCTTAAGCTTTCTAACTTATAGCATGATCTGCGCCATCCGCGGAAATACACGGATATTTCGCAGATTATTGCGTTCCTCTTTAATAGCATATCTCGTAGACTGGCAGTAAACTTAAATACAAAAGCGCACCGCTTTACAGCGGCTAAACCATATAAATTTGCAACAAATGTTTTTTAGTACAGTTTAGTATAAATATTAATTAGAGTAAATATTCCAATTGAAAGCTACCAGGCACCAATATGCACACGTCTCACCGATGCTCGATCACTTCAAAATGGTAAAACGTTCGTGCCCTTCTTGACCTTTCCTTGATTAGTTAACAGGCAGCTATATGAACAACCCTCGAAGGGTTTACATTCATCATTTCCGCCGTGTGGTCCATGGCGCTCCGGGTGCTGTTGTTTTCGAATTCAGTGTGTTGCGATCTTGATGTGATGTCTTACTATTGTGCGACGATTTGGTCGCTTACCACACCAGTGTGCCCTCCGTTCTGGGTGCAGCGCCTGGGTCGGTTACCCTTCTCGGCGGCCCCATGCCTTAATGCTTTTTTTTTTTGGTGTCAACCGAAAACAAGCGAATCGCCAGCACCTATTTTTAAAAATGAAATTAGCCATAAAAGCGTGGCAAGCGAGCGTACCTCGGATAAAGTGTAAAGTGGCTGGCTTGCGGCCGGCTGGGAGTGTTGCCCGCGCTAGAAGATGCCGACGAGACACAAACAACACGAACGAGAGGAGCTGGCAGGAAAGCTGGCTGTTGAAACATGCCACTGATGAGATGAGACAATCGGACGATGTGTGTATGTGTGTGGGGGGAGGCGTTTTTTTTGGTTTAGTTTGGGTTACACTAGTGTGTGATGTCGCGAGATCGAAGGGCAATCTTGGGGTACACAATGGTAGGCAATTTAGGCAACACAATAGACCCCCGAAGGTGGTGGTCGATCAGCGAAACATCGGTGGGATGGAATTATGTTTTTTTTTCTCCCTTCTCGCTGTTTTGATTCACCCAATCCCATCCGGCTACAGTCACATGCGGGTGATTAGAGCGCCGAGAGAGAGAGAGAGAGAGAGCGTAAATTTTGCTTGGGAGTAGTGTAACGATCGCAAAACAGGCGCGTGTCGAATGGGAAAGATATCGAGCGAGCGGGACAGAAAGAAAAGGAGAGAAAACTGCAAACGTGTTTGATGGAAGAGAGCCACACCGTTGAAAGCGATGATAGGAAATTATGAGCGCATGATGCATTTTCATCTGCGAGTACTGCGTGAGTACTTCCCGCTAGGAGACACTCACAGATGCTAGTGAACGAGCTAACGAAGGCAAAAGTGGAAAGGAATATGATGGAAAGAGAAAGCAACGTTCAATGAGTGACGTTTTTGTGTTGAGTGCCTACTTCGATAGCTTCTCTTTTCCTTGTGCTCGTTGGAAAATTGATGCTGTTTTTCCACTCTCTCGGTACAGAAATTTTCCGCTAGTGCACTTTTTGGATTCTCCTAGATAAGCACCATTGGCCGAGATGGCGAGAACAAGGAAAAAAATAAACAACGAGCAACGAACTAATTTTGCGTTGCTTTTCGTATAACGCTTTCCGCTTGCCCGTAATATTTTATCCCTCCCGAAACTGATGCTAACTTTTCGACCGGAAAAAGCGAAAACCCAAAAAATTTAATTTTTAAATTAGATTTACGTTTTATTTTCATTAAATTAAATCACCCCCGCACATACACACAACACTGCGAGAGCGGCGTTATGGAACGTTAAATGCTAAATGCCTCGTTTTGGGCTGTAAGTCCGCTTGTTCTAGCTAGTGGAAACCTTATTTTTGCACCCAAATCGTGTACGCTTTCCTTCGCAAGCTATCATCCGGAAGGCTAACTTTTTGGCCAAACTTTCCGGAAACTATGCGGTACCTTGCTCATCCTTTCACCCTGCCCCTCTCTGTCAGTCTCTCTCTCTCTCTGGTCTTATATGGTCTTCTATGGTTATTCGTCCGAAAGCACACATGGGGTAAAGCACAATCCGATATTGAAATTCCACTAGCAGAAAAAGCATTTCCATCCGTATGAAAATCCGGCTGCCTCCAGGGTGGTGACGTGCAGGCAGGAGGATGCCCGCTTCCAGTAGCTGTGCAAATGTAGAACAGCGTCGCGACGGCGATAAGTGAAATCTCACCGGAGTTTCTCCACAGGACGATAGGGAACCGACACCGCCGAACCCGCCTCGATGCTAAGTCGAACAGCGTCCGGCTTTGGAAGACGTCGCTGAGCATTATGTAAAATTATGCATTTTATGCAATTACCGTCCCACATCGTTACCGTGGCACATGCTGTTCTCGGTAAACGGCTAGTGCCCCGGTGGAACGTTACCCAGTAATAATTAAACGATCGTTTTCTGGTTCCGAGCGGTCGTTTGAAGGTTTGACTTGCCGGTTGTGTATGCTTTTCTTAACTGCTGGTGCAGAGTTTATTCAGCAAACCGTTTGCGATTGGACTTTTCCGTCATGCAGACGGAGGATTGATTGGATCGCGTGGTATGGCAAGGCGTTTTGTACTAATATGTATGTGCCATTTTTTTTTTTTTTAATTTAATATACCTCACGTTACACATCCAGTCTATGTGGAAAGATCCAATATTTTTTGGCATTGTACATTCTCAATAATACGCAAAGATCACCAGAAACATCTTCCTACTAGTATTAATATTGTTCTGTTAGATGCGCAATATAAAATGGGCAATGAACAACATGTCCTTAGCGTTTGACATCTTACCAAACT